>NC_091282.1:747795768-748108060 GCF_032444005.1 Ranitomeya imitator | reverse complement strand
TTGAATCAAAACTGGAGTGTACATGAAGAACGCCTTTAATATATCAAAAGAGACAACAGCATCAAACGAACAAGCATTAAGATACACCCCCTTTCAAGTGCGGTCAGTAAGGGTTCTCACAATCTGCAAAAAACCCTTAATAAACTTTCTATAGTAATCAGCTAACCCTAAGAATACTTGAAATGCTTTCCTCATGAGGTTGAACCCAATCAATTATAGCCTGCACCTTTCCAGAGTCCATTTTAAACTCTTCAGCTGATACAATGAACCCCAGGAACGAAATTTCCTGAACAGAAAAAGTAAATTTTTCCAATTTAGCAACACCCTGAGTTCCTGTAAAACAAATCTGACGTGTTCCTACTGAGAATTCAGATCAGGCAAAAAAAAATCTGAATGTAATCCAGGTATACCACAATACACCTAATAATACCAGAAAAAATGTAATTCACAAAGTTCTGAAAGACTGCAGGTGCATTGGTTAACCAAAAAGGCATGACAAGATTTTCAAATAAACCCTCAGTGGCTAAAAACACTATTTTCCACTCATCACCCTCCCGGATACATATCAGATTATATGCCCCTCTAATGTCAAGCTTAAAAAACCATTTAGCCCCCATAAGGTGATTATATAGGGAGGGGATATGTGGAAGCCGGTAAGCATTTTTAACTGTAATTTTGTTTAGTTCACTGAAATCGAGAAAAGAACAGAGGCCACCATCTTTCATTTTCACAGAAAAGTACCCCACAGCTATAGGCGAGGAGGAAGGACGGATATGACCCTTCCGTATTCTTTCATAGCGGTCCATTGAGGTCCTTATAAATTGTACAGGCGAGCTTTAGGCAATTTGGCATTAGGAATAAGATTTACAGCACAATCATAAGGACGATGGGGACGTAGTATCTCAGCCTTATTCTCCGAGAACTCATCTCCCAAGTCTTTCAGGTAAGCCGGCAGACCCTCCAGAATAGCGGAGCAAATTTGTACAGCGTTAAGGTATTTCTTATGACAGTAGGAAGTCCATTTAACAATATCCTTCCGACCCCAATGAATAACAGGATTATGGATATGCAGCCATGGAAATCCCAAGACCAACCCAGCAGGTAAATTATCCAATGGATTCAGAATGAAGAGTTACCACTCTAAGCATGAATTCCATCGTTACCAGTGGACAAAGATCTGAAGAAACGGTGTCCTGTCAATGGCGACAATTTGAATTGGTCTTTTCAATCTACCTGTCCCTAATCCTAATTTAAGAACCAGTCCAGAATCAATGAAATTGGGACAGATCCACAGTCAATGAAAGCAAGAGCAGATAACCAAAGGTTCTGTAAACAAAGTTCCATGTTCAGCAATACTTTATCTGAGGAGTAAAAAGGTACCTGGATGTCTGGGTCACCTCCTCAAATATCACCCAGACTTAGACGTTTCCCGACAGCTTGCTGGCTTGAGGGCGTATCGAGCAGTCTTTGAGAAAATGTCCAGCACGACCACAATAAAGGCAAAGTCCAAGATCATGCAAATGCCTTCTCTCCACGACCCAAGAGCGGACTGCTCCAACCTCGATTGGTTCCATCTCTGGCAAGCGAACAGACTCAGGCAGGACGACTGAAACCCACCTTGCTTTTCACGTCTCACATAAATTTGGCAATCCATTTGAATGGCCTGGATCATGGCCTCTCCCAGGGAACAGGGTGGAGTATGCAAAGCCAGAGCATCCTTTACAGTATCCAAAAGGTCACAGTGAAACTGACACCTGAGAGCTGCATCATTCGACAAAACCTCAGAGGACCATTGCTGGAACTCAGAGCTATTGTCTTTTGTGGTGCGACCCCCTGCACCTGGTTCATGATCTTAGCTTCTGCGACCTAGGCCATGTCAGGTTCATCATAGATCATCCCTAAGGCGTTAAAAAGGCATAAATGGAACACTGTTGTGGAGCTAGTGGGGACAAAGAATGCCCAAGTCTGAAGACCCCCTCGTAAAAGGGACATGATTATTCCTACCTGCTAGGACTTATCTCTGAAGACCAGAGTTGTAAGGCAAAAAATAGATTGCAGCTCTCCCTAAACACCCTAAACTGATCCTTTGCCCCTGAAAATTTGTCAGGAAGTGCCACTACATGTTCAGAGAAGACCAACTGCATGTCAGAAGGTACAGGAGTCGTTGCTATAGTCGATAGTGGAGAGCTTTGGGAAGCATCCATGGTTCTAGAAAACTGACCGTGTAGCTGGGACTGTGAAGATTCTAGTTTTTGGTGTTCCCTTGCCCGATCCTGAACAATCTGGGTCAGATTCACCACCTGATCACAGAGTGTACAAATGGGATCCATTAGTGGAGAGAAAACATAAATAAAAGTAATTTTGTGGTTTTGTGGCTAGTCAAAATGTGATGTTAGTCACAACCCTCGGACAGGCCATGAATCAGCTAAGTCAATACCAAAAGAGCATGTAGTAAACCAAGGGAAAATACGAAGTCGTAAGTTGGGTCACATTCCAGGGTCAGAATACCAGAGAAATAGCAGATAAGCAAAGGGGCAAAAACAAACGGGTAGTCAGAACACGGTCTAAAGGTCAGCAGCAGAATATCAGATGCAGAGGGGCAATAACAAATGGGTAGCCAGAACAGAGTCCAAAGGTCAGCAGCAGAAGAAGATCAGAACTTACAGCACAGGCATCAGGGTGAACACACACCAGAAAGCATAAGCTTTTGACTGGCAGTGATCTGGGCCAGACAGCTCACCTAAATAGCAGGGCAATTACCAAGAACAGGGAGCAATCTCTTCACCTCCCAGTCTCAGATAGGTCACCTGAGCTGTCAATCAAAGCACTGACAGCTTAGCACATCCCAGCACAGGATAGGATATCAAAGATGTCCATCACTGAGTCCCAGACACTCTGAGCAGAAGAATCGTGACACTCACCTACCAAGAACTATAACTTTTTTATTTTTCAATTTATTCAGTTGCATCAGGAATTATTTTTACTGAGTGAGTTGTGGTTTCTAATGGTGCCATTCAGGGGACCATATGATTTTCTGATTTCTTTTTATTCTGATTTTTGTGAAGATGAAGTAAAAAAATTGTGATTCTGACATTTTGATTAGATTTTAGATTTTAAGAAACGTTTAGGAAAAGTAGGTTAATTTGTGTTTACTTACATTCTGCCATACACAGAAATCCTGGCACTCTCGGCTATGGCTGCTATCACTGAGGTCATTAATGGTTGTCTGAGGAATATTTTGCCATGCTGAATGCACTTGGGAATAAAGTTCATCAAAATCACGTGCTGGCAGCTCACTGTGCAATTGCCAACCAACGTGCTCTTGGGCGATATGTCAGGCCTTTTCTCCAAAGTGTTCCAGGAGCCATTTTTCAACACGACGCCCAGCCACATGCTTGTTCTCTAGTGAGCAGCTTCCGTGGCCTAAGCATGCTGCTATGGCCTGCAGCATCTCCAGACTTGTCTGCCATTGAGCACATCTGGGACATCATGGGCAGCTGCCAGAAGCAGATATTGATGATTTGCCCAATTGTATTCAGCGAGGCAGAACATTCCCCAGATGGACATTAATAACCTCACTGATAGCTGCTAACACTGTAAGTGTGGGGATTTCTGCATGTGGAACTCATACTCTATACTGAATAAAATCAAGATGTTTTGATATTGTTCAAGAACATTTTTTTTACTTGTTTTCGTAGGGGACTTGATCCTGCAATCTCTTTTACAATATACTGCAATAGACTCCTGGCTGCTATGAGAACAGCTCCCCATTAAAAGCCCCCTTAAATGCTACTGTCAAAAGTGGCAGTGCCATTTGAGGGGTTAAACCATGTCAACTGGAACTAGTACAATTGACAGTAGCAAGGGGGTTAAACTGCTGCAATTCAAAAAGCACAGGTAGCCAATTGATTTGAGCTGTGCTTCAGTTGTTAACAGTATTTCCATCCTGAGGATGGAGATACTGGTTAAAGTATTTAGTTCCATGTGCTCCCCTGCCAAACTGGCCCATTTCACATTTGCCTGAATTGCGATATGACCAATTAGAACCTGGCGATATATTGGTATATATGGAAGTATATCTAGGTTCCAGTAAAATATGCCTATGAAGAAAAATACTATTTAGCTCTTTAGGCAGGGAAATTCTTCTCATAGCAGTGCAGTGTTGCTCATTGCTAGAGCTCTTGATTGTTGTAATCGAGGTCCTGAGTTTGAGTCCTGGGACATGCTGCATTTACTTAAAAAAAATAAAATAGTTAATTATATATGAGAGAAATTACTGAGAATAGAGAGTTGCAAGGGTGCCTTCTCCAAACAGCAGCTTCTGATAAGCCTGAATTGTGTTGTGACTGGGGCCCTGTGCAGCTGGAACCGACTGCACATGTGAAATGTCTACCCCCAATTTATATATTTTTTCCCTTCTCCTATAGATATTTGATCAACTTTGTGGCAAATTACCCTTCACCATGTTGCATCCATTTTACTGGCACCATTAATAACACAGCGCATTACAAACATCATCACTGTCCCCATTGGGGCTTACAATCTGAATACCCTATCAGTATGTGATTGGAGTGTGGGAGGAAAACGGAGAACCCAGAGGAAACCCATGCAAACATGGGGACAACATACAAACTCCTTGCAGATGTTGTCCTTGGGGGGATTTAAACCCAAGACTTCAGCTCTACAAAGCTACAGGGTTTACTACTCAGCCACCATGCTGCAAACATAGTGTGATTGATATGAGTACCCTTATCCAAAAAGGTGCCGACTTCTATTCGTAGGGACAACACATGTGCATAGTCTAGCAGAGCTCTGGTGACCGACCCATGCTTGTCCTCTTGTTCCCTATCGCTGCATCGGCTTTGAACATGCTCAGTTGAGCTTTTGCAGTGCTGAATATAATTCGTTTTTGATGCATTTTGATGTTTGTTTTTCTTTGCTTATAAGATAGGTGAGACATTGATCACTGGTTATGTTACACAAATATACATTACTATGTAATTATGAACCTATGTTCAAGGCATAGAGTCTTTCCAGATATTTAGCTCATCATAAATCATCACGCCTCTGAGACCCAGAAATCATCATAAATTAATGAACACAAATTATGCATATTATTATTGTTATCATTATTATGTATACCCCTTTTCACATGTAAAGCGCCATGGAATAAATAATAATAATAATACAATTGATTGGCATTGGACTTGAATTGGTGACATCATTACATAACTCCTCCTTATTTTACACTGTTTATGACATCCAACCCTCCTTACTTTTTGTCTTAGTTTTAATAAATGTAGCCCGGTAGTGATATATATATATATATATATATATATATATATATATATATATATATATATATACACGTGTGTGTATATGTTATTTTTTTTCCTTAGCACTGACTGGAGAGTATGAGATGATTATGAAAGGTCAGTGATCAGGTCCGCGGCTTGTCAGGGACGGCTGTCATTAGCTGTTCCAATATAAATATCTGGTAGACACTAATGCATGTTTAATTATCAGTGTGCTCAGCGCTTGGGGGTTAGATCTCAGGAGTCTTTTGTAGTAAAGTGCAAAGATGGTCTGAAGTACACCGGGATCGCGGCCTCCAGAATTGGAACTGAATTACAAAGACAATAATTGGACATAAGTCTGGGAGAAGAAAAATGATTTTTAAGGGATTGCATGAGAATAGAAAATCAGGCCTCCATTTATTTTACTAGAAGCAGCTCCACTCTTACCTGTAGGCTATGTCTGGTATTGCAGCTTAGCCTCATTCATTTGTGATTCCTTCACTAATTTCTGCTGCCCAGTAATTTTCCCAGATACCTGCTACTCAGTGTATTGCAACACAACTCTGTTCACTTGAATGAGCTCTGTTTTAGAACCCTGTACATGTGGAGCGCAGCTATAGAGATTACACAATCAGTAGTGGACCCAATGGCCAGAGCTGTGCCAGAGGAGAGGGCAGGCTTAGATTTTCTGCATTATTCACAAAGCCATAAGTGGAACTGCTGAACTAGGTAAATCAAATTTGCCTTTTATTTTACACAAAAACATGGATTTCCCTAATTTTTGCTATTCACTTTGTTGCACCACCATTTTGCTGAATTCTAAAGTGCCAGAATGGGATTAGGAAAATAAAAATAGTCATACTCGCCTCTCTCCAGCCCTCATGTTGTCTGCACTGCTCCCCACCCATTCCTGACTGCTTCAGTTTGGACTTCCCTTCACAGGTTTTCGATCTTAACCCCTTCACCCCAAAGCCTGTTTTCACCTAAGTGACAGGGCCAATTTTTACAATTCTGACCACTGTCACTTTATGAGGTCATAACTCTGAAACGCTTCAACGGATCCTGGTGATTCTGACATTGTTTTCTCGTGACATATTGTACTTCATGATAGTGGTAAAACTTCTTCGATATGACTTGCATTTATTTGTGAAAAAAACAAAAATTTGTCGGAAATTATGAAAATTTAGCAATTTTCAAACTCTTAGTTTATATGCCCTTAAATTAGAGAGTTATATCACATAATATAGTTAATAAACAACATTTCCCACATGTCTGCTTTACATCAGCACAATTTTGGAAACATCATTTTTTTTTGTTACGACGTTATAAGGGTTAAAATTTGACCAGCGATTTCTCATTTTTGCAACAAAATTTGCAAAACCATTTTTTTACGGACCACCTCACACTTGAAGTGACTTTGAGGGGTCTATATGACAGAAAATGCCCAAAAGTGACACCATTCTAAAAACTGCACCCCTCAAGGTACTCAAAACCACATTCAAAAAGTTTATTAACCCTTCAGGTGCTTCACAGGAATTTTTTGAATGTTTAAAAAAATTGAACATTTAACTTTTTTTTCACAAAATTTTTACTTCAGGTCCTATTTGTTTCATTTTACCAAGGGTAACAGGAGAAATTGGACCACAAAAGTCGTTGTACAATTTGTCCTGAGTACGCCGATACCCCATATGTGGGGGTAAACCACTGTTTGGGCACATGGCAGAGCTCGGAAGGGAAGGAGCGCCATTTGACTTTTCAATGCAAGATTTGCTGGAATTCAGATCGGAGCCCATGTCACGATTGGAGAGCCCCTGATGTGCCTAAACAGTGGAAACCCCCACAAGTGACACCATTTTGGAAAGTAGACCCCCTAAGGAACTAATCTAGATGTGTGGTGAGCACTTTGAACCTCCAAGTGCTTCACAGAAGTTTATAATGTAGAGCCGTAAAAAAAAATTTATATTAATTTTCACAAAAAATTATCTTTTTGCCCCAAATTTTTTATTTTCCCAAGGGTAAAAGGATAAATTGGATCCCAAAAGTTGTTGTGCAATTTGTCCTGAGTACGTCGATACTTCATATATGGGGATAAACCACTGTTTGAGCGCATGGCAGAGCTCGGAAGGGAAGGAGTGCCATTTGACTTTTCAATGCAAAATTGGCTGGAATTGAGATCGGACGCCATGTCGCATTTGGAGAGCCCCTGACGTGCCTTAACAGTGGAAACCCCCCACAAGTGACCCCATTTTGGAAAGAAGACCCCCTAAGGAACTTATCTAGATGTGTGGTGAGCACTTTTAACCCCCAATTGTTTCACTAAAGTTTAGAATGTAGCATTGTGAAAATTAAAAAATCATTTTTTCTTTCCACAAAATGATGTTTTAGCCCGCAATTTTTTTTTCCCCAAGGGTAACAGGAGAAATTGGACCACAAATGTTATTGTCCAATTTGTCCTGAGTACGCTGATACCCCACATGTGGGGGGGAACCACCGTTTGAGTGCATGGCAGAGCTCGGAAGGGAAGGAGCACCGTTTGAAATGCAGACTTAGATGGATTGGTCTGCAGGCGTCATGTTGCATTTGCAGAGCCCCTGATGTACCTAAACAGTAGAAACCCCCCACAAGTGACCCCATATTGGAAACTAGACCCCCCAAGGAACTTATCTAGATGTGTTGTGAGAGCTTTGAACCAACAAGTGTTTCACTACAGTTTATAACGCAGAGCCGTGAAAATAAAAAAAAAATTTTTTTCCACGAAAATGATATTTTATCCCCTATGTTTTCATTTTCCCAAGGGTAACAGGACAAATTGGACCCCAAAAGTTGTTGTCCAACTTGTCCTGAGAACGCTGATAAACCATATGTTGGGGCGAACCACTGTTTGGGCACACAGGAGAACTCGGAAGGGAAGAAGCACTGTTTTACTTTTTCAAAGCAGAATTGGCTGGAATTGAGATCGGACGCCATGTCGCGTTTGGAGAGCCCCTGATGTGCCTAAACAGTGGAAACCCCCAATTATAACTGAAACCCTAACCCTAACCCTAGCCCTAGCCCTAACCCTAGCCCTAACCCTAGCCCTAACCCTAGCCCTAACCCTAGCCCTAATGGGAAAATGGAAATAAATACATTTTTTTACATTTTATTATTTTTCCCTAACTAAGGGGGTGATGAATGGGGGTTTGATTTACTTTTATAGCGTTTTTTTGCGGATTTTTAGGGTTGGCAGCCGTCACACACTAAAAGACGCTTTTTATTGCAAAAAATAGTTTTTGCATCACCACATTTTGAGAGCTATAATTTATCCATATTTTGGCCCACAGAGTCATATGAGGTCTTGTTTTTTGCGGGACGAGTTGACGTTTTTATTGGTAACATTTTCGGGCAGATGACATTTTTTGATCGCTTTTTATTCCGATTTTTGGGAGGCGGAATGAACAAAAACCAGCTATTCATGAATTTCTTTTAGGGGGGGCGTTTATACCGTTCCACGTGTGGCAAAATGGATAAAGCAGTTTTATTCTTCGGGTCAGTACGATTACAGCGATACCTCATTTATGTAATTTTTTTATGTTTTGGCGCTTTTACACAATAAAAACTATTTTATATAAAAAAATAATTGTTTTTGCATCGCATTATTCTGAGAGCTATAACTTTTTTATTTTTCTGCTGATGATGCTGTATGGTAGCTTTTTTTTTGCGGGACAAGATGACGTTTTCAGCGGTACCATGTTATTTATATCCGTCGTTTTGATCGCGTGTTATTCCACTTTTTGTTCGCCTGTATGATAATGGAGCGTTGTTTTTTGCCTTGTTTTTTTTTTTTTTTTTTGCGGTGTTCACTGAAGGGGTTAACTAGTGGGATAGTTTTATAGAGCGGGTCGTTACGGACGCGGCGATACCAAATATGTGTACATTTATTGTTTTTTTTTTTTTTTACATAAATAAATGGATTTATTGGGAAATGTTTTTTTTTTTTTATTTGGGGATTTTTTTTTATTTTTTTTTACACATTCTATTTTTTTTTTTTTTTACTTTCTAACATTGTCCCAGGGTGGGACATCTCTGTATTAGATCAGATCGTTGATCTGACACTGTGCATAGCACAGTGTCAGATCAACGATCTGACAGGCAGTTTAGCTGGCTTTCTGGCGCCTGCTCTTAGCAGGCGCCGGCTAGCCAGGTCACTTCATGACCCGGAAGGAGTCCGGCGGCCATCTTGGATCCGGGGACTCCTTCCGGGTCACTGGAGCAACGCAATCTCATTGCGTTGCTCCGGTGGGAGAGCGCAGGGAGCCCCCGTCCCTGCGCGATCCCCCTCTATGCCGCTGTCACTACTGACAGCGGCATCAGAGGGGTTAAATGCCCGCGATCGGCGACAGCGCCGATCGTGGGCATTGCTGCGGGGTGTCAGCTGTCATATACAGCTGACACCCGCACCCGATCACCGCGGCGCTCAGTGCGAGACCGCGGTGATCGGTGCGCCGTACTAGTACTGCTGCTGGCACTAATGCAGTGCCGGCAGCGCAGTACTAGTACGGCGCATGTCACGAAGGGGTTAAAAGGGTTGTCCACTACTAGGACAGCCAATTATCAATCAGCATGTTTTCACCCAGTAAAATAATAACATTTATACTCTCCTCCAATGCTGCTGCAGTTCCAGCGGTGTTGACACTTTCTCTCTCGGAGATTGCATCACATTGTTATGTCACGCTATCACTGCACCTAACCAGACGAATCAGGAATCAACAGAAAGTCAAAACTGCGGCTTGCTGCTCACTTCCATTTGATGTCTGATACGCTAAGATGTAGGAGAGTGAAGCCAGTGCTGATTGGTTACAGTGATCATGTGACATAATGTCATACCATTCCCCGGAGAGGCAACATTGTCACCGCTGGAACAGCACCTGCACTGGAGGTGAATATAAGTGTTGTTATTTTACTGTGGGCAAGCATGCTGATTGAGAATGGGTTATCCGAGTATTGGACAACACTTCCAATTTTCATAGCTCCAGCCTTAGTTTTGACTAGATCTAATAATGTAAGGCTGCCGTCACACTAGTAGTATTTGGTCACTATTTTCCATCAGTATTTGTAAGCCAAAACCAGGAGTGGAACAATTAGAGGAAAAGTATAATAGAAACATATGCACCACTTCTGTATTTATCACTCACTCCTGGTTTTGGCTTACAAATACTGATGGAAAATACTGACCAAATACTGCTAGTGTGACGGCAGCCTAACGATAATGCATGAAGACAAGTGGTGGGGAGTTACACAGAGAAGGTGGGAGCACTTGAAAAGTGAGTCTCATTTTTTGTATTTTTAAAACCCTACATTTTTAAGCTCTGGGATGTGGGGAGATCTTAGAACATAATAAGGCACATTTGTTTTGCATCGAACAAACATAATACGGTTAGAATTTTCCCGTAAAATTACATATAATTAGTTCTTCCTTAGAAATAATTTCTTTATAGTCATTTTATAAAAACAGTCTGCAATCTCATTCCTTCATTCATTTTTTACCCCCCTGATATGCGATATGCAGCCTTACCAGGTTTCAGATTTTTCTTTAGTCTGAGTTTCTCTCTCTGTAATACAAACTGGATATAAGCTCTGTATGTATCCAGGGCATTGCTGTCTTCATTAGTTCAGCACTATTTCTATCCTGCACATATTTCCTCTGCAAATGCTTTCATTTTCATTGGTTGCCTTTTTTTCTGCCCTCCCTGACACTGTAGATGCTTTCTTCTCTCTCCATTCTTCAGATCTTTGTACAGTCTCATCCTTCCAGCTACCCGTAACTCCAAGAGAAGGGAATGGGGAGCAGAAAGTGTGGTTATATCTGTAACATTTTTGCAAAGCATTCAACTTGATAAATTACTTACAGATATTATGCAGCTGCAAAAATGTTGATTTAATTCTTCATTTAAGATGCAAAGAAGCAATCAATTAGAAAAAAAGTTATGTTTGACAATGTCGATAGTCTTTTTTATAGTAATCTCCAAGCATCTCCAAGTTGTGATTTTAAAATGTAACTATTTGGCTAAGCAGGAAATGTAGCACTTTGTGAAGTAAAAGCAAAATTCAGACAACTGTAACAATATAGTAAAATATCTATCAAAGCAGAAATTTGAAGTGAGTCCTATAAAAAATTAAATTTGGAGGCAAAATTTTAGACCAAGGCATATAGAAAAATTATATTTAGAGGTGGTCGTTCACCTCTTGCAACATACAAAAGAAAAAAAATGCATTGAGTATGGACACAAAGTGATTGCTGTTTCTTTTTAATATAGAAAAGTCATTAATCATGACTCATTAAAAGGCTATTACTTGCTGATAACAGACTGCATGGGAAATGCCACACGTGTCCCAGCAGCCCTCATCGTGGAGCGAGCTCGTGCCTTTGGCCTTCAGGCATCTTGTGTTGCCTGTAAAACCAAACATTTCGTAAAATGCATCCCCCTCCATAGTGATCCCCATCGTGCCCGGATCAGGAGTTCTGTTTGCAGAGATGTGTACAGTCTTGATCTCAGTATTGATTGAGATCTCCCTGTGGAGATTCCATATAAATAAACATCAGCTCAGTGAACTGTAAGGCAGAGAAACAGAATCCTATGATCAATAAATAAAATAAGCCCCTTTTTTCTTTACTTCAAGCCCCGCATCTCAATGTGTCCCTTATGGTTTTTTGAGACTATAACAATGCATGAATAATTTTTCTTTGAAGTGCATGTATGTGCACAATGATAGATTTTGTTGTAGGTTTTTTCCTGCAGTTCCATGAAAAACGTTGCTCTGCTGCACACAGATGCAACCACAAACCCACACGTTATATCCTACTCCCTATTAAACTTCTATGGAGAGGAGCACTAAGCACACTAAGACATGGACAGCTGGTGTTGTGGCTTCTATTAAATATTTTTTCTGAGTTCAGTGCCGGATTCACAGCCGTACAGCTGGATTCACAGCCACACAGTTCAGTACTTCTGTATTATGTCCTTCATGCTGCTGCTTCTGAACATTTGCTACTGAATTAGAGGAGAGCAGGAATCATTCATATCTATCTCTGCTGTTTACAGGAAGCATCATAGTAGCTAGTCTGCCCTCACTAGCTCCGAAGCAACTAAAAATGAGAGATGGAGGAAACTGGTAAAAACGAATCAAGTATACAAGTCATACTATGGCCAGAAATAGTGTTATTCCTCATGTACACACATGAAAGCTTATTCTAGAAAGTCAATTAAAATGGCAGGCGCAATTTAATATCTTTTTCAGGCCCTAATAAGGTTAACATTAATTTACAAGTACAATCTCCTGTCCCGGACCAACTTCATTAACCTATTTGCCTTTCGAAAATTGTAATAATAACCATATACTGTCATTATGGCATTATGTAATGTTGGTGTTAGGCTTACTTAGTGAGGTGGATCCTCCAAGTCCAAGGTCCGGGTGGACACATGGGCCAAGGGGTGTCAGTGCAGCAGGCAGGTGAGGCACATGGGAGACAGGTAGTAGAGGTACTGAAGATAGCAGGTTGACAGAAGACTGAACAGGTAACTGAGGTTCTGGAAGCATCAGGCATGCAGGAGACATGCTAGAGACAACAGGCAGGCAGGAGACATCCTGGAGACTGCTAATAGGCAGCAGAGGAACTGGAAGCCACAGACAGACATGATACATCCTGAAGATGGCAGGCAGGTAGCAGAGGTACCGCAGACAGGTAGCAGAGCAGACAGGAGATATCCTGGAGACATTAGACAGGTTGCAGAGGTACTGCAGACAGGTACCAGAGGTCATGGAGACTGCAAACAGGTATTAGAAGCGCTGAAGCCGCAGACAGACAGGACTCATAAACAATTAAATATAGAAAATAGCTGACAGCACTCACAGTATTGGGGCGCCCATTCCAGATCCAAGGAACCCTCTTGGAAAATCCAAATAGTAGAAAATAGAGGAACAGCGCTTCATCCAGGTGTAGTAGAAAAAAAAAAGAACTTTATTCCGCCATAGAACAACACAATGTTTCAATCCAAAATGGATCTTTGTCAAGTCAAGATCTTGACAAAGATCCATTCAGGAACACTAAAGTCTTAAAGGGACTCTGTCACCTGAATTTGGCGGGCTATGTAAATGCCCTGTGTCCAGTCCGATGGGCGGTGTTTCCTCTTCTTTCATTCACCCCTTCCTTTCCCACTGGCCGCAATATTTTCTTGAATTTGAGTATGTTTCCTCCGTAGTTCACGCGTGCGCAAAGCAATCTTGCCTTGCGCACGCGCAGTATGCTTTGCCCAACTGCGGGCAAAGCCAAAAAGCATTAGTGCGCATGCGCCGCCGCACTTTGTCCCGGAACACAGCAAAATACTTCCGGGACATTGTGCGCCGGCGCACGCGCACTAATGCTTTTTGTCTTTGCCCGCAGTTGGGCAAAGCATACTGCGCGTGCGCAAGGCAAGATTGCATTGTGCACGCGTGAACTACAGAGGAAACATACTCAAATTCAAGAAAATATTGGGGCCAGCGGGAAAGGAAGGGGTGAATGAAAGAAGAGGAAACACCGCCCATCGGACCGGACACAGGGAATTTACATAGCCCGCCAAATTCAGGTGACAGAGTCACTTTAATACAAAGACACAGGTATGTGTCTTGGTGAGCCTTGTACAGACCTGGGCAGATAGATAATCACCTGGGATCATGTTGGGCCATTAGCAATGCCCAATATGCAGCACCACAGGGTTTACATACCGGGGTGAGGGAAGCAAAGCCAGGATCTGGGACAGGTGTGTAATAATTGGTCACCAGATATTAACTCATAACTATCCAAGACCACCATCTATAACATATATCCATATAAATCAGATTTGTGAACTTTCCCAAGACATCCAGGAGGTTCCCAGAAGTCGGGAAAACCTCTTGGATTTTTTGAAGACTTGACAAGTCCCTCATGCTCCGCACAAGCTTCCCACAAAGCAACGTTCCCCCAAAGTTTTCTTGGTCTTGAGATAGAAATTGGGCATGATCAGACTCAGACAATGAGCCTGGATTAGTGCAAACATTTCCTGACAGAGTATCACAATTTTTTTTATTCAAGCTAGTCATCTCACATCACTCATTTCAGGATATGATCAGCCAAGTTAAGTAAGGACATATCAGTATAAACTATATTATTTGGCGTGCCACCAACATGATCTCAAGACATGTGTCACATCAGTTCTCCACCCAATGCTATTGATAAACACTGCAAACCTCAACTCTGGAACCAAATCCTATATTTTTATTAAACTAAGACAACATGCATAGATTAATATAATTTACATAGAGGTATATTTAGAAAATCTGAGAACTCATTAAGTCTACAATCAAAGATCAATTTGACAAGAACAATTAATTGAGTGTTCACAGAGTAGGTGGAATTTCTCCGCCTGATATTAGGGTATGTGAAAAGCTAATTACTAGTCTATTTTCAGGTGTTCTTATTTTTGAAAGTGAACTATGATATCACTGCTCCATCTTTAACAAGAGGCAGATTAAAACTAATTTCGCTGCTCAACCATTCTTACGTTATGAGGTTGTAGATCGGAACCCACATTGAGCATAATTGCTATTTTCTGCTCAGCTGCTCATCGAAATGAAAAGTTTCTTTAGATAAAATTCTTCTATTCCGCCGAGTTATCTACTCCTTTCAGAATATAAAATATATCTTTACGCTTCTGTTATCTACACTTCTGTGAACACTAATTTGCCCTGTAGTTCTCATCTCTCCCCATTTCATAAATGCAATGTATCTTGTTACACTCTAGATGTGTTGAAAATGTAACATCTAACTGGTTTCCTATTAAAGTGGAAACAAAGAAAATACAATTCATGGAATAATCTGGATTGACAAGCAGAAAAAAATAAGGCTATGTTCACACTCATACAGACCTTGCCATTTAGTGTTATGTCGGGGCTTCTGGAGGAATCTCCAAAAATACATGATTGTGACAAAAACTCCGATGGAACCATTCACTTCGAAGGGAAAGGCAGCACGATGGCTCAGTGGTTAGTACTGATGCCTTGCAGGGCTTGGGTTCAAATCCCACCAAAGACAACATTTGCAAAAAGTTTGAATGTTCTTCTACTTCCACACCTCATAAACATGTTGAAAAGGGAAGTTTCTTGTTGAGGTGATCTTACAGCACTGCCCACAAACCTCCAGTTACAGACCGAGAAAAGAAGGTTTTAAAAACTTTATTTACTACACGTTTCACAGTAGTTCCTGCTCCTTCTTCAGGGAGACATATCTTGCCTGAAGAAGGAGCAGGAACTGCTCAGAAATGCGTTTTTAAAAACTTCTTTTCTCGGTCTGGACTGGACTTCATGGGCAGTGCTGTATGATCACCTCAACAAGAAACCTCCTTCTTCAACATGTTCTGGATACTGTAGGGGATCCAGCGGGTGGAGCAGCAGCCCTAGTGGTTCACATGTTTACCACAGGGTTTGACTGGATGCACAACCACTAAAGATAAGCTTTTGACTAACCTTTATCATTGGTGGCCTTGGTTAATGTACACATGTTGCGCTTTTTTTTCTTTCTTTAATATTATACCCCAAAAACAGGAATTTAAAGCCCAATGGAGACATTGATGATACTGTGGAATATGATGGTGCTACATAGATGAGTAAAATAAAACTAAAGCCGACACTTTAGTCGCTTTGGACCATGTCTGGCCTCCATCCTGACAGAATTCATTTTTTTCAGACATGCACAAAAACGTGATATGTTTATTTTAGATTGACGCCTCTGATTGATAAAAGAGAGTCTATTATTTTAATTAACGAGAATCCCTAGAAAATATAAATATTTGATAGCACCGACACCTCCCCATTAAGCTTCTCCTGACTTGCCTGATGGATGAGTTATTGAGAATTTCATTAACTTAAACATCCACTTGCAAATAAGGCCCGGAGCGTGATACAATGGAGAGTCACGTGCGTGGCTTTGGCAGGAATCTGGTTAAAATGAAACTTCCGTTAGATTAAATGTGTATAATATATTACAGTCATCCAACCACAGCAATGACAATTAAATCTAAATTCCCCAGCTGCCATCTCATTTACATAAGTGGAGCCGGAAACTCACTATCTCACAGCCGAAGTATGTGCCTACGGATAATTAAAATGATCTTTTTTATGGCCAATCGTAATTTTGCGGAAGCATATGGCAGTTTAAGTCCTAAAAAATTAAAAAGATCGCCAAACTTAAGTTTTGAGTTTGAAAAATCTGCATTTTTCATTAAAATCGAAAAGGAAAATATGGTTTAAAGGAGAATTTGATGGATATAATGGTGAAGGGCACTCTGCCTGACCCAGTTAGCTGACCACAGGTAGAAGATGCTCATATGTAGATGATCTAGTGGGTTAGGTGTTAATTCATGGGTAAAATATGGTGTAATTTATGCCATATCTTACCCATGAATGTAAAATTCATAAGAGAGTAGTTCATGTCCTAGGAAGTGTCCAAAACAGATACCAAAGTAGCATGGGTGAACTTGGTAAGTTAAGTCGTGGATTATGTTCATATTTTGTAAGTATTTTATACCAGTTTTTTTTTATCATAAAATGCATCGAAAATTTGCTAATTGCAACACTTGTTCTGAAAATACAAACCTGAAAGTAACTTAAAAATTAGCATGGTATCCAAAAGGTTGGGTGTGATTTCCAATGGGTAAGCAGGGTGTCCAGTGAGTGGGCATGGTCTCCCATGAGTGCCAGCTTTCAGACAAGTGTAATAAGGATGAGTGTTTTTGGATCGCCCCCACGTCAGGGCAATGGGGTACTCGGAGCCGGGCCCTTCTTCTGTTCTCAGTGGGGATGTCACGGTGGCTGAGCCGGTCCGTAGCCCTAGGGGACATCCGTTAATAAATAGGGGAAAGGTCTTTAAAGGGATAGTGTTCATGACGCCACCTGTGGTATTCAGTCAGGATGACCGACGCTGCTTAGGGGTCCGCTGGGGTGATGTTATGGCAGCTAGATGGTATACCCAGGGCTTCCCAGAGTGTAGATGGAGAATGGTGGATGTTGTAAGGCACAGTGAATAACGAGAACACAAGGTTGCAGTCTCTTTACCTTTACTGAAGGCATCATCATCCACAGTCCAGAGCACCGGATCACAGGGCAGGCAGAGTCCGGCCGGTCTGAAGGCAACTCCAAAGTCCCCTTATCCAGGTGGAAATCAGTAGCCTTCCTCTAGTGCCTGAGTGTTGTAGTACCTCCCTGCTGAGCTTCTCGGTGAGGTCCTCACAACTGATGTTGGTGTTCTTGATGTTATGTCTCTTTCTCTCTCTCTCTCTGTCCCCCAGATGGTATGGATAGGACAAACCCATATGACTGATGGCCTGAGGCTTTTTACAGGGCCCCTACGATGCCCCAGCCCCCACAAGTTGCCACCATGCCTCCTGGGTGTAAGGTCGGGCAGCTAACATGGAATTAACTGTCCTGCCAGTCTCTGAAGTAAAGCATAGAGTTCCTTACTCCCTCGGTGTTCTGGCTATTGCAGGGCAGAACTCCCTCTGGATTCTTCTCCTTGTGCTATGACTTTGTTTCTCACTCTCAGCAACGCAATTCTCTTCGTGTCCTTTCTGAGGATGCTGCTGCATGTCGGGGCTCCGTAACCCTCTGGCTAGACCTCTGACAGGATCCCACTCCTGTTAGGGACCTCTCTGTCTGCAGCTGTTTGATGTTCCTCCTTTCCCCTGTCTGCCTGACAGGTGCTGCCTAGATGAAGCCCAGTCAGATTCTGCCTCAGTCAATCCCCAGCCAGCTTTCGCCTGGGTCAATGCCCAGTCAGCTTCTCTCTAACTTCCTATCCAAGCCACCAGTTTTACCCAACTGTGAGGAGTGCCCTAATAGATAGGAGCAGAGCTCCCCCTGGTGGACTGGAGTGTGAAGTGTGTTGTGTGGTTTTTGATACCTGGTAAGGTGATCTCCTTTATTGCCGTCAGACGTAACATCACTCCTCCAGGTGGAAGAATGACATTACTGCAATGACCAGGACCCTGGGGCGCTGCCTTTTTCCCACCTGTAATGCTGACTCAGCACCTTGACCTCCAATGGTTTACTAAATCTGCAGTTAGAGCTTTTATGATGATCTAATTATGGTTCTGATAAATTGTGTGAGGTCAGGTTGTTACGTCCGTAGAACAAGCACTTGTATAACAGTCTGAAAGCATCCCTAACCAAATTTCCGCAGAACAAACCTAAATATAATGCAAATATTGGGAAAAAAGTTTATGAAAGTGTGATTTTGTGAGGTTTTGACAGTCCCCAAAAAAGTCAACTTTGTTACAAGGTTGTAGCAGATTCAGGTACGACTGTGTTAAATCCTAGCACTGTAGGTCTTGACTAGATGGACCTGACTAGCTTTATTAACTAAGTAACCAAGAACCAGGGCCTGAGTTCACTCAGTGCATCAGTCTGCTGAATGAAGTAGAATCAACTGTGCTGAAGCCAGTGAGTGTCCAGCCAACATGTGCGCTACAGCTGGGAGAGAAACATGCTATGGTCTCTTTCTGAATGCAGACTGCATGGGTTAGCTAGGGAGGCTGAGCAGTCTATGTGTTGAAGCTGCAGAGAAACATGTGGAAACTGAAGCCTCTTCAGTCTGAACTGCGCCCAGATTTGAACCCTTCAGTTTGGCACTGGAGGCTGCTGCAGCTCAGGCTGAAGGTGATACCAAGACATTGTTCCTCTTCTATATATAAAGTTTGTTCCCAAAGAAAAGATTGTAATCTGTTCAGGTGAGCCCACACTAATATACAGTATATGTGCCCTGCTAAATAAACTGTTTATTTGCTATGATACCTTTGTGCCCTGAAGAGGATGTTTTTAGATGTAAATCCTTTAGAGATTTATGAAAACATTAAAACTGCACCTGCTTGGACCAAACCACATTGACTGTGTGAATGCTACCTAAGGGCTACCTGATTGGAGGAGTCCCTACAATGTGTTCATATTTTAATCCCAATGGCACATATCACTTCAATTATCTAATTTCTTAGACTTATTTATGATCAGTATTATGTTCTTGAATTCGGGTGGAGAAAGATGAGTAGTGTTGCTTTGGGGAAAAAAAATCTACCTTTTTTCACCACGAAGCATAGTTGGATTCACTGCCATTATTGGTTACTGCAACTCAGCTCCCATTAAAGTGGATAAAAGCTTTATGAAAGTGACATATTTCTGTGACTCACAAATATCCAGAAAATGGAGATGACAAAATCTTTTGAAATTCAAAATATGCTAGGTTCAGCAATTTTTTACATAAACTTTGATTTGCAATTATTCGATTTACACAAATCACAATACTGCAGAAACTTCAATGGTCATGAAGAGATGTGTGTAACATTTTGAGGAATCATTTCCATTATTTTATTTTTTTTTTTAAATCATCCCTTTTAGTCGTTTTAGTCATCAGGCAGACCAATCTTTGCAAAACACTCAAACTGACAATGTCGCTGTCAGAGGCATCATCATCCCGCTGTGAATACGACAAGTGATGTGCTATATATTCCATATATACATCTGCTTTTTTTCCAGTAATACTTTGTGTGTATGCTGGAGGCAAAAGAGGCCAACTTTGACCTGCGTTTGGTGGTAGCACTGCCTGAATGACAAGACCTATTGATGGTGGTATTGCTTCTGCTGCTAGCTGCTTCTACATTCTTAGTCGTGATATTGGAACTTTTCTATTTTAGACTCCCTTTTTCATTGCCAATGTCACATTTTTTATCATGCTATGCTTGTTATTTACTTTTGACAGTTTTTTCAACCCTAATTGTTCTTTACTAGGGTTGAGCGAAACGGATCGGTCATTTTCATAAGTCGCCGACTTTTGGCAAAGCCGGGTTTCATGAAACCCGACCCGATCCTTGTGTGGGGTCGGCCACGCTGTCGGCGACCTTCGCGCCAAAGTCGCGTTTCTATGACGCATTCAGCGCCATTTCTCAGCCAATGAAGGTGGACGCAGAGTGTGGGCAGCGTGATGACATAGGTCCTGGTCCCCACCATCTTAGAGAAGGGCATTGCAGTGATTGGCTTGCTTTCTGTGACATCACAGGGGCTATAAAGGGGTGTGCACGCCGACCGCCATCTTACTGCTGCCGATCTGAGTATAGGGAGAGGTTGCTGCCGCTTCATCAGAAGCAGGGATAGCGTTAGGCAGGGTACATTAACCCCCAAACCGCTTGTGCTGTAGCGATTTCCACTGTCCAACACCACCTTTTGTTTGCAGGGACAGTGGAGGCAAAATTTTTGTTCATCAGCTCTGTAGCTCATTGGGCTGCCCTAGAAGGCTCCCTGATAGCTGCATTGCTGTTTGTACGCCGCTGTGCAAACCAACTGTTTTTTTCAAAGCACAAATCCTGTTGCTCCTTTCTTTCTGCACAGCTATCTTGTTTGTTTGTCCACACTTTATACTTTTGTGTGCAGCAGAGCAGTCCTTTTTATTGCTGCCTGCCATACTTTTCTGAGATTACTGTAGGGAGATAGTAATTGTAGTACAGTCCCTTTTTTTTTTTTTTGTTATATCTCTTCAAGGCACTTTCTGCCACAGAAAATATACTCTAATACAGTGGGCCTGATTTATTCACAATTCTCCCAGAAAAAATAAAACAAGTGGGAGATAAAGATTGGCAAATCTGCATCACTGCCAGTCCTGTCTGTGACATCTGTCTTTCATTTTCTGCCACAGATAATATACTCAAATACAGTGGCCCTGATTTCTTCACAATTCTCCCAGAAAAAAAAAATAAAACAAGTGGGAGATTAAGATTGGCAAATCTGCATCCCTGCCAGTTCTGTCTGTGGCATCTGTCTTTCATTTTCTGCCACAGAAAATATACTCAAATACAGTGGTGTTATGATCAGGTGACCTTGGAGCAGCATGAAAACTTTCACTGGAGTAGGTGGTAACTATACTGACCGCAAACCCTGATCTTAACACTACAACTAGAAGTAGCCGTCGGGTGTGCCTAACAAAACCTAGACACCTCGACACAGCCGGAGGACTAAATACCCCTATAGATGGAAATAGGAATTCTACCTTGCCTCAGAGCAGAACCCCAAAGAATAGGCAGCCCCCCACAAATAATGACTGTGAGTAGTAGAGGAAAAGACACACGCAGGCAGGAAACAGGATTTAGCAAAAGAAGCCACACTAGCTAAAATAGGAAAGGATAGGACAGGATACTAAGCGGTCAGTATTAAAATCCTTCCAAAAATATCCTCAGCAGAAAATACAAAAACTCCACCATCTAACTAAAGATGTGGAGCGTATATCTGCAACTCCAGAGAATCCAACAAGACTGAGAAATCGCTGACTCAGTCTAAGCTGGACAAGAGAAAACAAATGAATAGCACAGAAAATAAGCACACTGCATGTGTGCCACAGAAAAAGAAACAGACACTTATCTTTGCTGAATTGGCAGCTAAGCAGGAGTAGCCAGAAAGAGATCCAATACTTAACAAGAAACATTGACAACTGGCAAGGACTAATGAATCCTGCACACCTAAATATCCCAGTCAGAACTGCAATCAGCAGATACACCTGGCCAGGACTGCGACTCAGAGACAACTGCATTCCCATCTACAACCACTGGAGGGAACCCAAAAGCAGAATGCACAACACAGTGGCCCTGATTTCTTCACAATTCTCCCAGAAAAAAATAAAACAAGTGGGAGATTAAGATTGGCAAATCTGCATCCCTGCCAGTCCTGTCTGTGGCATCTGTCTTTCCTTTTCTGCCACAGAAAATATACTCAAATACAGTGGCCCTGATTTCTTCACAATTCTCCCAGAAAAAAATAAAACAAGTGGGAGATAAAGATTGGCAAATCTGCATCACTGCCAGTCCTGTCTGTGGCATCTGTCTTTCATTTTGTGCCACAGAAAATATACTCAAATACAGTGGCCCTGATTTCTTCACAATTCTCCCAGAAAAAAAATAAAACAAGTGGGAGATTAAGATTGGCAAATGTGCATCCCTGCCAGTCCTGTCTGTGGCATCTGTCTTTCATTTTCTGCCACAGAAAACATACTCAAATACAGTGGCCCTGATTTCTTCACAATTCTCCCAGAAAAAAATAAAACAAGTGGGAGATAAAGATTGGCAAATCTGCATCTGTGCCATTCCTGTCTGTGGCATCTGTCTTTCATTTTCTGCCACAGAAAATATACTCAAATACAGTGGCCCTGATTTCTTTACAATTCTCCCAGGAAAAAATAAAACAAGTGGGAGATTTAGATTGGCAAATCTGCATCACTGCCAGTCCTGTCTGTGGCATCTGTCTTTCATTTTCTGCCACAGAAAATATACTGTATAAGAGTGGGCCTGATTTCTTCAATATTCTCCCAGAAAAAATAAAAAGGGGGAGATTTTTATTGGTAGTGTGTGCATCTGCGTCAGTCCTGTTAGTGGCATATCTGTCTGCCACTTAAGCTGTGTACTGTTATACATTGGGGCTGATTTTCCCTGCAGTCTCACCCACCTATAAAGGGAGATATAAATTCACCACAAGTTTGAGTACACCTTGTAACTGGTTTTACAGTAACAAATAACGTTTGTTTGTTTGGTTACGTTTTTCAAACAATGAGGAAGTCTGGTGGAAGAGGTCGTGGCGTGGGCGGTCATTGCCAGCTGGTAATGATGGTAGTGGTGGTGGAGCATCAGGTGGTCATGGGAAAAGCAATATAGCACATAAGTCTAGAGTTGTTGATCCAGCGTCATCGTCTGGCTACACAAGGCCTCGAATGCTCCCTTTTCTGGGAGTAGGAAAACCGCTTTTAAAGCCGGAGCAGCAGGAACAAGTTTTGGCTTTCCTTGCTGACTCTGCCTCTAGCTCTTTCGCCTCCTCTTCGGAAACTGCTAAATGTAAAAGCAGCGCGTCATCAGTGGATGTTCCAGGTCAGGGACAAGTCGCTTCCTTGTCTTCTTCACCAAGAACAACAGAGAAGGATGCGTCAGGTGACACAACGGGTTACTCCAAGTAGCTCTTTACACATACCATTTCTGGGTTAGAAAGGGAAATTGTTAACAGGCCATGCCCATTACAAGATGAATCGGACATGGAGTGCACAGCCACAGCCAGATTACTATGCTGTTCCTTTGACTCAGATCAGACCATTGCCCTCGCAGTGTACTGATCCAGAATCTGACCCTGATGAGACTATAGAGCCCCGTCACGAACGCTATAGCACCGGCTTAGACGTTGACACAGAGGAAGTTGCACAAGACATAGAAGAGGAGGTCATAGATGACCCAGTTGTTGACCCCGATTGGCAGCCATTGGGGGAACAGGGTGCAGGCGGCAGTAGCTCTGAAGCAGAGGAGGAGGAGCCGCAGCAGGCATCAACATCGCAACAGGTTCCATTTGCCAGGCCGGTATCTGGCCAAAAACGCGTGGCAAAACCAAAAGCAGTTGTAGGACAGCGTGGCCATCCGGTTAAAGAAGCTCAGACTGCAATGCCTGAAAAGGTATCCGATAGTAGGAAGAGTGCAGTCTGGCAATTTTTTAAACAACATCCAAATGATCAGCGCAGTCATCTGTCAAAAATGTTCAACTACCTTAAGCAGAGGTCAGAATGTTAAAAATCTAAATACAAGTTGCATGCGTAGACATTTAACCACTATGCACTTGCAAGCCTGGACTAATTACCAAACGTCCCTTAAGGTTGTAGCACCCTCTGCCAATGAAGCTAGTCAGCAACGCTACATCCCTTCCCTCACTGTAAGCCCACCGTTTACCGCACCACCTGCAGTAAATGTGCAGGTTGCGTCGCCAGGCCAAAGCAGTCAGGGAATCACCAGGTTCGTGGTAGGAAACACTGCATGTAGGGCACCAGCAAGAATACCATCTCCAACCCTCTATCAGTCTGCCATGTCCACCGGCACCCCCGCTAATTCCACCATCTGCAGCTCTCCAGTCCAGTTCACCCTACATGAGACTCTCGTTAGGAAAAGGAAGTACTCATCCTCGCATCCGCGTACACAGGGTTTGAACGCCCACATTGCTAGACTAATCTCGTTAGAGATGATGCCCCACCAGTTAGTTGAAAGCGAAGCTTTCAAAGCCCTGATGGACTACGCTGTACCATGCTACGAGCTACCCAGTCGACACTTCTTTTCGAGAAAAACCATCCCAGCCCTCCACCACCATGTAAAAGACCGCATCGTCCATGCACTCAGGCAATCTGTGAGTACAAAGGTGCACCTGACTACAGATGCATGGACCAGTAGGCATGGCCAGGGACGTTACGTGTCCATCACGGCACACTGGGTTAATGTGGTGGATGCAGGGTCCACAGGGGACAGCAATATTAGGACAGTTCTGCCTAGCCCACGGCCTAGGAAACAGTTGGCTGTAGGCGTTCGCCCCCCCCTCCTCCTCCTCCTCCTCCTGCAGAAGCGAGAGCTCGTCCACAGACCGCAGTCGCACGAGCATTCCATCCGCAGCTGCCACTGTTGCACACGAGCTGTCCCATTATGGGACAGCTAGTGGCAAGCATCAGCAGGCTGTATTGGCTATGAAGTGTTTGGGCGACAACAGACACACCGCGGAAGTTCTGTCCGAGTTCTTGCAAAAAGAAACTCCGTCATGGCTGGGAACTGTACATCTTGAGGCAGGCAAGGTAGTGAGTGATAACGGAAGGAATTTTATGGCTGCCATAGCCCTTTCACAACTGAAACACATTCTTTGCCTGGCTCACACCTTAAACCTGGTGGTGCAGTGCTTCCTGAAAAGTTATCCGGGGTTACCCGACCTGCTTCTCAAAGTGCGCGGACTTTGCTCGCATATCCGCCGTTCGCCCGTACACTCCAGCCGTATGCAGAACCATCAGCGGTCTTTGAACCTTCCCCAGCATCGCCTAATCATCGACGTTGCAACAAGGTGGAACTCCACACTGCACATGCGTCAGAGACTGTGCGAACAGAGGCGTGCTGTTATGTATTTGTGTGAGGATACACATACACAGGCAGGCAGTTGGATGGCAGATATGGAGTTGTCAGGTGTGCAGTGGTCGAAGCTACAAGACCTGTGTCAAGTCCTTCAGTGTTTTGAGGAATGCACACGGCTGGTTAGTGCAGACAACGCCATAATAAGCATGAGCATCCCCCTAATGCGTCTGCTGATGCAAAGTTTGACGCACATAAAGGAGCAGGCGTCTGCAGCCGAGGACGAGGGAAGCCTTGATGACAGTCAGCCATTGTCTGGTCAGGGCAGTCTACAGGACGAGGTGGCGGACGAAGAGGAGGAGGACATGGAGGATGATGGGGATGAGTATTTTTTGGATGAGGAATCTTGTCAGGGGGCAATAGAAACTGGTGGCGTTGCAAGGCCGGGTTCAGGGTTTTTGAGGGAGACAAGTGACATTGATTTGCCAGAAACTGTCCCTCAACCCAGCACAAGCGCAGATTTGACAACTGGAACATTGGCCCACATGGCGGATTATGCCTTGCGTATCCTCAAAAGGGACCCACACATTATAAAAATGATGACCGATGACGATTACTGGTTGGCCTGCCTCCTTGATCCTCACTTTAAAGGCAAATTGCAAAATATCATGCCACATGAGAACCTCGAACAAATATTGGCAACCAAACAAGCAACTCTTGTAGACCGTTTGATTCAGGCATTCCCAGCACACAGCACCGGTGATGGTTCTCACACGAGGTGCAGGGGGCAACAGGGCAGAGGTGTTAGAGTTGCACAAATCAGAAGTGGCGTTGGTCAGAGGGGTTTTCTGACCAGGTTGTGGAGTGATTTCGCAATGACCGCAGACAGGACAGGTACTGCAGCATCAATTCAAAGTGACAGGAGACAACATTTGTCCAGTATGGTTACTAACTATTTTTCATCCCTTATCGATGTTCTCCCTCAACCTTCATTCCCATTTGATTACTGGGCATCCAAAATAGACACCTGGCCTGAATTGGCCGAATATGCATTGGAGGAGCTTGCTTGCCCAGCAGCTAGTGTTCTATCAGAAAGAGTATTCAGTGCTGCTGGTTCAATATTGACCGAAAAAAGGACTCGTCTGGCTACCCAAAATGTTGATGATCTAACCTTCATTAAAATGAACCACTCATGGATTTCTAATTATTTTGCCCCACCTTTCCCGGCTGACACCTAGCTTTCCTATAAAAAGGTCAAGCTTGTGGACTGGTCTTACTGACTGTTCCAATCTCTTAATTTGCTGCTGCCATTTGTCCAGCATACGACATGGTTACTCCTCCCTAAATGGTCTAACTCCCCCCACAGGGCCGTGGGCTCGCCACTTGGTGCAAGCACCCGTGAGAGTGCGGTTTGTCTGAAGAGGTGGGTGTGCCCGCTTTTGGTCGATGGCACTGCCACTGGGTCCCTCATAGTACAATGAAGTGTCTCTGGTGGTGGTGGAGCGCACCCAATGTCAGACACACCGTTTTAACATGGGGGGCCCTGGGCCTGTACCGCCGGCCGCAAGAGAGTGCCCCCCAGCTCAAACAGTGCTCTACCACTTGCAAAATTATCTCTCACAGCTCCACCAATGTTTAGTCTATGCGCTGAAATCCTTCAATGCCTGGCACTGACAATACCAGTTTGTTGACATGTATGATGCTAGTTAAAATAGTCAGGGGCCGTGTCCTATATTTACACTAGTAAATACTTTGCGCCACATTACTATGTTTGAAAGTCAGCAGAGGAGCCCACCCCTGTACCTAAGTATGCAACCCTTTATTTTTTGTTGTTGTTGTTTTGCGAGACATTAACATCTATTTATTTTTTGGGAGTACTAACTGTGTCAGACACTCCTTCCAATAGTCCTCCGCTGACCACACCAATGCTGCCCGTGTACCCCTACCACATAATCGAAGCTGCATTGAGCCTATTTTGTAATTTTAGGCCTACTAAGTCTGTCTGTGGTTCCTCCTTCCAATAGTTCTCCACTGACCACACCAATGCTGCCTGTGTACCCCTCGAACCTATTTAAAAGTGCATAGAGCCTACTTTTTTTATTTTAGGCCTACTAAGTCTGTCTGCGGTCCCTCCTTCCAGTAGTCCTCCACTGACCACACCAATGCTGCCTGTGTACCCCTGGAACCTATTTAAAAGTGCATAGAGCCTACTTTTTTTATTTTAGGCCTTCCAAGTCTGTCTGTGATCCCTCCTTCCAATAATCCTCCACTGACTACACCAATGCTGCCTGTGTACCCCTGGAACCTATTTAAAAGTGCATAGAGCCTACTTTTTTATTTTAGGCCTTCCAAGTCTGTCTGTGATCCCTCCTTCCAATAATCCTCCACTGACTACACCAATGCTGCCTGTGTACCCCTCGAACCTATTTAAAAGTGCATAGAGCCTCCTTTTTTTATTTTAGGCCTACTAAGTCTGTCTGCGGACCCTGCTTCCAATAGTCCTCTGCTGACCACACCAATGCTGCCTGTGTACCACTGGAACCTAATTAAAAGTTCATATAGCCTACTTTTTTAATTTTAGGCCTAATAAGTCTGTCTGCGGTCCCTCCTTCCAATTGTCCTCCACTGACCACACCAATGCTGACCGTGTACCCATGTAACCTTTTTTAAACCTGCGTTGAGCCAAATTTGTGGTGTAAGGCCTACTAGCAGTGTCTGTCTGTGCCACTCTATACAGCTGTACTCTTAAAAAAATGACCTGCAATTGTCAGGTTTTCAGCCTATCGGAATTTTAAAACTGCAGTGGGGCTACTAGTTTGGTTGGGGCCTACTAACAGTGTCTGCCGCTCCTTGCTGTTCTCCTGCTATCTTGTCCTGAATTTCTATTTTCAGGCTCTCATTAAGTAGTTGTTAATATTACACTGAATTTGGCCTACTAGTTTTGTTGGGGCCTACTAACGGTGTATGCCGCTCCTTGCTGTTCTCCTGGTTTCCTGCCCTGAACTTCCATTTTCAGGCTCTCGTGAAGTAGTTGTTAATATTACACTGCATTTGGCCTACTAGTGTAGTTGGGGCCTACTAACGGTGTATGCCGCTCCGTGCTGTTCTCCTGGTTTCCTGTCCTGAACTTCCATTTTCATGCTCTCGTGAAGTAGTTGTTAATATTACACTGCATTTGGCCTACTAGTGTGGTTGGGGCCTACTAACTGTGTATGCCACTCCATGCTGTTCTCCTGGTTGCCTGTCCTGAACTTCCATTTTCAGGCTCTCGTGAAGTAGTTGTTAATATTACACTGCATTTGGCCTACTAGTGTGGTCAGGGCCTACTAACTGTGTATGCCGCTCCTTGCTGTTCTCCTGGTTTCCTGTCCTGAACTTCCATTTTCAGGCTCTCGTGAAGTAGTTGTTAATATTACACTGCATTTGGCCTACTAGTGTGGTTGGGGCCTACTAACAGTGTATGCCGCTCCGTGCTGTTCTCCTGGTTTCCTGTCCTAAACTTCCATTTTCAGGCTCTCGTTAAGTAGTTGTTAATATTACACTGCATTTGGCCTACAAGTTGGGTCTGGGTTGTAGAGACGGTGTCTGCCGCTCCAAGGTTTTCTCCAGGTTGCCTCTCCCTAGCTTCTATCTTGAAGCTCTTGTTAAGTAGTTGTTGAAACAACACTGCATTAGGCCTACAAGTTGGGTCTGGGTTCTAGAGACGGTGTCTGCTGCTCCAAGATGTTCTCCAGGTTGCCTCTCCCTAGCTTCTATCTTGAAGCTCTTGTTAAGTAGTTGTTGAAACAACACTGCATTAGGCCTACAAGTTGGGTCTGGGTTGTAGGGCCGGTGTCTGCCGCTCCAAGGTGTTCTCCAGGTTGCCTCTCCCTAGCTTCTATCTTGAAGCTCTTGTTAAGTAGTTGTTGAAACAACACTGCATTAGGCCTACAAGTTGGGTCTGGGTTGTAGAGATGGTGTCTGCCGCTCCAAGGTGTTCTCCAGGTTGCCTCTCCCTAGCTTCTATCTTCAAGCTCTTGTTAAGTAGTTGTTGAAACAACACTGCATTAGGCCTACAAGTTGGGTCTGGGTTGTAGAGATGGTGTCTGCCGCTCCAAGGTGTTCTCCAGGTTGCCTCTCCCTAGCTTCTATCTTCAAGCTCTCATTAAGTAGTTGTTGAAACAACACTGCATTAGGCCTTCAAGTTGGGTCTGGGTTCTAGAGACGGTGTCTGCCGCTCCAAGGTGTTCTCCAGGTTGCCTCTCCCTAGCTTCTATCTTGAAGCTCTTGTTAAGTAGTTGTTGAAACAACACTGCATTAGGCCTACAAGTTGGATCTGGGTTGTAGGGCCGGTGTCTGCCGCTCCAAGGTGTTCTCCAGGTTGCCTCTCCCTAGCTTCTATCTTGAAGCTCTTGTTAAGTAGTTGTTGAAGCAACACTGCATTAGGCCTACAAGTTGGGTCTGGGTTCTACAAACGGTGTCTTCCGCTCCAAGGTGTTCTCCAGGTTGCCTTTCCCTAGCTTCTATCTTCAGGCTCTCGTTAAATTGTTTTTAATATAACACTGCATTTGGCCTACTTGTTTTGTTGGCCCTACTAACGGTGTCTGCCGCTCCTTGAGGTCCCCCTCCACTGAACAAACCAGTGCCGCCTGTTTACTTCTGTTAACAATTTTGATCTGCATTTAGCCTACTTACTGATTTGGGCCTACTCAATGTGTCAGCCTCTCATTACAGTTGTACTCCACTGAACAAAGCAATGCCCCCTGGTTAGTCCTGTTACCAATTTTGAACTGCATTTAGCCCACTTTATTATTTGGGCCTATATCTGTGTTTCCTCCTCATCCTGCCCATTGCCCAGCCAGTGATAGATGAGTCTGCTGGTACATTGACCCATAACGCTACATTCCCCGTGCATGCTGCACAGCCAGAATGTGACCCTGCTGAAAGTCAGGTTCCCCTTCCCGCACACCATACCACCTTACACGGGGACAAAGAGGAAGGTGCAGATGAAAGTGCAGGTTCCTTCATCAGGTGGGGGGGGAATACTCGTTGGCGACGTCACTGGCACAGGGCCCCTCATAGTACGCAAAAGTGTTGCTGCCGGTGGGAGGCGCCCCCGCCGTGCAAACACACTGCCGTACTTTGAGGGGCCCTGTGCCAGTGCCAATGCCAACGAGTGGGCCCCCCCTGCTTGCTCAGGATCATAGCACTTGCAAAGTTTAAATACTTACCTCTCCCTGCTCCACTGCCATGACGTGGTCCACATTTCCTGGGCCCACTAAATAATTGAACCAGCCCTACCCCCCACAACTTTAGCCAAATGACCTCCAATTTCCAATGCCTAACTATTATTATAAGGTAAATTAAGATTGACAAGCTTCAGTAACAAGAATGGATGTTTTTGCCATTAAAATGGGCACTGTAGGTGTTTTCCTGGCCTCCACTCACTGCCGACTATGCTTCTCCATTGACTTGCATTGGGTTTCGTGTTTCGGTCGATCCCTGATTTTTCGCGATAATCGGCCGATTTCACTCGACTCGACTTTTGAGATAGTCGGGTTTCGCGAAACCCGACTCGACCCTAAAAAAGTAAAAGTCGCTCAACCCTATTCTTTACAACAAGGATTTTTTTTAACATGAAATGCTAAGTATGTAGGTACATGTACAGAAAGTTAAGTGAGCCAGCAGGCCGCATTATTAGTGTGGCATGTATGGCTATTAAATTTGACTAATAAACCAGGTGTGCGAAAATAGACATGTACAGTTAATTGTCTATTTTGAAAAAAGTATGCTATTTTTCAGCAAATATCAATCCCTTTTCCAAAAGGGTGTTTAAAAAAATACTAATTAGGCACACATCAAAACTATGAAAATTTTACTAGTGTAACAGACATGCAAAAAAAATCATTTGCAAAATTCACACTTGTCTAGATTTTGGGGAATCATCTTTTGTATTTTTGAAAAATAATTATTCCTTTCTTGACAAAAAGAATTGCATGAGAAATGTAACACACAGTAAAGTTGTTTGTGACTGACTAATATCAGATTTTCTTTCGGTAAAAACTATTATGCTGCTTTGCTGCTGCTTTCTAGTGCATTAACAATTTAGAAAAGCGTAATTGTAATTCAAAGCAGGACAGAATGAACTACACTATATCACAGCTCAGTCATACTGATTCTGGCACTGCTACTGGCACCTCTCCTATCTTTCTTTCCCCCTATCAATTGAAACTTATTTGCAGACTACTACACTCATCTTCTTCACTCCTGCAGTTATGCAACACATTACTGTCGAGTAGAGTTGAGTGGATCGCTTAACGCAACTCTGGCCCACAGTGCTCTCAGGCCATAGATAGGAGCTGCATGAATTTCATATGCGTCTGTGTACCCGGCATGGCATGTCATTTGCCATCATGCATGACATCATTTATGTGGCAGGTGGCACAAAGGTGACATCTCACCAACCCAGCAAACTATAAGCAGAGCCTGGGATCCTAGAAGGTAAAAAAAATGCACACAGCTCCTGTCCACAGCCAGAAAGCAGTGACCTGGACCATGAACTTGGAAGCAATCTGCTCATCTCTAGTCTAGAGTATTTGTCCAATATTTTAAGACTTTCCATTCATTTCTCTTCTGCTGAGCAGTGAGCTTTGATGTGCTCTCACTATCCTTAAGGACCCAATGATGGCTGCTGCATTCCCTGTTTTGACTTTTATATTGTTATGACAGTCTCTCTTGATTGGCTGTGCTTTTCTTTGAGATATAGCAGCAGCAAAACATTATGGAAAATCCTGGGCATTCACGCCTGAGATTATTTGAGCCTTTTGTGGCTTATGTAATATTCTGCAATGTGTAAAATTTTAGTGGGCATTTTTGGGGGGAGATTTACGCAAATCGAATCGCAAATTGTTCAGATTCGCAGGGATCTGCCAATTTTATAAAATTCGACACCAATTCGAATCATATCATATTAATTTGCTCACCTGTACCAGAAATTCATATATGCAGCTGCAGGATTTTTTGGACTAAATCCACAGCTCTAGATTTTGGGGATTTTTACATGCATAAACCCCTTATAAAAAGCAACATAATGGACATAATTTATAAGCCCCTGAAACAGAAGACAGATAGTGATCAATCCTACCCAATGTCTAGGTGCGATGAGTCAATCATAGCAGCCACAACTGGACTTAAACTTGCCAGCTCCTGCATATCAAATCCCGCATATCAAAATACATGCAAACTATATCCCCGCCATTGTATTCTTATAGCTTATTGTTTATTCAATAGGATAGAACATATATTAAATGAAACTTTTGGAAAGGCCAATGAATCAACAGCCAGTCAGGATCACAGTGGAGATTAGTTTAAGTTAACTGTGGCTCCAAGGCGGTGGCAGCATTTCATCATCCTGACAAGTCATGTCATTAGGCTGCATAATGTAACAAAGTGATGGCTGGCTTTGATGAAATACTATCTAGTTGCTTGCATCCCTTTATATAAACATACATCTCGCTGCACTTCTGAAGGTCATTAAATCACAGCTTATTCCCCCCCATGAGATGGAAATGGCTCTTTGTAACAGCAGAGACCATGGTGATACACTTTTCCTTTGTTCATGACTTTTGCTCCTGAAAAGTGTAGAAGTTCATGACCATTTCTGCATGTTGTGTTTGTTTCAACATCTCCCCTGTAACTAACACTTGATGATTTGTTTCTCAAGTTTCTAGGATTTAGATTATGAGGTATAGTAAATTCAGATATTCCTGTTTCCAAATGTTTGGCTCATATCCCCTAACAGTCGTAAAGAGATCACAGAAGTACACCTATGTGGACCCTCAGGCAAACTCTTATGGATTTAGTCCTGAAATATGGGGAAGTGTCACACCTGTGAGCCAGGAATCATAAAAATCTCTAATCCTAGGAAATTTACTCCAGTGGAAAGAGCAGTCAAAGGCATTTATGAGATCACATGCTTGGACCTTAGATAGTATTAGGACAACTGGATTTTTCATGAATTTCAACATTAGAATTAATAGTTTGATTCACTTATGGAGCTAACTTTTAGAAGTTATGTAGTTAGATTAAAGGTGATCTGTCAGTAGGATCAACCATCCTAAACCACCTACAGTGGGGAAAAAAGGAATTTAATCAGCCGCCAATTATGCAAGTTCTCCCACTTAAAAAGATGAGAGAGGCTTGTAATTTACATTATAGGTAGACCACAACTATGAGACTCAAATTTGAGAAAACAAACCCAGAAAATAACCTTGTCTGATTTGGCAAGATTTATTTTGCATATTATGGTGGAAAATAAGTATTTTGTCACCTAAAAACTCTCAAGATTTCTGGTCCTCCCAGACCTGTCACTTCTTCTTTAAGAGGCTCCTCTGTCCTCCACTCATTAGCTGTAGTAATGGCACCTGTTTGAATTTGTTATCAGTATAAAAGACACCTGTCTCCAACCTCAAACAGTCACACTCCAAACTCCACTATGGTGAAGACCAAAGAGCTGTCGAAGGACACCAGAGACAAAATTGTAGACCTGCACCAGGCTGGGAAGACTGAATCTGCAATAGGCAAGCACCTTGGTGTGATGAAAACAACTGTGGGAGCAATAATAAGAAAATGGAAGACATACAAGACCACTGATAATCTCCATCGATCTGGGGCTCCACACAAGATCTCACCCCGTGGGATCAAAATGATCACAAGAACGGTGAGCAAAAATCCCAGAATCACGCATAGAGCTGGGACCCCCGTAACAGAGGCTACTATCAGTAACATACAACGTCGCCAGGGACTCAGACTCTACAGTGCCAGATGTGTCCCCCTGCTTAAGCTAGTACATGTCCAGGCCCGTTTGAAGTTTGCTAGAGAGCATTTGGATTGTCCAGAAGAGTATTGGGAGAATGTCATATGGTCTGATAAAACCAAAGTAGAACTGTTTGGAAGAAGCAAAACTTGTCATGTTTGGAGGAGACAGAATGCTGGGCTGCATTCAAAGAACACCATACCTACTGTGAAGCATAGGGGTGGCAACATTATGCTTTGGGGCTGTTTCTCTGCAAAGGGACCAGTACGGCTGATCAGTGAAAAGATTTTGTGGAAGGCAAAGAGGTCACCAGCATTATTATTCACCCCTAAATGGGGTATACTCATATTTAAATAAATGGGACCAAGAATAGGACCATAGTGGACAGACTGCAACAAGTTTAAGCCAAACCAAACCGAAGAGAAAGCAGTCAAAAGTCCAAGTATATACAAATGTACAAAAAATCTTTATTATTAATAATGACAGATAAAAACTTTAACAGGAGGAAGCAATCCCCGTGCTACCCATGGCATGCACCTGAAAAGGGCAGGGGGTAGGTGCCTCTAGTATAAAGAAGTCCACTCACTAACCGTACAGAGAAACCGATAATCATGTAGGACTAATAAAAAGTAGCTGCATGTAAGGAGTAATAAAGTTTACAATTTAGCAGCAAAGCCCACTCACAATATACAATATACATACCGGTTAGTGCAAGAGTATCACTTGTGCGAACAGGCACCTCTCCCCTGTCCACCCCTAAGGGACCAGTACGACTGATCAGTGTATATGAAAGAATGAATGGGGCCATGTATCATGAGATTTTGAGTGCAAACCTCCTTCCATCAGCAAGGGCATTGAAGATGAAATGTGCATTGGTCATACAGCATGATAATGATCCCAAGCACACTGCCAGGGCAATGAAGGAGTGGCTTTATAAGGAGCATATGAAGGTCCTGGAGTGGCATAGCCAGTCTCCAGATCGCAACCCCATAGAAAACCATTGGAGGGAGTTGAAAGTCTGTGTTGCCCAGCGACAGGCCCAAAACATAACTGCTCTAGAGGAGATCTGCATGGAGGAATGGGCCAAAACATACCATCAACAGTGTGTGTCAACCTTGTGGAGACTTACAGAAAATGTTTGACCTCTCTCATTGCCAACAAAGGATAAATAGCAAAATATTGAGATGAACTTTTGTTAATGACCATATACTTATTTTCCACCATAATTTGCAAATTAATCTTGCCAAATCAGACAAGGTGATTTTCTGGATTTGTTTTCTCAATTTTGACTCTCATAGTTGTGGTGTAACTATGATTTCAATTACAGGCCTCTCTCATCTTTTTAAGTGGGAGAACTTGCACAATTGGTGGCTGACTTAATACTTATTTCCCCACTGTATATGGACATATATCCTTGGAGATCTACAGTGCCTTGCAAAAGTATTCGGCTCCCTGGAACTTTTCAACCTTTTCCCCCATATCATGCTTCAAACATAAAGATACCAAATGTAAATTTTTGGTGAAGAATCAACAACAAGTGGAACACAATTGTGAAGTTGGCCAAAATGTATTGGTTATTTTACATTTTTGTGGAAATTCAAAAACTGAAAAGTGGGGCGTGCAATATTATTTGGCCTCTTTAACGTAATACTTTGTTGCGCCACCTTTTGCTGCGATTACAGCTGCAAGACACTTGGGGTATGTCTATATCAGACTGAAATTCTTGCCCATTCTTCCTTGGTAAACAGCTCGAGCTCAGTGAGGATTGATGAACAGCAGTTTTCAGCTCTTTCCACAGATTCTCGATTGGATTGAGGTCTGTACTTTGACTTGGCCATTCTAACACCTGGATACATTTATTTGTGAACCATTCCATTGTAGATTTTGGGAGAATTGTCTTGTTGTAAGACAAATCTCCGTCCCAGTCTCAGGTCTTTTGCAGACTCCAACAGGTTTTCTTCAAGAATGGTCCTGTATTTGGCTCCATCCATCTTCCCATCAATTTGAACCATCTTCCCTGTCCCTGCTGAAGAAAAGCAGACCTAAACCATGATACTGCCACCACCATGTTTAACAGTGGGGATGGTGTGTTCAGGGTGATGAGCTGTGTTGCCTTTACACCAAACATATCGTTTGGCATTGTTGCCAAAAAGTTCGACTTTGGTTTCATCTGACCAAAGCACCTTCTTCCACATGTTTGTTGTCTCCCAGGTGGCTTGTTGAAAACTTTAAATGACACTTTTTATGGATAACATTGAGAAATGGCTTTCTTCCTGCCACTCTTCAAGAAAGTCCAGATTTGTGCAGTGTACGTCTGATTCTTGTCCTTTGGACAGACTGTCCCACCTCAGATGTAGTTCTCTGCAGTTCATCCAGAGTGATCATGGCCCTCTTGGCTGCATCTTTGGTCAGTTTTCTCCTTGTTTGAGATGAAAGTTTAGAGGGACGGCCAGATCTTGGTAGATTTGCAATTTATGATACTCCTTCCATTTCAATATGATCGCTTTCTTGGGATGTTTAAAGTTTTGGAAATCATTTTGTATCCAAATCCGGCTTTAAACTTCTCCACAACAGTATCACGGACCTGCCTGTTGTGTTCCTTGGTCTTCATGCTGCTCTCTGTGCTTCAAACAGTACCCTGAGACTATATCAGAGCAGGTGCATTTATACAGAGACTTGATTACACACAGGTGGATTATATTTATCATCATTAGGCATTTAGGACAACATTGCATCATTCAGAGATCCACAATGAACTTCTGGAGTGAGTTTGCTGCACTGAAAGTAAAGGAGCTGAATAATATTGCACATCCCACTTTTCAGTTTTTGAATTTCCACAAAAATTTTAAATAACTAATAAATTTCGTTCAACTTCACAATTGTGTTCCACTTGTTGTTGATTCTTCACCAAAAATTTACATTTCGTATCGTAGGTTGAAAAGTCCAAGGGAGACGAATACTTTCGCAAGGCACTGTATGTTCGGCCCATAGATCTTAACAGCTCATATACAGATTAGGAGAAACATGGATGTCTTTAGAATAAGACATCAGATCACAGATATCAAGTTATCATTTTATTAATCATCCTATGACTTACATGCCCATCTTGATGGCTATGGAGGGTTGATCCTACTGACTGATTTCCTTTAAAGTGGATCAGTCAGGTCTCTATGTGAGGGCAGAATAGGGTAGAAAATGGGATGCTGAGTTCAAGTAAATGCAGTTTTCTATTATTTGACTCAGTATTTTAATGTAAAATGCTTTTAACATGCAGCCAGGAACCATAGAAAAACCTTTGAGCCCCACCCACTCATAGAGAAAGTCTGTAAATCCTGCTTTCCCTGCTCACCCATAGAGAATAATACAAGGTCTCAGAAACAGAAACCATATTATTGAAAACCAGTCCAAAGCCTATCTATTAGGACTACTACATAGCATGAATACAGAAAAACACAGAGCATATAGACCACAAAAAAATCTGAAAAAAATTAAATCAGTATTACATAGTATACAAAACAATACATACATGGCAGAGTTGTATCAATGACAAAGCTATTAATAACAGATTACAGGTGCACCACAGTGTAGTATGGCACCACAAGCATAGACAGCATAAAAAGCCTAATTATTCAAATAGGTAATTACAGTAAATAAAATTACTGTGCAACTGATTAGACAAACATGGGTGTAACGGCATATTCATATCACCATACAGGTGAGAGCCATCAATGGTAACATTCATCTCATCATTACTGTGGATACAACCCTGATCACTATCTATTTTATCACATGAATTTTGAATTACATCCCCTGCATGGTGTTATGAATATGCCGTTACACCCATGTTTCTCTAATCAGTTGCACTGTCACTTTGGTTTATTACCTACTTGAATAATTAGGCTCTTTATGGTGTCTGCACTTGTGGTGCCACACTACATTGTGGTGAGCCTGTGATCTGTAATTAATACCTCTGTCATTGATACAACTATTCCATGTATGTATTGTTTTGTACACTATGCAATATTGATTAAAAGTAAATTTATATTTTTTCATGATTTTTTTTTGTTTTCTATATGCTCCATATTTTCCTGTATCCGCCCATAGAGAATGCCTATTAGTCCTACGTTTCATTACTACTCATAGAGAAATACTTTGAGTCCTAGTTCCCCATTGACTCAGAGAAAGTCTGTCAATCCTGCTTTCCCTGCCTACTCATTGAAAGAAAGTCTGTGAGTTCTGCCTGCTTTCCCCACCGGCTTATAGAAAAAGCTTGTGAGTCCTGTTTTCATTGCCCACTCATAGATAAAGCCTGTGTGTCCTGCTTTCCACACCCACTCAGAGAAAGCCTGTGAGTCCTTCTTTCCTCATCCACTCATAGAGAAAGCCTGTGAGTCCTGCTTTCCACACCCACTCAGAGAAAACCTGTGAGTCCTGCTTTCCTCATCCACTCATAGAGAAAGCCCGTGAGCCCTGCTTTCATTACCTACTCTTAGAGAAAACATGTGAGTCCTGTTTTCCACACCCACTCATAAAGAAAGCCTGTGAGTCCTGCTTTCACCACCCACTCATACAGAAAACATGTGAGTCCTGCTTTTCACACCCACTCATAGAGAAAGCCTGTGAGTCCTGCTGTCCTCGTCCACTAACAGAGAAAGTATGAAATTTCTGCTTTGCCTGCTGTAAGACTCATGCTGGTGTGGTAGATGGAGGCAGGTATATCTCGCCCAGGTGTTTGTCCTATGTGAATTAGGCCACTCAGTATCTTCAGGGTGCTAATGGGTTAATGATTGCAGGAATAAAAGATGACCAGCTGGGCGTTTCCAGTGTCTGCCTGGGGCACACAGATTGCCTGCCTGTGTGGGACAAACGTGAGTGAAGAGCTCTGCTCAAGAATTGTGTGATGTTAGCTGGGTGGGAAAAGCCCCCCCAGTTGTTGAGATAGCAACGTATTTGTTTAGTTAGTGCCGGACAGGCTAGGATTTATTTTTATGTTTTGTTTTTGTGTTGCTTTCACGTTAATAAATCTGACCTGAGGTCAGCCTGCTCAGAAACCTGCTGTACGCCTCAGATTCAATGCACAAACCACGTGTCCTTTGACCCCAGCAAAGGCGATCCCAGAGTGTTTTGTCACATTGTGGTGGAGAACGCGGGCAAACCGTGGCACAGGCGACAGCATGGAAGACGTGGTGAAAGCCTTAGTACAGTCCACTGCCGTACAGCAGCAGGCCACTGCCGCACAGCACGAAGCTAATCGATTGATGGCTGCACAGCTGAAGGAGTTACTGGACATGACGGTTGCAGACCGCCAACTTCTCCAACAGGTGGCGCAGCGCCTGGTGAGCATGCCTGACGCTGACCCGGAAGCAGAGTCCAGAAGGATCCATGTGAGTCGATACTGGCAAAAGCTGACTGCAGAAGATGACGTCGAGGCATACCTGACAACGTTTGAGCGGACGGCATTGAGAGAGAAGTGGCCGAAGGCACGATGGGCTGATTTGATTGCCCCGTTTCTCTCCGGCGAGGCCAAAAAAGCTTACCATGATTTGGACCCGGAGGTCGCTCAGGACTTTGAGAAGCTGAAAGCTGAGATCCTGGCCCGGCTGGGTGTGACGACGGCTGTCCGTGCACAGAGGGTACATCAGTGGACATACCAGCAAGATAAACCGGTGCGGTCTCAGATGTTCGACCTGATCTACTTGACAAAGAAATGGCTGCAACCCGAGGTACTGACAATACCCGAAATAATCCAGCGGGTTGTCCTGGACAAGTACCTGAGAGTACTACCCCCAGCGCTGAAAAGGTGGGTAAGCCAAGAAAATCCCACGACAGCGGATCAACTTGTGGAGTTGGTCGAGCGTTATTCCGTGGCAGAAGGACTTCCCGACGACACCGCCAACCCCCGGTCTGTGCCTCCTCCTCGTGGAACCGGTAAGACTGTTCCAGGGACCACGGGTGAAGGAAAATCGCTTAAAACTGTGGGGGAGGAGTCCGGGACTGCTCGCACTCCGAGACCAAGAGTATTGGACGGTGGTCTCAGTAGGGGACCTGTTAGGTGTTTCCGCTGCCATGAGAAGGGTCATGTTTCTGCGAACTGTCCTGTTACCGCTGAACCCATGCAGTGCGACGTTATAGACTCTAGAAAACGCATGTCTTTGGTTACACAGCTAGTGAGTGTGAATGCGGGTCAAAATGATACAGTGAAACACCTGTGTGAATTATCTGTTGATGGGAAAAATGTTGTGGCATTACTAGACTCTGGAAGTGTGGTGACTCTGGTGAAAGCTAGTCTGGTGGCACTTCCGTCTGGTCCGTCTGACAAGTTTTCTGTAACGTGTGTGCATGGTGACACCCGCTCGTACTTAACAGTGGTCATATGGATTTCTACTCCCTATGGGTCAGTGCAGCACAAAGTGGGACTCGTTCCCGCATTGTTACAGGATGTAATCCTGGGCAGGGATTTTCCCTATTTCTGGCAGTTGTGGGAGAATCAGTTGCTCCTTCACGGTAGCTGTACCCGTGAATCTTCTCCCATGCCATCTGGAGGTCCCGAGTCCCTAGAGGAGACCCCACAGGAAGATGTTGCTGGGGAGGTTAGTGAATCTAACCTTCAGTACCCCTTCTCCGTCATGGCGGGGGAAACAGAGGAAACTGAGGAACCTCAGCGAGAGGCGGAGGCAGACAGCCATCCGGCACCCTGCCTGCCAGATTTGGGAGTCCAGGTGGATGACTTCCACAGCGAGCAAATGAAAGATCCTACCCTGACTCCGGCTAGGAAAAATGTAAAAATGATAGATGGGGTACCCGTAGAGCCTGACACTAGGCTAGCGTACCTGTATATGGTTCTTGAAAATGATTTGCTCTACCAGGTAGAAAAAAAAGGGGAAGACACAGTGCAACGGTTAGTGGTACCCAAACCTTATCGGCGGAAGGTACTGGATTTGGCCCACGGACATATAATGGGGGGACATCTGGGGGTACAGAAAACCACAGAAAGGATATTGCATTGTTTTGTGTGGCCTGGAATACATTGTGATGTGCGTAACTATTGTGAGTCCTGTCCAGAGTGCCAAATCGCGGCCCCTAAATCTCAGTTCCGTAGCCCTTTGGTACCCCTTCCTATCATCGGGGTCCCTTTCGAGAGAATTGGGATGGATTTGGTTGGGCCCCTTCTCCGATCCGCACGTGGGCACCAACATATCCTCGTCATCGTGGACTATGCCACTCGTTACCCGGAAGCCGTCCCTTTGCGTAACACAGCTACCAAGACGATCGCCAAGGAATTGGTACAAGTGTTTAGTCGGGTGGGAATTCCAAAACAGATACTCACCGACCAGGGGACTCCCTTTATGTCGAGGGTAATGAAGGAGCTCTGCAGGCTCTTACAAATAGACCCGTTGCGTACGTCTGTCTATCACCCTCAAACAGATGGCCTGGTTGAGCGCTTCAACAAAACCTTAAAACAGATGCTCCGGAAGGCGATAGACAAAGATGGGAAGAACTGGGATTACTTGTTACCCTATTTGCTGTTTGCCATTAGGGAAGTTCCCCAGTCTTCCACAGGGTTTTCGCCTTTCGAACTGTTGTACGCCCGTCGTCCCCGGGGACTGCTGGACGTCGCAAAAGAAACCTGGGAAGGTCAAGTCACTCCCTTTAAAACGGTGATCGACCATGTAACACAAATGCAGGATCGTATTGCTGCTGTCATGCCCATTGTTAAGGACCATATGTAACAGGTCCAGGGAGCCCAGAGGCAAAGTTATGATAGAGGCGCTAAGGTCCGTACATTTGCACCCGGCGATAGGGTGTTGGTCCTAATCCCTACGGTGGATAGTAAATTCCTGGCGAAATGGCAGGGCCCATTTGAGGTCCGAGAAAGAGTTGGTGAAGTGAACTATAAAGTGTACCAGCCGGGTAAGAGAAAACCGGAACAGATTTATCATGTGAATCTGATAAAATCCTGGAAAGACCGCTCTGCCCTAACGGCGGATCTGCCCCGTCCGGTTTGTTCACCTACTGTACCAGAGGTGCAGGTTGCTGAGACTCTCTCAGAACGACAAAAATCTGAGGTTAAGCAATTTTTGTTACAGAACCGACAGTTTTTCTCCGAAAAACCTGGCCGGACTAAGTTGGTGAAACATGAGATTGTCACAGAGCCTGGCGTCACTGTTCATGTGAAGCCCTACCGGATTCCGGAAGCCCGCCGTGAAGCAGTCTCCCGGGAAGTGATGGCAATGTTGGACTTAGGAGTCATTGAGGAGTCACACAGCGCCTGGTCCAGTCCAATTGTGTTGATACCTAAACCGGATGGCTCCATCCGGTTTTGTAATGACTTTAAGAAACTGAATGCAGTTTCTAAATTTGATGCGTACCCTATGCCCCGGGTCGATGAGTTGATCGACCGGCTTGGTAAAGCCCGATACATTACGACCCTGGATTTAACAAAGGGGTACTGGCAGATTCCTCTGGCCGAGGCGGCCAGAGAGAAGACGGCATTTGCTACACCGGAAGGTCTGTTCCAGTATGTCTATATGCCGTTTGGACTTCACGGAGCTCCCGCAACGTTCCAGAGATTGATGGATCGAGTCTTGAGGCCTCACAGACAGTACGCTTCTGCCTACCTGGATGACATCGTAATTTACAGCATGGACTGGGAAACTCATCTCCAGAAGGTACAAGCGGTGATTGATGACCTGCGAGATGCAGGTTTAACGGCAAACCCCAAGAAATGCCACATCGGGCTTGAAGAAGCCCGATACTTGGGCTACGTGATTGGCCGAGGAGTGGTTAAACCCCAGATCGACAAAATACAGGCAATTCAGGGCTGGCCACAACCAGTGAACAAGAAACAAGTGCAGGCTTTCCTGGGGATTGCCGGCTATTATCGCAGGTTCATACCCAATTTTGCAGGCATGGCTACTCCCTTGACGGATCTTACCAAGGGGAAGGGTTCCGTCATGATAAAATGGACCTCAGCTGCTGAAGAGGCCTTCCACAGCCTGAAACAGGCTTTGTGCTCTCAGCCCGTACTAGTGACTCCTGATTTCAGCAGCGAGTTTGTGGTACAAACTGATGCCTCTGATACTGGTGTCGGAGCTGTACTTTCCCAGGTGAGAGACGGAGTCGAACACCCGGTCCTCTATCTCAGTCGGAAACTGAATGTACATGAGCAGAGGTATGCGGTGGTTGAAAAAGAGTGCCTAGCCATTAAATGGGCTCTCGACTCCCTCAAGTATTACCTGGCTGGTAGGAAGTTTAGGCTGGTCACAGACCATGCCCCTCTCAAGTGGATGCACCTCCACAAGGATCGTAATAGTCGGGTAACCCGGTGGTTCCTTGCCCTGCAGGCTTACTCTTTTACGGTGGAGCACCGACCTGGGGTGCAGATGGGGAACGCCGATGCCCTATCCCGAGTGCACTGTTTCAAAAGTGTTCTTGCTCGACCGGAGTGGTCTGAGCAAGGGGGGGGGATATGTAAGACTCATGCTGGTGTGGTAGATGGAGGTATATCTCGCCCAGGTGTTTTTCCTATGTGAATTAGGCCACTCAGTATCTTCAGGGTGCTAATGGGTTAATGATTGCAGGAATAAAAGATGACCAGCTGGGTGTTTCCAGTGTCTGCCTGGGGCACACAGATTGCCTGCCTGTGTGGGACAAACGTGAGTGAAGAGCTCTGCTCAAGAATTGTGTGATGTTAGCTGGGTGGGAGAAGCCCCCCCAGTTGTTGAGATAGCAACGTATTTGTTTAGTTAGTGCCGGACAGGCTAGGATTTATTTTTATGTTTTGTTTTTGTGTTGCTTTCACGTTAATAAATCTGACCTGAGGTCAGCCTGCTCAGAAACCTGCTGTACGCCTCAGATTCAATGCACAAACCACGTGTCCTTTGACCCCAGCAAAGGCGATCCCAGAGTGTTTTGTCACACTGCCAAATCAAAAACCAAGGAGTCATGTTTTCCCACTGACTTTTAGAGAAAGCCTATCAGTCATGCTGTACCCACCCACTCTCTAAAGCCTGTGAGTCCTGTTTCTTCACCCACTCACAAAGAAAGCCTGTGAGACGTCTTGCTTTCCCCAGCCACTCATAGAGAGAGCCTGTGATTCCTTATGTCCCACACATTTAAACATAAACCTTCTACAAGTATCATATTTTTTTTTTATCTGTGTGATCAGTTAGATCATAAACTTACTAAACTTTTACTATAACATTTTGGGAACCTCTTCTGTAAAAAAAACAATACATTTTTCAGTCGTATTCAAGTCAGTGGAAAGATTCTCATTCACCTGCCTATTCCACAAACTCACCATAGTCAAGGTTGTTTCTAGCGTTCCAATTGGTTCATTCCGATGCATATTTTCTGTGTGATGATTCTGCCAATATTTATGGAATCCGAAACGGCTTTCACCATCTGGCTTATCTCAGGGATTTCTACTGTACTGAAGTCTATTTAAATGAAATTTGATTAGATCAAGTACAGGTCAGCAAAATTACCATTTAAATTGAACATCGAACACAATCAACATGGTCCGTGGTGACTTTTTGTATTTTCCCAACATTCTCCTTTATCATTTATCAGAAGCAATGCATTCCCCCCAGAATCCAAAATCTCACATTTTTGCAGAGCGGTGTACGTACCAAATCAGGAAATCAGTTGGAAACAATAAAAAGGAGTCATTTAGGAGTTTGCCTCCAGAGGAACTTTCTACATATTCTAATTTCCTTTACTTAGCAAGCAAATTCAGATTTCCCAAGTGATAATTTCATATTAGTACTTTAATTGCCTATCTTGCTGGCAATACCAAAGGCAATCAGATAGAATATAATTTATATAATTCGTCCTCAAGGTAACTTTTCTCGCCATAATGTGGCACTTGTAATATATAATAAACCCCTTAATAGAAATACACTTGCGTGTCCAATGCAAGTTAATGAAATGCACAGTTAATGCTGCCTTTGTGGTATTGATTTTTTAGAGATTGCAACAAACTGAGAATTAGTATTATTAATTATTAGTAATAATGATGATATTCTGTTGATTCCTCTTGGAATTTCCTTCTATTCAAATAGAAGCGCCTTCCAGTATTCTCCATCCACACGTCTACTATATAATTGTCTAAGGGTCACTTCCGTCTTTCTGTCTGTCCTTCTGTCTGTCACGGATATTCATTGGTCGCGGCTTCTGTCTGTCAGGGAAATCCACGTCGCTGATTGGTCGCGGCAAAACAGCCATGACCAATCAGTGACGGGCACAGTCCGGAAGAAAATGGCCGCTCCTTACTGCCCGCAGTCACTGCCTGGAGCCCGCATACTCCCCTCCGGTCAGCGCTCACACAGGGTTAATGGCAGCGTTGACCGCGGTGTAACGCACTCAGTTAACGCTGCTATTAACCCTGTGTGACCAACTTTTTACTATTCATGCTGCCTATGCAGCATCAATAGTAAAAAGATCTAATGTTAAAAATAATTTAAAAAATAAAAAATAGTTACATATGTTAGGGTTGGCGGAACGCACCGAATATATTTATTAAATGAGATAGGTGTGTTCGCAACCCGGGATCCACCGTGCAGGGAAGAACCTGCTGCTAAGCAAGGTGGCAAAGCAAATTAGTACAAATGAACTCTGTTACTTCACAGAGTCCGTTAGCAAAGAGAACGCTGTGCCCTGTTTAGCTCACAGGGGACACAGCTACTCCACAGTGGTCATGCAGTCCAACCAACATGCAGCTCCTCTCCGGTGGAGCCAAAATTCTAATGGCTATTAGCCAGCCCTGAATTCAGACATAAACTCCTCGCCAGAGGTGCCAGCATTCTAGAGGCTTATTTCAGCCGGGTCCTTTACTGCATACACAAAACTCCTTGCCGGAGGTGCCAGCATTCTAGGGGCTTATTTCAGCCGGGTCCCTGACTGCATACACAAAACTCCTCGCCGGAGGTGCCAGCATTCTAGGGGCTTATTTCAGCCGGGTCCCTGACCACACAGATGACCACACAGGCGCTGAGCTCGTACATATTTGATACTAGTGCATGGCCGTTCCTTCATGAGAACCTTTTATAGCTGTAGCACCTACAGGACCTTCCCAGAAGGACCAATGGAAGGCTGCCACAGAACTTGATCAGGTACAGGACCTTCCTGGAGGACCAATGGAATTTGCTGCAGTACCTGAGCATGTGACCCTTGATCTCCACTGAGAGATCTTACCCTGGGCATGCTCAGAGTGTGCAAAACAGGACTTAGTCCCAGAAAAACCTACGTCATCATCTCGCGAGACCGAAATGCACTCTTCAGACCAGAGCGTGCGACGAGCATCGCTAACCGGCCGCTTCGATCCGAAAGGTGAGTATGTAACTATTTTTTATTTTAATTCTTTTTTTACAGGGATATGGTGCATAATACGTGACTGGCCAAGATACTATGTGACTGGGCAGTATACTATGTGACTCTGCTGTATACTACGTGGCTCTGTGCTCTATACTACATGGCTCTGTGCTGTATACTACATGGCTCTGTGCTGAACACTATGTGACTGGGCAATATACTATGTGGCTGGGCAATATACTACGTGGCTGGGCAATATACTACGTGGCTGGGCAATATGCTACGTGGCTGGGCAATATACCACGTGGCTGGGCAATATACTACGTGGCTGGGCAAGATACTACCTGGCTGGGCAATATACTACGTGGTTAGGCAATATACTACGTGGACATGCATATTCTAGAATACCCGATGCGCTAGAATCGGCCCACCATCTAGTAATAGTAATAATGACGATTTTGCCATTAGAAGACCTAGCTAATGTATATTTGTGGGAGTCTGATTCCCAAACCTTCACCAGTTAGCAAAATAGCACTGGAGCACCCTAGCCTCCTTTTTTTTCTCTTCTGTGTCATGTGATTGTGACTGCGCCCAGTGCAGTCACCAAAGGCCCCTGTACAGATTGGCTAACGTTGGCCAAGCCTGCTGAAGTAGGCAGGATCATCTGATAGCCTATTGTGTACTAGATGGTGGCCCGATTCTAGCGCATTGGGTATTCTAGAATATGTATGTATATAGCAGCCACATACTATATAGCACAGGCCACGTAGTATATAGGAGCCATGTATATAGCATACAAATAGTACGTGGCCTGTGCTATATAGTATGTGGCTGCTATATACATACATACATATTGTAGAATACCCGATGCGTTGTATATAATGCAGCCCACGCAGTATCTAACACAGGCCACGTAGTATACAGCAGCCATGTAGTATACAGTATTGTCCACATAGTATATAGCAGCCATGTAGTATATAATACTGTCCACTTAGTATATAGCAGCCATGTAGTATATAGTACTGTCCACGTAGTATATAGCAGCCATGTAGTATATAGTACTGCCCACATAGTATATAGCAGCCATGTAGTGTATAGTACTGCCCACGTAGTATATAGCAGCCATATACACACAAAAATAATCCAGCACTTCATATTCATCAGGGCCAAAGGTATATACTCGTCACAACCTTTCCCATATATTAAATTGGCATACCGCCAGGTGAAATACTCCAAACAGCAATTTAAACACAAGAGCAACAGAGTACATATATCACCACACAATAATTCAATAAAAAAATAATTTTTATTATTTAAACATATAATGAAATCACATATAACATAAGACTACCAGAAGGAACACTAACTGAACACTCAAAGGGGAGAACCCTGCTCCATTAATAGGACCTGGTATAGCATATGTCCTTTGTTTGTCCTTTTAGTGTATTTTTCGTTGTGTATTGAACATGTATGGGACATAGAAGACTACTTTCGTCCTTTGAGGAATTCTGATTGGGAGGACAAGGAGAAACTATCGGCAGTCGCTAAAAAAGAAAATTATATTTTCATGGAGTCTTATATATATATAGTCTTATAATATTGATAGAGAGTCCCTTTCTCTTTTAAGCAAAAGCGCACTATGTCACTTTATTTGTTCACAATTAATTATTGTGTCGAGATATTGATTATGCGGTATATGTAATAATCTCATTGTATACAAATTAGCACTTTATTGTCCTTCTCTGGACCACTTCTGTCATGTGTGTTGGTTTTAGTGATGTGTCTCTTTTATACGACATTGTATGCTCAAAGCGGCTTTGTTGCGGCTGTTCTATTTAATTTATGTCATATATGTTCCTTTCATGCTTGTTTTTTTCTTTTGTTCACCCCTTTTTTCATTATTATAATTACACCGGAATGTAAGTATGTACTGTTTTTTTTTTTTTACATTTACGCTGGTAACCAGGGTAAACATCGGGTTACTAAGCGCGGTCCTGCGCTTAGTAACCCGATGTTTACCCTGGTTACAAGCGAACGCATCGCTAGATCGGTGTCACACACACCGATCTAGCGATGACAGCGGGAGATCCAGCGACGAAAGAATGTTCCAAACGATCTGCCACGGCGTACGATTCTCAGCAGGATCCCTGATCGCTGCTGCGTGTCAGACACAGCGATATCGTAACGATATCGCTGGAACGTCACGAATCGTATCGTCGTAGCGATCAAAATGGCACTGTGTGACGGTACCCTTAGTCTTAATACCCCAACCTAAAGGGCGTCACTGTCATTACTAGGCCCGACAACATAATCACTCTCTAGGCAACACAAAATGCCATACAGGCCATAACGGGAATCAAAAATACTCAGCAAACTCAATATCAGCCCCTTAACGAGTCTTGCCACAAGACTTAAGGTACCTTCACACTGAACGATATCGCTAGCGATCCGTGACGTTGCAGCGTCCTGGCTAGCGATATCATTCAGTTTGACACGCAGCAGCGATCTGGATCCTACTGTGCCATCGTTGGTCGGAGCAGAAAGTCCAGCACATTATATCGTCGCTGGACCTCCCGCAGACATCGCTGAATCGGCGTGTGTGACGCCGATTCAGCGATGTCTTCACTGGTAACCAGGGTAAACATCGAGTTACTAAGCGCAGGGTCGCGCTTAGTAACCCGATGTTTACCCTGGTTACCAGCGTAAACGTAAAAAACAAACAAACACTACATACTTACATTCCGGTGTCTGTCCCCCGGCGCTGTGCTTTCCTGCACTGGCTGTGAGCGCCGGCCAGCCATAAAGCACAGTGGTGACGTCACCGCTTTGCTTTATGGCTGGCCAGCGCTGACAGTGCACAGAAGCACAGCACCGGAGGACAGACACCGGAATGTAAGTATGTAGTGTTTGTTTTTTTTACGTTTACGCTGGTAACCAGGGTAAACATTGGGTTACTAAGCGCGGCCCTGCACTTAGTAACTCGATGGTTACCCTGGTTACCAGGGGACCGGCATCGTTGGGCGCTGGAGAGCTGTCTGTGTGACAGCTCTCCAGCGACGCTGCAGCGATCGGGATCGTTGTCTAGATCGCTGCAGCGTCGCTAAGGCTACGTTCACATTAGCGTCGCGTCGCTGTTGCGTCAGCGACGCAGCGGCGACGCGCCCCTATGTTTAACATAGGGGACGCGTGCGTCTTTTTGCACGCGTTTCCTGACACGTGCGTCGTTTTAGACGCTAGCGTCGGATGCAAGAAAACGCTACAAGTTGCATTTTTCTTGCGTCCGATTTCGTCAAAAAACGACGCACGCGTCGCAAAACGCGCGCGTTTTTGCGCGCGTTTGCGCGCGTTTTTCCGTGCGTCGCGCGTTGCGTCGCCGACGCAGGGCGGCGCAACGCTAGTGTGAACGTAGCCTTAATGTGACGGTACCTTTAGGATAAAAGAGAAACCAGAATCTCAATTTGCATTATTGCAAACAGTGTTTCAGGGTTCCACTGCTTATCATTGTAAAGTGTGGATTTGGTTTGGCTGGGTGAGAGGTGTCTGACCCGAATCCAAAGGTTTTCTCCTTGTGGAGAGTGATGTGCCAAGCCTGACATGCCAAGGTGAGGAAATGTTTTAACCTTGCAATGCTCATCTAGGAAATTGTCGAGTGACATGCCAAGCCTGACAATAGGAAGCACTAGAGTTCTAGTCCTCTTCTTCTCTGAAGAGGCAATTTGCATATTTAAATTCCCAGAGGATCATTGTAAGGGTACCGTCACATTTAGCGACGCTGCAGCGATATAGACAACGATGCCGATCGCAGCAGCGTCGCTGTTTAGGCCGTCGTGTGGTCGCTGGAGAGCTGTCACACAGACAGCTCTCCAGCGACCAACGATGCCGAAGTCCCCGGGTAACCAGGGTAAACATCGGGTTACTAAGCGCAGGGCCGTGCTTAGTAACCCGATGTTTACCCTTGTTACCGTTGTAAAAGTTAAAAAAACAAACAGTACATACTTACATTCCGGTGTTTGTCCCCCGGCGTCAGCTTCCCTGCACTGTGTCAGCGCCGGCCGGCCGTAAAGCAGAGCACAGCGGTGATGAAGTTACCTTAAGGCTTAAAAGTCTCCTCACCTTGTCATGTCATTCTCCACAAGGAGAAATGTTACCCCTTGGATCCCGGACAGATACCTTTCATTCAGCCAAACCAGATCTCACACTTTGCACTGATGAGTTATGGCACCCCCAAACACAGTGTCTGTTAATTGAGATTCTGGTTTGGTTTTTATCCTAAGCCATGTGGCAAGGCTCATTAAAGGGTCAATATTGACATTTAGGATTACTAATTCCAATAGGTGGTTCTAGAGTTCTAGTCCTCTTCCTCTCTGAAGAGGCATTTTGCATATTTAACTTCGAAGAAGAGAATTTAAGGCTTTAAAGTCTTCTCACCTTAGCATGTCAGGTTTGACATGTCACTCTCCACAAGGAGAAACGTTACCCACTGGAACTCAGTACAGTTGTCATACTGGCCAGTTCTGTTCCCTGAAGCATGGCCCCAGTCCCCACTTTGTACCGTACGTCTACACTGGAAGTGATGGCTCACAAGAATGTCCCTTCGCTGCGGTCTAGTTGTTTTTCTTTGCCCTGGTTCTGCTCGCTCAAGTCAGCTCTTCTGGCTCTGGTCTCTCTTGGGTCTTTAATTTTATCTGGTCTCTCGACTCCTCTGCTTGATCTGGTGTCTCGACTCCTCTACTTGGATCTGGTCTCTCGACTACTTTATTCAGTCCTGGTCTCTCGACTCCTTTATTCGGATCTGGTGTCTCGTAATGACGACTATAAGCATTCTTGCTGTACTGCACTTCTGTCTTGCTACAGATTTGGGTGCCAACTCCTCCCCTTTACTACCCTCCTAGGCCTTTAGTAATTACTAACTTTGACACAGCTATCACCTGATCTGGTGTATCCTGCAATCTCTTCCGAGGGAGCATGCATTTCACTCTTGAGTTCCTATTAATGCAATTCTTTCTCCTTACAGCATCACTGAAAGCCCGAAAGAGAGGAAGATACAGGAAAGAAGACAAAGGAGCCAACTGGGGGACAACTGGTGGTTGAGGTATAGGGAGGGCTGAAGTGAGATGAACAAATAATTTTTTAGTTGCTCTCCTAGAACCCCAAATCCATAAAAAATTACAGTCTAGATGCTATTTATCATTTCTACGCCTGGCTTTCTCAGTGTTAGGGCTAGCGGAATATAATAGGTAATAGGTAATAGGTAGATAGCTACAAGGTGCGTTCGCAGCCCGGGATCCACCGTGCAGAGATATCTGCTGCTAAGTAAAGGCGGATGGACTCTGAGCTCACACGTGGGTTAGGCTTCACCCCTTGTGAACTGGTAGCGAACTCTGTTGCCTCACAGAGTCGCGCTGTACACAAAACTAATGCCCTAACTAGGCTAATTGCCCCCAATGACGCTAGCTGCCTGCCTGAGTGTACTGTCCCAATGCTAACAGCTTCACACCACATAGAACTGAGTGGTATAGTATCCACTGGCATAAGCCAAAACACATTTGATACTAGCGCATGGCCGTGTACAGGACCCTTCAAAGAAGGACCAATGGAATTGCTGCAGTACCTGAGCATGTGACCCTAGATCTCCACTGAGAGATCTTGCCCTGGGCATGCTCAGTGTGCAAAGCAGAACATAGTCCTAGCACCTACAAGGACCTTCCAAGAAGGACCAATGGAAGTTGCTGCAGTACCTGAGCATGTGACCCTAGATCTCCACTGAGAGATCTTGCCCTGGGCATGCTCAGTGTGTGCAAAGCGGGACTTAGACCCAGAAAAGCCCGCTTGCCGCAGATCAATGCAGGGTACAATAGCAGAGCCTGGAGAGGCAGTAGTAACCCCCTGCACAGCATCAGTCCCAGTGAGACGCTGAGAGCGACGTCTCCGCTGAGCAGGCTGCACTGCAGCCGATGCAGAATGGGAGACCACAGCAGACACGGATCGAGATTCCCCCTGTGCAGCAGAGGAAACTCGACTCCTAACACTTAGATTATTGGTTTACTACATCAGCCTCTTCTTTTGTCCTTCTGCCCAGTCAGTTTAGTCTACAGTGACCTTGCAGCTCTTTCTTTTTCTTCTCCTTGTCTGCAGTCTTCCCACTCCTCCCAGGATCAATCAGATCCAAGAAGACAATGATCCATGTGCCAAATGATTGGCTGCATTGGTTATCTGAAGCTGAAATTATGTGTTGATTCATTTCTTAATATTTTTTTTAGGGGGCCTACTAGAGAACTCCAAATTTCCGAAATAGCGGGAGTGTTAGAGGCAAAAACTCGATCTGTAGCCACCGCAAGAGGGAGTTTACTTCATATAATCATTGAGATAAAACAAACAACTTGTCTGTCTTTAGTATGCTCCCCCTAGTGGTGACTATAGGCAGCCAGAATATTACCACTGTACTGTGTGAAGGGCAGCAGGAGATTGTGAGCTTGGAAGTCTGCTATCTTCCTGAATTAATGTCCCTTGGAATGAGTATGCCTTCCATCTTTGTACTGACAAAGGGTTTTTTGTTTCTCTATTTTGTCCACCTCCCTTTAGAGTTTTACTTGTCTGTCTGTTTAGCTGACTGCAAGACCCTCTATTGCTCCTTTCAACCACCTGAGTTTTTACATTTTCACTTAAGAAATCAAGTATTGAAAACTTAAAGCTGCTGTCTGGAATACAAAATGTAAATCTCTAATGCCAATATGGAAATATGGTAAAAATCCACCTCATATTGTCCTACTAATTCTGCCAATAATAGTGTGCTAATTTCTCACTTGTACTACAGTAATAGCATGCCAGCAAACATGCTCGGTGATACTTGGTGTGTTCGGATGTGCTCGGCACTTATTAAAGGGAACCTGTCACCGCCAAAATTGAAGGTGAGCTAAGCCCACCGGCATCAGGGGCATTCTGGAATGCTGTAGATAAGCCACCGATATAACCTGATGGATGAGAAAAAGAGGTTAGATTATACTTACCTGGGTGGGCAGTCCGATCCGATGGGCGTTGCGGTCCGGGGCCTCCTATCTTCTTACGATGACGTCCTCTTCTTGTCTTCACGCTGCGGCTGCGGCGCAGGCGTACTTTGTCTGCCCTGTTGAGGGCAGAGCAAAGTACTGCAGTGCGCAGGCGCCGGGCCTCTCTGACCTTTCCCAGCACCTGCGCACTGCAGTACTTTGCTCTGCCCTCAACAGGGCAGACAAAGTATGCCTGCGCAGGAGCCGCAGTGTGAAAACAAGAAGAGGACGTCATCGTAAGAAGATGGAAGTCGCTGGACCGGACTGGACCGCAGCGGGAACGCCCCTGGGTGAGTATTATCTAACCTCTTTTTCTCATCTTTCAGGATACATCCGGGACTTATCTACAGCATTCCAGAATGCTGTAGATAATCCCCTGATGCCGGTGGGCTTAGCTCACCTTCGATTTTGGGGGTGACAGGTTCCCTTTAAGCATTGGCTAGTGCTTGGATCAAATGCTCAAATCCCCATCATGCATCTTTGGGACAGTTCTGATTGGAGGGAAAGTAGTTGTCCAGACCTGTGTGATGAATACAGCCTTTAGACAGGGCTTAGGGCTTTGCAGTCCATTGCTAAATACAGGTGCATCTCACAAATTAGAATATCATCAAAAAGTTAATTTATTTCATTTCTTCAATAGAAAAAGTGAAACTTATATATTAGAGTCATCTATTTCAAGTGTTTATTTCTGTTAATGTTGATGATTATGGCTTACAGCCAATGAAAACCCAAAAGTCATTATCTCAGTAAATTAGAATACTTTATAACATCAGCTTGAAAAAATGATTTTAAAATATGAAGTGTTGACCTACTGAAATGTTTATTCAGTAAATGCGCATCAAATGACATCAATTACTGCATCAATGTGGCATGGCATGGAGGTCATCAGTCTGTGGCACTGCTGACGTGTTATGGAAGCCCAGGTTGCTTTGATAGCAGGATTCGACTTGTCTGCATTTTTGGGACTCATGTCTCTCATCCTCTTAACAATACCCCATAGATTCTCTATGGGGTTAAGGTCAAACGAATTTGCTGGCCAATCAAGCACAGTGATACTGTTTTTAAACCAAGAATTGGTACTTTTGGCAGTGTGGACAGGTGTCAAGTCCTGCTGGAGAATGAAATTTCCATCTCCAATAAGCTTGTAGGCAGCGGGAAGCATGAAGTGCTCTAAAATGTCGTGATAGATGGTTGCGCTCACTTTGGTCTTGATAAAACAGAGTAGACCTACACCAGCAGATGACATGGCTCCCAAAACCATCATTGATTGTGGATACTTCACACTAGACCTTGGAAATCAAGGTCCCAGAGTCTGGAGGAAGAGTGGAGAGACAGACAATCTATGCTTTTTAAGGTCTAGTGTTAACTTTCCACAATCAGTGATGGTTTGGGAAGTATGTCATCTGCTGATTAGTGCATGCCATGCCACATTAATGCAGTAATTGATGTCTAAGGAGTAGTGTTGAGCGATACCGTCCGATACTTGAAAGTATCGGTATCGGATAGTTTCGGCCAATACCCGAAAAATATCGGATATCGCCGATACCGATACCCGATACCAATACAAGTCAATGGGACACCAAGTATCGGAAGGTATCCTGATGGTTCCCAGGGTCTGAAGGAGAGGAAACTCTCCTTCAGGCCCTGGGATCCATATTAATGTGTAAAATAAAGAATTAAAATAAAAAATATTGATATATTCACCTCTCCGGCGGCCCCTGGACATCACGCTGGTCACCGGCAGGCTTCTTTGCTTAAAATGCGCGCGTTTAGGACCTGCGAATGACGTCCCGGCTTCTGATTGGTCGCGTGCCGCCCATGTGACCGCCACGCGACCAATCAGAAGCCGTGACGTCATTCGCAGGTCCTAAATTCCTAGAATTAGGAGTTTAGTGAATGAGAATGACGTCGCGGCTTCTGATTGGTCGTGTGGCGGTCACATGAGCGGCACGCGACCAATCAGAAGCCGCGACGTCATTCTCATTCACTAAACTCCTAATTCTAGCAATTTAGGACCTGCGAATGACGTCACGGCTTCTGATTGGTCGCGTGGCGGTCACATGGGCGGCACGCGACCAATCAGAAGCCGGGACGTCATTCGCAGGTCCTAAACGCGCGCATTTTAAACAAAGAAGCCTGCCGGTGACCAGCGTGATGTCCAGGAGCCGCCGGAGAGGTGAATATATCAATATTTTTTATTTTAATTTTTTATTTTACACATCCCTATGGATCCGATACCGATACCCGATACCACAAAAGTATCGGATCTCGGTATCGGAATTCCGATACCGCAAGTATAGGCCGATACCCGATACTTGCGGTATCGGAATGCTCAACACTACTAAGGAGCCTTGACCAAGTATTGACTGCATTTACTGAATATACATTTCAGTAGGCCAACATTTCAGATTTTAAAATAATTTTTTCATGCTGATGTTATAAAATAGTCTAATTTATTGAGATAATGATTTCTGGGTTTTCATTGGCTGTAAGCCATAATAATTAACTTTAACAGAAATAAACACTGGAAATACATCACTCTGTTTGTAATGACTATCTAATATATGAGTTTCACTTTTTGCATTGAAGAACTGAAATAAATTTAATTTTTGATATTCTAATTTTGTGAGATGCACCTGTATATAGCTGCTGCAGGTGACCACACTTTTTTCTTTTTGGTGAAACCAAACCACTGGCTTTTGTCATCCATACAGTTTAATCTGCTTTGCATGAAATTACAGTGGTTTGAATTTTTTTTTCAAAAAAATGCTTGGCCTTCTACAAGTGACCAACTTATTTTTTTATTAAAAAATTACTTTCAATTAAATCAATGAAACTTCGTTTCCAGAGACCTAGCTATTAGAAAATGCATAAGGCGTGTTTTATGGGATGGGGAAGAGAAAGTGCTGATGATGGTGCACGAACACAGCAAGGACGTGTGGCAGGTGCGCCTGCGCCTGATGCTGAAGCACAAGGAACACGCACATCCATAACATATAGGTTCCTGTGCCACTTTGTAGGTGCGAAGGGGCGCCAATTCTGAAGCCACCGCGATGCGAAGAGGTGGTCGGTTAGATAGCAGAAAATGGTTCCAGCATGCTTGCCAGCACCATCCAGTCTTCCACAAGGTCCAGTCTTGCAAGCCAAAAATCTAGATCACTTATTCCTCACCATGACCCTCCTTCCTACCACCATGTAGAGTCCCATGAGACCAGTGATGCCACAATAGGACACTTCACTTTCACCCAGCATGTTCCAAGAGGGAAAAGAGGACATGCTGTTAGTGATGCACAAAACTTAGAGTCATCAAGTTAGGAGCACCAGGGTGAGGCGATAGAAGACGAGGTGGTGGATGATGAAGTCATTGACCCAATCTGGGAAGCTGACATGCAGAGCGAGTTCAGAAGCGATGAGAGGGAGGGATTGGCAGCACTGAAACAGGCCAAAAGAGGCAGTGGGGTGACCAGAGGGAAAAAGCTGGCAGCTGTTCCACAGAGCACCGACTCTCGTGAATTTCTCCATCAAAGAGTTAGGTGTTCCCCAGTCTGGGACTTTTTTTTAAAGAGTTGTGAGACAAAAAAATGCTGATTTGCAACATGTGCCATGCCAAGATCAGCAGGGGCCTGACGACTAAGAGCATAACCACCAGCAGCATGATCAGGCACATGTTATTTACAGTAAGTGGCTGACTAGGTGAACCAAAAGCCTGGGTCCACAATTTGTGCCAGTGGGTGACACAACTGCCTCCTCCCCTGTGCTAGGTGGTTGACAATCCCCTATTCATGACACTAGCGCAGATGCAGATAAGAGGGCGCCCTCTGCTGGTTGTCCTCATATGAACTCGAGCAAGGGAGCTTTCTAGGTAAGTTCCCATGATCTAGGAACAGCCAGCAGAGGGCCCCTCACCGCAAATGAAGCTAAATATAGGTCATTGACCTATATTTAGCTTCATTCGCCGGGGTATTGCAGACATGAGCAGCCTGCACTAGCGGAGCTCGTGTCTGCAAAATATTTTAACCCCTTCAGATGGATCTACATCGTTGGACCTTACAGATCCTCGGAAGATATGTATATTGTTGGTTTATTATTTTTTTTTAATTTACAGATCGAGGGTCTTCAGTGAGTGGATTGAGAGTAGAATAAATTAATACAACAGCCTTTGTGATTTTTACAATAAATTATTTTTTAATAATGTGTGTGTGTTTTTTTTTAACCCTTTACTAGTATTGGATTAATAATGGATAGGTGTCATAATTGACGCCTCTCCATTATTAATTAGGCTTAATGTCACCTTACAATAGCAAGGTGACATTAACCCTTCATTACCCCATATCCCACCGCTACACGGGAATGGGAAGAGAGTGGCCAAGTGCCAGAATAGGCGTATCGTCCAGATGTGCCTTTTCTGGGGTGGCTGGGGGCAGATGTTTTTAGCCAGGGGGGGCAATAACCGTGGACCCTCTCCAGGCTATTAATATCTGCCCTCAGTCACTGACTTTACTACTCTGGCGGAGAAAATTGTGCGGGAGCCCACGCCAATTTTTTCCGCCATTTAACCCCTTAATTTACTAGCTAGAACGGCCAAATTTTGCATATACACACTACTAACATTAGTAGTGTGGAATATGCAAAAAAAAATGGGGATATGAGATGGTTTACTGTATGTAAACCATGTCTCATATCATGTCGGGTTTAGGAAGGAGAAAGCAAAAGCCGGTAATTGAATTGCCGGCTTTCTGCTATCTCGCGCTGTATGAAGTAATAATATATATACATATATGTGTCTCCCTGATATATATATAGAGAGAGAGAGAGAGAGACAGTATATATGTTTTTTTATTTTTAACACATGGATCCCTTGTATAGCCGTATGTCGGTTTTGCAAGCCTGTGATAAAAACACGCATTACGGCTGACATACGGATTACATATGGAGGATGCCATGCGCAAAAAACGCTGACACACCCTGCCTACGGAGGAGCTACGGACCACTATTTTCGGGACTTTTCAGCGTATTACGGCCGTAATATACGGACCGTATTTTCATACGCTGTGTGTGACGCCGGCCTTAGGCTTGTAGACAGAGGATTTCCGCCTATTCATGGTTGCAGCTGTCCCTCAGTACTCGGTCCCTAGCTGCCACTTTTTTTCTCCTGGTGTGGCATCCCTGCTTTGTACCAGCACATATCCAGGAACATCACCTGTGCCCTCACCAAGGCACTAACTGGGATTGTCCACTTAACGACTGACACATGGACAAGCGTTTGTGGCCAGGGAAACTACATTTCCCTGGTGGCCTGTAAGCAGGTTGCGGGATGCAGTGACGCAATGGAGGCAAAGCAAGGGTTAACAGATTAACAATTTAATTTGGCACAATGTTAGTTAAATTGAAAGAGAAAGTTATGCTGTAATAACAGTCCAGTTAACAAACTTATCATGTCCTTAGGTTCCTCTGCTGCAGATGATCAGTTGGGCTTTGTAGTACAGGCAATGGCCGGCGTAGTGTCCTCAGATGGGGTACCAAAACTAACGGTCCAACTTCTGGCGGCAACGGGCAGTCTCCGGTTTTACCCGTTGAGCCCCTAGTCCATAAGCCTGTGCAGCTAAAGTAAAGAGAGCTGCAGAGAACCCAGTATCAAACATGGGCTGATGCGCGCTGTCCAGCAGGGGGGACAGCAACTTAATGTCCTATAACCAGCTCACGTTCTCCTGTACAAGCACTGGGTTACCCTCGTCCAGGTGCACAGCGCTTCCCACTCTTAATGCATTGCAGCGCTGCTGCTCTGGGTGCGGTGCACACTGCTCACACATCTGCACTCTTCCTGACGGTGGGCACCTTTGCGCGCTTTCTGCTCTGTAGTCTGTCTAGACACGTCCCTTCTTCCTGGGTCATGGGGCCTGTCCGGTCCACTTTTCCTTCCCCCTGGGCATCATGGGACACAGCCTTGACAGTTCCAGACCCAGCTCAATACAGGTACCTGCAGCCCGGTCTTCCTCCTTACAGGCGCACTGCTTGAACATTGTGGAATATGTGGCTGAGACCCACCCTGGCACGGCACTTGTGCTATCCATGCAGAGGATTGCTGGTCCTAATTCTATCAGGGTTTCCTCCACCTACACCAGTACCTGCAACCCCTTCTGCTCCTCCTTCAACTCCGATTTGGTATCTCAGGCCACGTCATCCACATCAGCTATGCAGAACTGCCTCAGCAAAGCGGCAACAGGCTGTGCAGAAGCTAATTTGTCTAGGAGACAAACTGCACACCGCAGCAGAGTTATTGAAAGGAATAACAAATTAGACAGATCTGTGGCTCTCACCGCTGAACCTCCAACCAGGCATGGTGGTGTATAATAATGGGCGTAACCTGGTGGTGGCTGTGAAGCTTGGCAAGTTCACACATGTACTCAATTTGGTAGGTCAGCGGTTTCTGAAAGCCTACCCAGATTTGCCAGAGCTTCTGGTCAAGGTACATCGCTTCAGTGCTCATTTCCACAAGTCAGCTACAGCTGTCGCTGCTTTGGTAGTGCTGCAGCAGCACATGGAAGTGCCAGCTCACCGACTGGTGTGCAACGTGACCATGCACTGGAACTCCATGCTGCATATACTGGCAAGGCTTTGTGAGCAGAAGAGGGCAGTTGTTGAAAACCAGCTACAGCATGCCCGTTGGTATTCTGATCAGCCTCCGCACATAACACCTGAAGAGTGGGCATGGATATCTGAAATTTGTTCCATTCTCCAAGAGTTTGAGGACTCAACAAAAACAGTAAGCATTGATAACACTGCAATCAGCACAAAATACCTCTTCTGTGCCTATTTAGTCAGTCACTGCTCACAATTAAACATTAAGCTTTGCATACAAACCAGGTGCCAAAGGAGGAAGACATGAAATAAGTAAACATTACCCAGCCATCTCATCTGTTCAGTGCAGATTGGGTAACAATGAGGAGTTGGAGGTTAAGGAGGAGGAACAGGAATGGGTTGCTTGTGCAATAGAGGCTAGTACCCACACAAGTTTTTTCCCGTCTCTCCTACGTTGATGGGCTAAGGAGGAAAAGAGATAGGAAGAGATGGAGAGTTGTTATCGTGGTGGAGACAGGGAAGTGTTGGCTGTAGGGAGCTTGACACATATGGCCGACTTTATGTACTGCTGCCATTGCCATGATTCTCCCACTATAGACATCTTGCCCAACAAAAGAGTACTGTTGTTCACCCTGCTATACCCACGCACACTACAAGGAAAACCTTGCATCTCTCCTTTCTGAGGCAGAGAGGTCTACTAAAATAGTACTATACCAAAAGGCCATTGTGGATAATATGTTGAAAACATTCCCGTCAGACAATACTAGTGGCAAGAAGCAAGCATCCTTGCCCAACCAAGGAGGAGAGGTGAGCGAGACACACACCAGGTACAGCAGAGGCAGGGGTACACTGCGCAAGGCCTGGGCCAATTTCATGAAACCCTCCCAGCAACCAGGCCCTGATGACAAGGTATTTTTGACAAGGAGGGAACAGTTTTTAAAGATGGTCATGCAATAACTGGATGACAAAACCAGCATACTCCCTAGTTCCTTTGCGACCTTCAACTATTGGGTCTCAAAGCTGGACACTTGGCATGAGCTGTCCCTCTATGCCTTGGAGGTGTTCTACTACCCGGCCGCTAGCGTCTTGTCTGAATGAGTTTTTAGTGCCGCCAGGAAGGTCATAACAGACACGGTCACTGATAAAAGTTAAAGCTTGGATTAGCCCTGATTTTTCCACACTACCAGATGACAGCAACATGTAAATTGTTTTTAACCTTCACTATTTGAATGAGGCCCTCCAGTTGTTGCCTTCAATGGTGTATAGATGACCCTCCGTATAATTTTTTTCTGGCTTTGCACTGTGTGCGCAGAACCTTTATGCGTGTAGAAGTACCACATCTACACTTGGTTAATATTTTAATGAGGCCCTCCAGTTGTTGCCTTCAAGGTCGTATGGTTAACTCTGCTCAGGACCGGACTGGCCATCGGGCAGTTCTGGCAAATGCTAGAAGGGCCGGTGCCAGTAGTGGGCCCCTGCATGCCGACTCACCCTTCCCCCCAGCGTCGCCGCCACCACCGCATTCAACTATACCGGCGTCTACGCCGGTACAGTTGAATGCAATGATGGAGGAGAGAGCGTCTGCTCATGCTCCCTCTCTCATCATTCCCCGCTTTGCCTCTGACACTGCGGGTGCATGCACACTCACTATATCCCAGGCAGTGCAGCGGCAGCTGCCGAGACAGGAGCAGGGAGCAGCGCGGGCACGAGGAAAGGTGAGGAGCTTGTGTGTTTGTTTTTTTACTGGACTGTGGGGCCATTTTTGTTGTGAATTCTGTGGTCAAGCTCCCTCCTGTGGTCATGAGTGGTACTTCGGCTGGTTCTGTCCATGAGCTTCCTTTGGTGGATGTGAGTGGGGCTGCGGCTTCTGAGTTTCCTTCCTCAGGTGACGAGGTTAAGTTGTTAGGTGCTGCTCTATTTAACTCCACCTAGTTCTTTGTTCCTGGCCTCTAGTCAATGTTCCAGTATTGGTCTTGCTCTCTCCTGGATCGTTCTTGTGACCTGTCTTCCCTGCATAAGCTAAGTTCTGCTTGTGTTACTTTGGTTTGCTATGTTTTCTGTCCAGCTTGCTATATTGGTTTGTCTTGCTTGCTGGAAGCTCTGAGACGCAGAGGGAGCACCTCCGTACTGTTAGTCGGTGCGGGGGGTCTTTTTGCGCCCTCTGCGTGGTTGTTTGTAGGTTTTTGTGCTGACCGCAAAGTTATCTTTCCTATCCTCGGTCTATTCAGTAAGTCGGGCCTCACTTTGCTAAAATCTATTTCATCTCTGTGTTTGTATTTTCATCTTTACTCACAGTCATTATATGTGGGGGGGCTGCCTTTTCCTTTGGGGAATTTCTCTGAGGCAAGGTAGGCTTATTTTTCTATTTTCAGGGCCAGCTAGTTTCTCAGGCTGTGCCCGAGGCGCCTAGGTCTGGTCAGGAGCGCTCCACGGCTACCTCTAGTGTGGTGTGATAGGATTAGGGATTGCGGTCAGCAGAGTTCCCACGTCTCAGAGCTCGTCCGATGTTAATAGTAACTATCAGGTCACTTTGTGTGCTCTTAACCACCAGGTCCATTGTGTTTCTGAACCACCAGTTCATAACATTACTGGAGGCCCAAAGTACTAATGCTTCTCAATAGAGGGAAAAGAGAAGTTCTGAGACCATTTTTTTTTCTCTGCACTGTGTTTTGTCTTTCTTTTCCCCTAGACATTTGGGTGGTTCAGGACACAGGTGTAGTGATGGACATTAAAGGTCTGTTTTCTTGTGTGGATCATCTCACTGCAAGAGTACAAAATATTCAAGACTTTGTGGTTCAGAATTCTATGTTAGAATCTAGAATTCCTATTCCTGATTTGTTTTCTGGAGATAGAGCTAAGTTTCTGAATTTCAAAAATAATTGTAAACTATTTCTGGCTTTGAAACCCCGCTCCTCTGGTGACCCAGTTCAACAAGTTAAGATCATTATTTCTTTATTACGTGGTGACCCTCAAGACTGGGCATTTTCCCTTGTGCCAGGAGATCCTGCATTATGTAATATTGATGCGTTTTTTCTGGCGCTCGGATTGCTTTATGATGAACCTAATTCAGTGGATCAGGCAGAGAAAAATTTGCTGGCTCTGTGTCAGGGTCAGGATGAGGTAGAGATATATTGTCAGAAGTTTAGGAAGTGGTCTGTGCTCACTCAATGGAATGAATGTGCGCTGGCAGCAATTTTCAGAAAGGGTCTCTCTGAAGCCCTTAAGGATGTCATGGTGGGATTTCCTATGCCTGCTGGTCTAAATGAGTCTATGTCTTTAGCCATTCAGATCGATCGACGCTTACGTGAGCGTAAAACTGTGCACCATTTAGCGGTATTATCCGAGCATAAACCTGAGCCTGTGCAATGTGATAGGACTTTGACCAGAGTTGAACGGCAAGAACACAGACGTCGGAATGGCCTGTGTTTTTACTGTGGTGATTCCACTCATGCTATTTCCGATTGTCCTAAGCGCACTAAGCGGTTCGCTAGGTCTGCCACCATTGGTACGGTACAGTCGAAATTTCTTTTGTCCGTTACTTTGATCTGCTCTTTGTCATCCTATTCTGTCATGGCATTTGTGGATTCAGGCGCTGCCCTGAATTTGATGGACTTGGACTTTGCTAGGCGCTGTGGGTTTTTCTTGGAGCCCTTGCAGTATCCTATTCCATTGAGAGGAATTGATGCTACGCCTTTGGCCAAGAATAAGCCTCAGTACTGGACCCAATTGACCATGTGCATGGCTCCTGCGCATCAGGAGGATATTCGCTTTTTGGTGTTGCATAATCTGCATGATGTGGTCGTCTTGGGGTTGCCATGGCTACAAGTCCATAACCCAGTATTGGACTGGAAATCTATGTCTGTGTCCAGCTGGGGTTGTCAGGGGGCACATGGTGATGTTCCATTTCTGTCTATTTCATCATCCACCCCTTCTGAGGTCCCAGAGTTCTTGTCGGATTACCGGGATGTATTTGATGAGCCCAAGTCCAGTGCCCTACCTCCGCATAGGGATTGCGATTGTGCTATCGATTTGATTCCTGGTAGTAAGTTTCCTAAAGGTCGACTGTTTAATTTGTCTGTGCCTGAGCACGCCGCTATGCGGAGTTACGTAAAGGAATCCTTGGAGAAGGGTCATATTCGCCCGTCGTCGTCGCCATTGGGTGCAGGGTTCTATTTTGTGGCCAAGAAGGATGGTTCGTTGAGACCTTGTATTGATTACCGCCTTCTAAATAAAATCACAGTCAAATTTCAGTACCCCTTGCCGCTGCTGTCTGATTTGTTTGCTCGGATTAAGGGGGCTAGTTGGTTCACCAAGATAGATCTTCGAGGGGCGTATAATCTTGTGCGTATTAAACAGGGCGATGAATGGAAAACAGCATTTAATACGCCCGAGGGCCATTTTGAGTACCTGGTTATGCCATTCGGGCTTTCTAATGCTCCATCGGTATTTCAGTCCTTTATGCATGATATCTTCCGAGAGTACCTGGATAAATTCCTGATTGTATACTTGGATGATATTTTGGTCTTCTCGGATGATTGGGAGTCTCACGTGAAGCAGGTTAGAATGGTGTTCCAGATCCTGCGTGCGAATTCTTTGTTTGTGAAGGGGTCAAAGTGTCTCTTTGGTGTTCAGAAGGTTTCATTTTTGGGTTTCATTTTTTCCCCTTCTACTATCGAGATGGACCCTGTTAAAGTTCGGGCCATTTATGATTGGACTCAGCCGACATCTCTGAAGAGTCTGCAAAAGTTCCTGGGCTTTGCTAATTTTTATCGTCGCTTCATCAATAATTTTTCTAGTATTGCTAAACCGTTGACTGATTTAAACAAGAAGGGTGCTGATGTGGTCAATTGGTCTTCTGCTGCTGTGGAAGCTTTTCAGGAGTTGAAGTGTCGTTTTTCTTCTGCCCCTGTGTTGTGCCAGCCAGATGTTTCGCTCCCGTTCCAGGTCGAGGTTGATGCTTCTGAGATTGGAGCAGGGGCTGTTTTGTCACAAAGAAGTTCTGATGGCTCGGTGATGAAACCATGTGCCTTCTTTTCCAGGAAGTTTTCGCCTGCTGAGCGTAATTATGATGTTGGCAATCGAGAGTTGCTGGTCGTGAAGTGGGCATTCTATGAGTGGCGTCATTGGCTTGAAGGAGCTAAGCATCGCGTGGTGGTCTTGACTGATCACAAGAACTTGACTTATCTCGAGTCTGCCAAACGGTTGAATACTAGACAGGCTCGTTGGTCGCTGTTTTTCTCCCGTTTTGACTTTGTGGTTTCGCACCTTCCGGGCTCTAAGAATGTGAAGGCGGATGCCCTGTCTAGGAGTTTTGTGCCCGACTCTCCGGGTTCGCCTGAGCCGGCGGGTATTCTCAAAGAGGGGGTAATTTTGTCTGCCATCTCCCCTGATTTGCGGCGGGTGCTGCAAAAATTTCAGGCTAATAGACCTGACCGTTGCCTAGCGGAGAAACTGTTTGTCCCTGATAAATGGACAAGTAGAGTCATCTCTGAGGTTCATTGTTCGGTGTTGGCTGGTCATCCTGGAATCTTTGGTACCAGAGATCTGGTGGCTAGATCCTTTTGGTGGCCGTCTCTGTCACTGGATGTGCGTTCATTTGTGCAGTCCTGTGGGATTTGTGCTCGGGCTAAGCCCTGCTGTTCTCGTGCCAGTGGGTTGCTTTTGCCCTTGCCGGTCCCGAAGAGGCCCTGGACACATGTCTCTATGGATTTTATTTCGGATCTCCCCGTCTCTCAAAAGATGTCGGTCATTTGGGTGGTTTGTGATCGCTTCTATAAGATGGTCCATTTGGTACCCTTGTCTAAATTGCCTTCCTCCTCTGATTTGGTGCCATTGTTTTTCCAGCATGTGGTTCGTTTACATGCATTCCGGAGAACATCGTTTCTGACAAAGGTTCCCAGTTTGTTTCGAGGTTTTGGCGAGCCTTTTGTGCTAGGATGGGCATTGATTTGTCTTTTTCCTCGGCTTTCCATCCTCAGACAAATGGCCAAACTGAACGAACCAATCAGACCTTGGAAACATATCTGAGATGTTTTGTTTCTGCTGATCAGGATGATTGGGTGTCCTTTTGCCTTTGGCTGAGTTCGCCCTTAATAATCGGGCCAGCTCGGCTACTTTGGTTTCGCCGTTTTTCTGCAATTCTGGTTTCCATCCTCGTTTCTCTTCAGGGCAGGTTGAGTCTTCTGACTGTCCTGGTGTGGATACTGTGGTGGATAGGTTGCAGCAGATTTGGACTCATGTAGTGGACAATTTGACATTGTCCCAGGAGAAGGCTCAACGTTTCGCTAACCGCAGGCGCTGTGTGGGTCCCCGACTTCGTGTTGGGGATTTGGTTTGGTTGTCGTCTCGTTATATTCCTATGAAAGTTTCCTCTCCTAAGTTTAAGCCTCGTTTCATTGGTCCGTATAGGATTTCTGAGGTTCCTAATCCTGTGTCTTTTCGTTTGACCCTTCCAGCGTCTTTTTCCATCCATAATGTAATCCATAGGTCATTATTGCGGAGATACGTGGCACCTGTGGTTCCATCCGTTGATCCTCCTGCCCCGGTTTTGGTTGAGGGGGAGTTGGAGTATATAGTGGAGAAGATTTTTGATTCTCGTATTTCGAGACGGAAACTCCAGTACCTGGTTAAGTGGCAGGGTTATGGTCAGGAAGATAATTCCTGGGTCTTTGCCTCTGATGTTCATGCTGCCGATCTCGTTCGTGCCTTTCATTTGGCTCATCCTGGTCGGCCTGGGGGCTCTGGTGAGGGTTCGGTGACCCCTCCTCAAGGGGGGGGTACTGTTGTGAATTCTGTGGTCAGGCTCCCTCCTGTGGTCATGAGTGGTACTTCGGCTGGTTCTGTCCATGAACTTCCTTTGGTGGATGTGAGTGGGGCTGCGGCTTCTGAGTTTCCTTCCTCAGGTGATGAGGTTAAGTCGTTAGGTGCTGCTCTATTTAACTCCACCTAGTTCTTTGTTCGTGGCCTCCAGTCAATGTTCCAGTATTGGTCTTGCTCTCTCCTGGATCGTTCTTGTGACCTGTCTTCCCTGCATAAGCTAAGTTCTGCTTGTGTTACTTTGGTTTGCTATTTTTTCTGTCCAGCTTGCTATATTGGTTTGTCTTGCTTGCTGGAAGCTCTGGGACGCAGAGGGAGCACCTCCGTACCGTTAGTCGGTGCGGAGGGTCTTTTTGTGCCCTCTGCGTGGTTGTTTGTAGGTTTTTGTGCTGACCGCAGTTATCTTTCCTATCCTCGGTCTATTCAGTAAGTCGGGCCTCACTTTGCTAAAATCTATTTCATCTCTGTGTTTGTATTTTCATCTTTACTCACAGTCATTATATGTGGGGGGCTGCCTTTTCCTTTGGGGAATTTCTCTGAGGCAAGGTAGGCTTATTTTTCTATTTTCAGGGCTAGCTAGTTTCTCAGGCTGTGCCCGAGGCGCCTAGGTCTGGTCAGGAGCGCTCCACGGCTACCTCTAGTGTGGTGTGATAGGATTAGGGATTGCGGTCAGCAGAGTTCCCACGTCTCAGAGCTCGTCCGATGTTAATAGTAACTATCAGGTCACTTTGTGTGCTCTTAACCACCAGGTCCATTGTGTTTCTGAACCACCAGTTCATAACACATTTTAGGGTGGTAGGAGAGATGTGGGCTCTGCTGTATACTACTGTGTGGCTATATATTACTATGTGGGCTCTGCTGTATACTACTATGTGGGCAGTGCTAAATACTACTATGTAGGCTCTGCTGTATACTACTATGTGGGCTGTGCTATATACTACTATGGGCTCTGCTGTATACTACTATGTGGGCTGTGCTGTATATTACTATGTGGGCAGTGCTGTATACTACTATGTGGGCTGTGCTATATACTACTGTGTGGGCTCTGCTGTATACTACTGTGTGGGCTGTGCTGTATACTACTATGTGGGCTGTGCTATATACTACCGTGTGGGCTGTGCTGTATACTGCTAAGTGGGCTGTGCTGTATACTACTATGTGGGCTGTGCTGTATACTGCTACGTGGACTGTGTTATCTGCTATGCAGGTTGTTCTATATACTATAGGGGGTATATTATATTCTATGTGGGAGGCCGAGTTATGTACTATGTGGCTGTTATATACTATTATGCGGGTAGATTATATTCTATTGGGGAGGCTGTGTTATTTATTATGGGGGGCTGCATTATATTCTATGGAGGCTACATTATATATTATGGGGAGGTGGGCTGTATTATATTCTATGGGGAGGCTGCATTATACTCTGGGGTGGCTGCATTATATTCCGTAGGGCGGTGGCTGCATTATACTATCTGTGGACTGCACTATACTGTATTGAGGACTATGGGGAATACGTTATAGTATATGAAGAACTAGGGGAAGTAAATTGTACTACATGAATGACTATTGTGATGCATTATACTATATGGAGCACTATGAGGAGTGTATTATGCTATATGGAGGAATGAGCAGTATATTTTAATATATGTAGGACTATAGGGAGTGTATTATACTATATGGAGGACTGTGGTGCACATTATAATATATGGAGGACTATGGGGTGTATTTTGCTAAACAAGTAAAGTGCTGCATATTCAGATTGTTTTTGCTGGAACAAAAATCATTGTTCTCAGCAGCACATCGCCGGTGTAAACTGTAGATGTGCTGCTGATAACATGATACTGTATGGTAATCTGTTAGTGATCTATTAGTGATCGTTCTGTCCCATCATTATTCCTCAGCTGGTGGAAAAAGGCCGGGAAACAAGTGTTGAACAACTTCAGTATTGTCGATCAAACTCTTTTAGCGGCCTGAGATCAGCGCATGTAAATACAACCGAAATGCTTCTGTGTGATGTGCATTATGTTAGCATTTAGGGCCCCATTTTAAACTTTGCCTAGGGCCCCACTTTGCCTAAAACCTGCCCTGCCTACAAGTGTACAAAGATATTATACAGTCACCATGTGACAAGTGGGCCTGGGTAACTTCAAATGCCAGGGCTGAATTTTAGTCCCAGTCCTGCCCTGACTCTGCTTGTAATTTTTGGTAGGCTTTGCACTTAGTGCATAGCCTTTATGAATCTAGGAGTATCATTACATGACAATTTGAAAAGGCCCTCCTTTACATCTAATACAGGGTGTATCTGAGTTCATCTTCCATCTAATCTTTAGCAGGTCATGCTTCCTTCATAAATGACTCTGAAATTTCAACATTTTTTATAAAAATGCAAATTTTGTTTTATTTAAATTATTTTTTAAATTATTTTTCAATTTAGCCTTATATACAAGTCATTACACAGGAAAGAATGTTTCCTAACATTGTTTTTCCTGTAAACTCCGGTTTCTGTTTGATTTGGAATGTTTTATTGTCAGACCTTAAAGTGGAGTAAAAGTGTGACACCATTGTTCTCGTCAGCGATTTGGGAGTCAGAGATTCTTCCAGGCATCTTCCCAATGCTGTTCTCCTTCCATTCAGCAATTTTTCCATTCATTTAAACATTTTCACTGCCCTCCAGACCTCCTTGGATGGTCTTCCAGAAAAATGCTCAGATTTCACATTGACTCCCATTATACTTGTTACTCAAAATAATCATCCGAGCATTAGGAATTGCTTGGTTTGAGTAATGAGCATCCGAGCATTTAATGCTCGCTCATCACTTATCTATATTTAATTACTGTTGTTAGTGCTGAGGACAGTGATTGGCTGCAGAGATCGCATGTGCATGCTATGCATATTGTCTCTGCAGGACAGGTAAATGACTGGCAGGTCGAGATGATTAAATCAATCCTCTGAAAATCGGCTTAGAGTTTATTTTCATGAATGCTCCAAGTCACATGGATCATTTAGAAAGAATCACATATTGACAAAGGTCTATTAGCTAGAGAGTGAGCTAACATGATGTCTGGCACGTCTGTGTGGCCTTCCCTATAATGCTTTGTGGGGATACATGGGCGTCGACAAGTGCTCTAGTCTGCTGGCCCGAGATCACATGGTCCAGGGCTCATCCCTTTGAACGTCTGGTCTTTTTTTTACCGTGGGCATAATACTACTCTGACAACACAGGGTGAGGGTAGAACAGTGTGGCAATATTTTATTGAACCGCAAAGGAGACAATAACACATAGAACAGTCCCAGCAAAATACCCAAGATAGTGCAAAATTACAAAGTCTCACTCTTCCGTAGACTCACCGGGATTATAGCAGCTGCAACTTCGGAACTTCCAGGGCCGACTAATCCCATCTGTGGCAAGCATAGGGTGGAAGTAACAACAAGCGTAGGAAGCTGACCGAAAGCAATGAGGTATGTTGCCAGGTGACCTGATTGACCCAACCTGGATTATTCAAAGCATCACAGGGTTCAGCGATGGTCAATAGAGCAGATCGTTGTTCTTCCAGCAGGGGCCGTAGTCCCCTAAGCTGACATTCTGTAGAATGTTTCTGGCTGTCGTTTTATAAAGTCTCTTGACTCTCCTTTATATAGTTCACAACTGTTGTCCTTCAAGCCATCTCCCAGAAGTCAAGAGGAAGGTGTGATGACATTAACTTGCATTGTTTTAGCATTTAATCAATCTGCATAGTTCTTTCTACTCTGTTTTGCAGGTCAATAAGCCACATGACCCACACAATGGTCAATCAACATATTAAGCAAACATCCATTGTTGCTGTGTGGTCATACTTTGCAACTATTACATTGTATGGTCTAATTCAACCCTTTATGGGACTAACAAAACCCCTATAAAAGATGAAGCAGGAAAGACAGCAGCCATTTAGGGTTTTACAGCCCAGGGAGAAGAGATCAAAGCACACAGCTCATTATTTGAGATGGGGATAGAAAGGTCTAAATCAGAATGGGTCATACTTAGGCAGCACTGAAGAACCTAGAAAACTGGAATAATAATATATATAGATTCAAGTGATGGAGAGGTTCAGGACCTGCAGAATCAGTGTGACTGTGAATTAATTGAACTGTCATGTACTGCAGTACAGTACCTTCTACAATACAATTCAATACTGTCAATATTCAACATAAATTACAAAAAGATTCAATTCAGTGCTATGAGACTTCAGAGTATTACACATAATGTTTTGGACAACTAAAGGCTTAACAGGACTGGTGGTTTGCGCCTAATCACTTACTGCAAATTACTTTTTTGGGAAATGATGAATTTAAATTTCAAAAGGTGTGATCATCTCTACTGGCGAGGACTACTGGAGTGGCAACACTGGATCAGCACAGGAATCCGCCAGTAACTGAGCTTTTTTTTTTCATTTCAGCACATTGCCTGCTTTTAGGAATTGTTTTTTAATGTATACAAAAACTATATTCTGGCGTTAGTTATAGTTAGTTATTATTAAGGTTGAAGGAAGATTATAAGTCCATCTAGTTCAACCCATAGCCTAACCTAATATGCCCTAACATGTTGATCCAGAGGAAGGCAAAAAAAACCCATGTGGCAAAGAGTAAGCACCACATTGGGGAAAAAAATTCCTTCCCGACTCCACATACGGCAATCAGACTAGTTCCCTGGATCAACGCCCTATCAAGGAATCTAGTGTATATACCCTGTAAAATTATACTTTTCCAGAAAGGTATCCAGTCCCCTCTTAAATTTAAGTAATGAATCACTCATTGCAACATCATACGGCAGAGAGTTCCATAGTCTCACTGCTCTTACAGTACAGAATCCACGTCTGTTATTATGCTTAAACCTTTTTTCCTCCAAACGCAGAGGATGCCCCCTAGTCCCGGTTTCAGGTCTATGATTAAAAAGAGCATCAGAAAGATCCTTGTACTGTCTCCTCATATATTTATACATTAACATAAGATCACCCCTTAGTCTTCGTTTTTCCAAACTAAATAGCCCCAAGTGTAATAACCTATCTTGGTATTGCAGACCCCCAGTCCTCTAATAACCTTGGTCGCTCTTCTCTGCACCCGCTCTAGTTCAGCTATGTCTTTCTTATACACCGGAGACCAGAACTGTGCACAGTATTCAAAGTGTGGTCGAACTAGTGACTTGTATAGAGGTAAAATTATGTTCTCCTCATGAGCATCTATGACTCTTTTAATGCATCCCATTATATTATTTGCCTTTGTAGCCGCTGCCTGACACTGGCCACTAAATATGAGTTTGTCATCCACCCATACTCCCAGGTCTTTTTCATTGACGGTTTTGCCCAGAGTTTTAGAATTAAGCACATAATAATACATCTTATTTCTTCTACCCAAATGCATGACCTTACATTTATCCCCATTAAAGCTCATTTGCCATTTATCAGCCCAAGCTTCTAGTTTACATAAATCATCCTGTAATATAAAATTGTCCTCTCTGTATTGATTACCCTGCAGAGTTTAGCGTCATCTGCAAATATTGAAATTCTACTCTGAATGCCCCCTACAAGGTCATTAATAAATATGTTAAAAAGAAGAGGGCCCAATACTGACCCCTGTGGTACCCCACTGCTAACCGCTACCCAGTCCGAGTGTGCTCCATTAATAACCACCCTTTGTTTCCTATCCCTGAGCCAGCTCTCAACCCACTTGCACATATTTTCCCCTATCCCCATTATTCTCATTTTATGTATCAACCTTTTGTGTGGCACCGTATCAAAAGCTTTTGAAAAGTCCATATACACTACATCCACTGGGTTCCCTTGGTCCAATCCGGAACTTACCTCTTCATAGAAACTGATCAAATTAGTCTGACATGAACGGTCCCTAGTAAACCCGTGCTGATACTGGGTCATGAGGTTATTCCTCTTCAGATACTCCAGTATAGCATCCCTTAGAATGCCCTCCAGGATTTTACCCACAGTAGAGGTTAAGCTTACTGGTCTATAATTTCCGAGTTCAGCTTTTGTCCCCTTTTTGAATATTGGCACCACATTTGCTATACGCCAGTCCTGTGGTACAGACCCTGTTATTATGGAGTCTTTAAAGATTAAAAATAATGGTCTATCAATGACTGTACTTAATTCCTGCAGTACTCGAGGGTGTATCCCATCCGGGCCCGGAGATTTGTCAATTTTAGTGATTTTTAGACGCCGCCGCACTTCCTGCTGGGTTAAGCAGGTGACATTTAATTGGGAATTTTTATCACTAGTCATTTCGTCTGCCATGGGATTTTCTTGTGTAAATACTGATGAAAAAAAGTCATTTAGCATATTGGCTTTTTCCTCATCCTCATCCACCATTTCACCCAGACTATTTTTAAGGGGGCCAACACTATCATTTTTTAGTTTCTTACTATTTATGTAGTTAAAGAATATTTTACGATTATTTTTACTCTCTCTGGCAATGAATCTCTCTGTCTCAATCTTTGCTGATGATTTGCTTTTTACAGAATTTATTTAATTTTTTGTATTTATTTAATGCCTCCTCACTACCTACTTCCTTTAATTCTCTAAATGCTTTCTTTTTGTCACTTATTGCGCCCCTTACAGCTCGATTTAGCCATATTGGTTTCCTCCTATTTCTAGTATGTTTATTCCCATACGGTATATACTGTGCACAGGTCCTATCCAGGATGCTAATAAATGTCTCCCATTTTCTTTGTGTATTTTTGTGTCTCAGGATATCGTCCCAGTTAATTGCACCAAGATCCTCTCTCATCCGTTGGAAATTTGCCCTCCTGAAGTTTAGTGTCCTTGTAACCCCTCTATTACACATCTTTTTAAAGGATACATGAAAACTTATTATTTTGTGATCGCTATTACCCAAGTGACCCCCAACCCTTATATTTGATATGCGGTCTGGCCTGTTGGTTAATATTAGGTCTAGCAGTGCCCCCCTTCTTGTTGGGTCCTGAACCAGTTGTGAAAGGTAATTGTCTCTCATAGTTGTCAAAAACCGATTACCTTTGCTGGAACTGCAGGTTTCTGTTCCCCAATCTATTTCAGGGTAGTTGAAGTCCCCCATAATAATGACTTCTCCTTGAGTCGCAGCTTCATCTATTTGCTTTACGAGGATATTCTCCATTGCTTCCATTGTTTTTGGAGATTTATAACAAACCCCTATCAGTAATTTATTATTTTTCCCCCTCCCCTTAACTCCACCCACAGGGATTCTCCATTTTCATTAAATTCACCTATATTATCATGCAGGATGGGTTTTAAGGACGATTTTACATATAGACACACCCCACCCCCTCGCTTATCTGTACGGTCATTTCTGAACAGGCTATAGCCCTGCAAGTTAACAGCCCAATCATGGCTCTCATCAAGCCATGTCTCAGATATCCCCACCATGTCATAATTATGCTCCAACAACATTAGTTTTAATTCGTCCATTTTGTTGGCGAGGCTTCTGGCATTAGTATACATACATTTTATGTATCTCTCTGCACCTCTATTCTTTCTTAAATTATTAACTGTTCTAACCCCACCCCCCATGCCACCATCACCCCCAACTTCCTTATTTGTGCCCAGGTCTCTATCTGCACTATCTTCCCCTCCTATAAAATGAATACCCTCCCCCCCAATTCCTAGTTTAACCCCTTCCCGACCTTTGACGCAGCGTATGCGTCATGAAAACCCGTGCCAATCCGATCTGTGACGCAGCATATGCGTCATGGCCGGATTGGGCTCCTGAAGGCTGGGTGAAAGGGTTAACTCCAATTTCACCTGGCCTTCAGGGAAAGGGGGAGTGGTAGTTTAGCCCAGGGGGCGTGGCTTCACCCCCCCCGTGGCTACGATCGCTCTGATTGGCTGTTGAAAGTGAAACTGCCAATCAGAGCGATTTGTAATATTTCACCTAAAAAACTGGTGAAATATTACAATCCAGCCATGGCCGATGCTGCAATATCATCGGCCATGGCTGGAAACACTTTTGTGCCCCAACCCCACCCCACCGATCGCCCCCCGAGCCCTCCGATCTGTGGTCCGCTCCCTTCCGTCCTGTGCTCCGCTCCCCCGTCCTCCTGTCCGCTCCCCCGTGCTCCAATCCCACCCCCCGTGCTCCAATCCACCCCCCCTGCACACCGATCCACCCCCCCGCACACCCATCCACCCGCCCGCACACCGATCCACCCCCCGCACACCGACCCACCCGCCCGCACACCAATCCACCCGCCCGCATACCGATCCACCCCCCATGCTCCGATCCACCCCCCCGTGCTCCGACGCCCCCCCCGTGCCCTGATCTCCCCCCCATTATACTTACCTAGCCTTCCGGGGTCCGTCCGTCTTCTTTCCTGGGCACCGCCATGTTCCAAAATGGCGGGCGCATGCGCAGTGCGCCCGCCAAATCTGCCGGCCGGCAGATTCGTTCCAATGTGAATTTTGATCACTGAGATAAAACCTATTACAGTGATCAAAATAAAAAAAAACTGTAAATGACCCCTCCCCTTTGTCCCCCATAGGTAGGGACAATAATAAAATAAAGAATTTTTTTTTTCCACTAAGGTTGGAGTTAGAACTAGGGGTAGGGTTAGGGGTAGTGTTAGGGGTAGGGTTAGGGTTAGGGGTAGGGTTAGGGTTAGGGGTAGGGTTAGGGGTAGGGTTAGGGGTAGGGTTAGGGGTAGGGTTAGGGTTAGGGTACAGTATGTGCACACGTATTCTGGTCCTCTGCGGATTTTTCCGCAGCGGATTTGATAAATCCACAGTGCTAAACCGCTATGGATTTATCGCGGACTTACCGCGGTTTTTCTGCGCATTTCACTGCGGTTTTACATCTGCGATTTTCTATTGGAGCAGTTGTAAAACCGCTGTGGAATCCGCAGAAAGAAGTGACATGCTGCGGAATGTAAACCGCTGCGTTTCCGTGCAGTTTTTCTGCAGCATGTGTACAGCGATTTTTGTTTCCCATAGGTTTACATTGAACTGTAAACTCATGGGAAACTGCAGCGTTTTCCGCAGCGTGTGCACATACCTTTGGAATTAGGCTATGTGCACACGGTGCGGATTTGGCTGCGGATCCGCAGCGGATTGGCCGTTGCGGATTCGCAGCAGTGTTCCATCAGGTTTACAGTACCATGTAAACATATGGAAAACCAAATCCGCTGTGCCCATGGTGCGGAAATACCGCGCGGAAACGCTGCGTTGTATTTTCCGCAGCATGTCAATTCTTTGTGCAGATTCCGCAGCGTTTTACACCTGATCCTCAATAGGAATCTGCAGGTGAAATCCGCACAAAAAACACTGGAAATCCGCGGTAAATCCGTAGTGCCTTTTACCCGCGGATTTTTCAAAAATGGTGTGGAAAAATCTCAAACGAATCCGCAACGTGGGCACGTAGCCTTAGGGTTAGGGTTGGGTTGGAATCAGGGTTGTGGTTAGGGTTAGGGATGTGTTGGGGTTAGGGTTGTGGTTAGGGTTACGGCTACAGTTGGGATAAGGGTTAGGGGTGTGTTGGCGTTAGAATTGAGGGGTTTCCACTGTTTAGGCACATCAGGGGGTCTCCAAACGCAACATGGCGCCACCATTGATTCCAGCCAATCTTTTATTCAAAAAGTCAAATGGTGCTCCCTCCCTTCCGAGCCCCGACGTGTGCCCAAACAGTGGTTTACCCCCACATATGGGGTACCAGCATAGTCAGGACAAACTGCGCAACAATTACTGGGGTCCAATTTCTCCTGTTACCCTTGAGAAAATAAAAAATTGCTTGCTAAAACATCATTTTTGAGGAAAGAAAAATGATTTTTTATTTTCACGGCTCTGCGTTCTAAATGTCTGTGAAGCACTTGGGGGTTCAAAGTACTCACCACATATCTAGATAAGTTCCCTGGGGGGTCTAGTTTCCAAAATGGGGTCACTTGTGGGGGGTTTCTACTGTTTAGGCACACCAGAAGCTCTGCAAACGCAACGTGGCGCCCGCAGACCATTCCATCAAAGTCTGCATTTCAAAAGTCACTACTTCCCTTCTGAGCCCCGACGTGTGCCCAAACAGTGGTTTACCCCCACACATGGGGTATCAGCGTACTCAGGAGAAACTGGACAACAACTTTTGGGGTCTAATTTCTCCTGTAACCCTTGGGAAAATTAAAAAATTCTGGGCTAAAAAATGATTTTTGAGGAAAGAAAACGTATTTATTATTTTCACTGCTCTGTGTTATAAACTTCTGTGAAGCACTTGGGAGTTCAAAGTGCTCACCTCACATCTAGATAAGTTCCTTTCGGGGTCTAGTTTCCAAAATAGGGTCACTTGTGGGGGGTTTCTACTGTTTAGCCACATCAGGGGCTCTGCAAACGCAACGTGATGCCCGTAGAGCATTCCATCAAAGTCTGCATTTCAAAACTTCACTACTTCACTTCCGAGCCCCGACATGTGCCCAAACAGTAGTTTACCCTCACATATGGGGTATCACCGTACTCAGGAGAAACTGGACAACAAATATTGGGGTCAAATTTCTCCTGTTACCCTTGGGAAAATAAAAAATTGCAGGCTAAAAAATCATTTTTGAGAAAAGAAATTTTATTTTTTTTCATGGCTCTGCGTTATAAACTTCTGTGAAGCACTTGAGGGTTCAAAGTGCTCGCCAAACATCTAGATTAGTTCCTTTGGGGGTCTAGTTTCCAAAATGGGGTCATTTGTGGGGGATCTCCAATGTTTAGGCACACAGGGGCTCTCCAAACGCGACATGGTGTCCGCTAATGATTGGAGCTAATTTTCCATTTAAAAAGCCAAATGCCGTGCGCCCAAACAGTGGTTTACCCCCACATATGGGGTATCTGCGTACTCAAGACAAACTGGACAACAACATTTATGGTCCAATTTCTCCTATTACCGTTGGCAAAATAGGAAATTCCAGACTAAAAAATCATTTTTGAGGAAAGAAAAATTATTTTTTTTTTTCATGGTTCTGCGTTATAAACTTCTGTGAAGCACCTGGGGGTTTAAAGTGCTCAGTATGCATCTAGATAAGTTCCTTTGGGGGTATAGTTTCCAAAATGGGGTCACTTGTGGGGGAGCTCCAATGAATAGGCACACAGGGGCTCTCCAAACGCGACATAGTGTCCGCTAACAATTGCAGCTAATTTTCCATTCAAAAAGTCAAAGGGCACGCCTTCCCTTCTGAGCCCTGCCGTGTGCCCAAACAGTGGTTTACCCCCACATATGAGGTATCAGCGTACTCGGGAGAAATTGCATAACAAATTTTAGGATCCGTTTCATCCTATTGCCCATGTGAAAATGAAAAAATTGAGGCGAAAAGAAATTTTTGGTGAAAAAAAAGTACTTTTTTATTTTTACAGATCAATTTGTGAAGCACCTGAGTGTTTAAAGTGCTCACTAGGCATCTAGATAAGTTCCTTGGGGGGGTCCAGTTTCCAAAATGGGGTCACTTGTGGGGGAGCTCCAATGTTTAGGCACACAGGGTCTCTCCAAACGCGACATGGTGTCCGCTAACGATGGAGATAATTTTTCATTCAAAAAGTCAAATGGCGCTCCTTCCCTTCCGAGCCTTACCATGTGCCCAAACAGTGGTTTACCCCCACATGTGAGGTATCGGTGTTCTCAGAAGAAATTGCCCAACAAATTTTAGGATCCATTTTATCCTGTTGCCCATGTGAAAATGAAAAAATTGAGGCTAAAAGAATTTTTTTGTGAAAAAAAAGTACTTTTTCATTTTAACGGATCAATTTGTGAAGCACCTGGGGGTTTAAAGTGCTCACTATGCATCTAGATAAGTTCCTTGGGGCGTCTAGTTTCCAAAATGGGGTCACTTGTGGGGGAGCTCCAATTTTTAGGCACACGGGGGCTCTCCAAATGTGACATGGTGTCCGCTAAAGAGTGCAGCCAATTTTTCATTCAAAAAGTCAAATGGTGCTCCTTCCCTTCCAAGCCCTGCCGTGCGCCCAAACAGTGGTTTACCCCCACATATGAGGTATCAGCGTACTCAGGACAAATTGGACAACAACTTTTGTGGTTCAGTTTCTCCTTTTACCATTGGGAAAATAAAAAAATTGTTGCTGAAAGATCATTTTTGTGACTAAAAAGTTAAATGTTCATTTTTTCCTTCCATGTTGCTTCTGCTGCTGTGAAGCACCTGAAGGGTTAATAAACTTCTTGAATGTGGTTTTGTGCACCTTGAGGGGTGCAGTTTTTAGAATTGTGTCACTTTTGGGTATTTTCAGCCATATAGACCCCTCAATCTGACTTCAAATGTGAGGTGGTCCCTAAAAAAAATGGTTTTGTAAATTTCGTTGTAAAAATGAGAAATCGCTGGTCAAATTTTAACCCTTACAACTTCCTAGAAAAAAAAAATTTTGTTTCCAAAATTGTACTGATGTAAAGTATACATGTGGGAAATGTTATTTATTAACTATTTTGTGTCACATAACTCTCTGGTTTAACAGAATAAAAATTCAAAATGTGAAAATTGCAAAATTTTCGAAATTTTCGCCAAATTTCCGTTTTTATCACAAATAAACACAGAATTTATTGACCTAAATTTACCACTAACATGAAGCTCAATATGTCATGAAAAAACATTCTCAGAACCGTTAGGATCCATTGAAGCGTTCCTGAGTTATTACCTCATAAAGGGACACTGGTCAGAATTGCAAAAAACGGCCAGGTCTTTAAGGTCAAAATAGGCTGGGTCATGAAGGGGTTAAACACCCCTCCAACCTTCTAGCCATTTTCTCCCCCAGCACTGCTGCACCTTCCCCATTGAGATGCAGCACGTCCCTAGCGTAGAGCCTGTAGCCAACTGAGAAGTCGGCCCAGCTCTGAAGGAACCCAAACCCCTCCTTCCTACACCAATTCTTGAGCCACTTATTAACCTCCCTAATCTCCCGTTGCCTCTCTGGCGTGGCACGTGGTACAGGCAGTATTTCGGAAAATACCACGTTGGAGGTCCTTGCTTTCAGCTTGCGGCCTAATTCCCTGAAATCATCTTTAAGGACCTTCCACCTACCTCTAACTTTGTCATTTGTGCCAATGTGCACCATGACCTCTGGGTCCTCACCAGCCCCTCCCAATAATCTGTCCACCTGATCAGCGATGTGTCGGACTCGAGCGCCAGGAATGCAGCACACTGTTCGACGATCCCTGTCTTTGTGACAGATTGCCCTATCTGTTCCCCTAATAATTGAGTCTCCCACTACCAGCACCTGTCTGGCCTGCCCTGCTCTCCTATTTCCCTCCTTACTGGAGCAGTCACTCCTCCGGCTTTCAGAGGACATGCCTGGCTGCAGCAGTGCTACCCCTGTACTGGCACCCCCCTCATCTACCAACTTAGCAAACTTATTGGGGTGTTCCAGATCAGGACTAGCCTCCCTGGCACTCTTCCCTCTACCCCGCTTCCTAACTGTCACCCAGCTTGCTACTTCATCGTCCTGCAGCTCCATCACACCATCCCCCCCTCATCTGTCCCATTGAGCGTCTGCTCCGTGAGCAGAAGACTCCTCTCCATATTGTCAATGGATCTCAGTGTTGCCAGCTGCACATTTAGAGTCAGAATCTGGGTTTCCAAATGCACAACGTGCTCACATCTCGCACAGCAGTATGCACCCTCGATCGGCTGCTCAAGGACTGCATACATGTGGCAAGATGTACACTGGATGGCATTAACAAGAGTGGAGCACATTTCCTAATGGGGATTGCACCAGACAGAAAAGTTAAATAAAAAAAATAAAAAAAATAAATACAAAGTATTAATTAAAAAAAAAAAAAAACAGACAGCAATTCAGTACTTCCTCCCTTGGAAACTCCCTGACTCCAAAGTCACTGAATCACAAGTCACACTTACCGCCGTTCACACTTACGCTCAGCTCACACTCGCTCTGCTGAAGATTTATAGATTTTTTTTCTCTAGTTCCCTTAACAGCAATCCACCCTGCTGTCCAAATGCACTTCCAAAAAATGCGTGTATCTTATATATAATTGTAGGGAAAGAGAATTATATCAGCAGAGGGATAACAATAGGAAGTGAAGAGGTACCAGTCATATCAAGGTACAGATGCCTTAAGAATCTTTTTTGGTCCTATGGAATGGTGTTAGAAAGTGGAAACTCACTCCTGTAGATAGAAGAATGTTACTTTTTTCTTATTTACTGAACAGAAATATGTCAATCTTTTATAATATGAAAAAAATATTGCAGTAAGGTGAATTATTTTGCATCAGTAATAACACTCTGGTTGACAGAACACCAAATACAATTAGATTTCCAGGTATTCCTAATGGTCATGGCCACATACCGGGAAGTCTTTACTTTACTTTCCATTAACACTTGACATTTTATTTCAAATGATCTTGAAATTGTTCATTGGCCTTCACAGACTCTGTTCTGTAAAAATATCTGCTTCTAAACATAAAGCCATTTCCACACACCCCTTCCACTTGGATGATGATGGTGTATGGATATGACCCTAGACTAAGTTTATCAGCAACGTATTTAATTTCCACATTCATTATGTGTAGATTAGAAAATCAATTCAATGTGAAAGTTTACATTTTTAGATATCGCTGAACCTGGGGGAATTGAAACAATTTGTGTTTTGTTTTTTTTTTAAATTCGTTTATTTATTAAACATAGAATAAAATTACAGCATACATATTTGTCCTTGTCATTAATCTGCGTGGTTACATTACAGGGATTGGAAAGGACAGAACATACATATGTCAATCATTTCACTTTTAGAAAAACAGTCAGAACATAGGGTTCTTAAACTACAACCCAACTAAACCTCCAAAGCTTCTAAGCCGCCACTTGACCAAAGTCAAATACATTATTTATCTTGTTCTTTTCCCATTGCGCAATATTTGCAGATCAATAATCAGGTCACAGAGTGAGATGAGAGGCATTCCATCTATCCCAAATTTTACTGAACTTATACGGGCAGCCCCTATTTTGATAAAGAGTGCGCTCATAGGGGACGACTGCATTCACCAGTTCAATCCAGGACCTAACGGAGGGGGGTGAATTCCCCATCCATCGCATAGCTAGCAACTTCCTTGCCAAGAAAAGTGTTTCTCGTAGAAAAATCCCCGTATAGTGTTCCCAGGCCTCCTCGTCCCACACTCCAAACAGGCAAATTAAGGGTTCAAGAGGAATCGGAATTGACAGTATTGAAGCTAATAATGACGTCACCTCCTTCCAGTAATGAGAGACTATGGGGCACTGCCATATCATGTGTGCAAAATCAGCGTCAGGTGAGTGGCAACGCAAACATTCCGACGTCGAGTATCGACCCATCCGACAAAGTCTCAACGGAGTCAAATATGACTGGTGGATTATATATAATTGGGTCATCTTATTATTGGCTGATGGGGAGACTCTGAGGGGTGATTCCAAAATATCCTCCCATTCCTCACTTTGCATATCAGGAAAAAGCCCCTCCCATTTGCCTCTCACCGAATCCACAACAGAGTTCGTTCCCGCTGATAGCAGATATGTGTATAGGGACGAGGTAAGACCTTGAGGGCCCTGGGACTTAAGAATACCTATCGGAGGTAAAGATGAGATGTTACGGTTCATCCCCTCATTCCTGACAAATGACTGAACGGCAGATCTGAGTTGCAGGTATCGAAAAAATTGAGATCTTGGAAGGTCATATTTATCTTGTAGTTGTTCAAAGGACATAAAAAACCCCTGGTCATATAAATCTCCCATCAAAAGAACCCCGTAGGAAACCCAAAATTTTGTAGATGGGTGATTCACTAACATCGGAAAATAACTGTTATCCCACAGAGGCATCTCGGCTACAATGTCCCCAAATCCAGTAACTTTTCTAATTTTCTTCCAAGTGGATCTCGCCAATCGAATCATGGGCAGCAAACCAGGAGCACTTATTTTCTCCGATTCCAAAAGACCCAGCGGACACTTAGCACCAACAGAACTAACTAAGTGATTTTCAGAATTAGGGAGATAGTTATGAGGCATCCATTTACATAATGCTTTAGCCTGTCCCGCCAAATAATATAAAAAAAAATCTGGCAGTGCCGCTCCTCCCTCCTGTTTAGGTCTTTGCAGAGTAGTTAGTTTGAGCTTGGGCCTGCCTTTCCCCCACACAAATGAAGTAACGTGAGAATTTAAACTGGTAAAGAAGAATTTTGGTATGGTTACTGCACTATGTTGAAGACAATAGTTGAATTTAGGGAGCAAAATCATTTTTATGAGATTAATGCGGCCTGCTACGGACAATGGAAGCTTACTCCAAGATGCAAATTTCAGTTTAGTGTATTCCAACAGGGGGAGAACATTGAGCTGTAGGTCCAACCCACTGCATTGGGACATGTAGATGCCCAGGTACTTAAATTTGGACACTATGGGCAGTAAAGAAAGAGTACTAAGACTGGGTGCTGGGTGTTGAGATAAAGGTAATAGGGCAGATTTATCCCAATTAATATATAGGCCCGAGAACCCACTAAATTTATCTATGGTAGCAATTATTTTTGGCAACGTTTCTTCTGCCCTATCCATAAATATTATCATATCATCAGCATACAAACCAATGATGTCAGTGCGGTCCGCTATCTTAATACCATCAATACCAGGAGTTGAACGCAAGCGCACAGCTAATGCCTCTATTGCTAAAGCAAATAGGGCCGGAGAGAGGGGGCACCCTTGACGGGTTCCCCTATATAGTGAAAAAGGTTCAGACATAGAGCCGTTAATAACTATACGGGCTTTGGGTTTCAGATATAACACACCAACCCATTTAAAAAATTTCTCCCCAAAGCCATATTTCTGCAGACAAGCGGACAAAAAGGGCCATTCAAGTGAGTCGAACGCCTTGGCTGCGTCCAGTGATGCCAATGCCCAGGCATTGTCTGGTAACAAAGAACTGTACTGAATCACCGACTGGACCCGTCTAATGTTTATAGAGGTGTTCTTACCGGGCATAAAGCCCGTTTGATCTGGATGTATAATATCTAATATAATGGAGTTCAGCCTGGTAGCCAGTATCTTGGCTAGGATCTTATAATCCACATTTACCAAGGATATAGGACGATAGGATCCGCATTCCAAAGGATCATTCCCCTCCTTCTTAAGTACAATGATATGTGCCTCGTAAAAAGTATCTGGTAGACACCCTCCCTTCCATATCTCTTTAAATACTTTCAGTAGAAGCGGAGCCAGTATCCCCCGGTATTTCCTATACAACTCTACAGGGAAGCTATCTGGCCCAGGAGCCTTTCCAGAGGCCATGTCTGTTATAGCTTGCTCCACTTCCTCCAGGGTAAATTCAGCGTCCATAAAGGTCTGCTGGGCGGAACTCAGCACAGGGAGTGTTATATCGGACAAATATCCCAGACAATCGGAAACATCAAAACCGCTCTTAGATTCATACAGCCCCTTATAATAGTTATAAAAACATTGTAGTATTCCCTCAGTAGTGGAATTCAATGAGCCGTCCGGTGAGCGAATTTGCAATATCATGTTAGATGTATTATGTTGACGCACCAAGTAGGCCAGAAATTTCCCCGCTTGATTCCCCATTTCAAAGTACGATTGTCGCGTAAAAAATAACTTATGTTTAGACTTGGTGTCTATGTGTTGGGTGTATAATCTTTGCAGAGTCAACCACTCAACCCTATTATCATTAGTCTGGTCAGCTGTATATGTTGCCTCAGCATCTCTCAAACGTTGTTCAATCTCATCGTCCTCCCTCGATGTTACCCTTTTAATATATGAGATCGTAGAAGACAGACAACCCCTCAGATATGCCTTAAGTGTATCCCAAAATAAGTTAATATTCTGAAGTTCTGAGTGGGACTGAATGAAGCAGTTCAGCTGGTCAACTGTCCTATCGTCCGAATCTATTAGTTTAAGCCAAAAGGGATTCAATTTCCATACTCTACAATTATTTAACGTCCCAAACACAAGTTTAAGAATAATCGGACTATGATCCGAGGCCCCTCTATTACTGTGTTCCACACTATCCACCCACCGCACCAGGTCACCGGATCCAAAGATATAATCTATGCGAGAAAGGGAACTTCTAGTGGATGAGTTGCAGGTATATCCCCTCTCCCCGGGGTGATGCATCCTCCATAGATCTATCCAGCCGCTACCTTCCATGAACAATGTTAACTGAGTCGGGGTCGAAGAAGAGGAAGAGGACAAAGATTCCCCAGGCGACCCATCTTCCAATCGCATTCTATCTAAATTACTGTCCATAACTAAGTTGAAGTCACCCATACAAATAACATGTGCGTCCGGGTAGCTTAACGCAAAGCTCATTGCCATCTTAAGTACTGAAGTATTAGCCAGGGGGGGTTATATATGCATAGTATGACGTATTCGCGGGAATTAATTAATGCATGGACAAAAACAAAACGTCCCTCTAGATCTCGCCGAGTCGTCTGGGCCTCCCATTGGACGTCTTTGTGTATTAATAGTGACACCCCTCTCGAGTAACTAGTGTGAAACGCGTGAGCATACCACTGTACCCATGGTTTCTGTACACCTCTGGCTGTATCTCTAGTTAGATGTGTCTCTACCAGGGCCACAATGTGAGGATGATATCGTCTAATTTGGGAGAACACCTTGATTTTCTTCCGGGGTGATTTAATACCCCGAATGTTCCATGTCATACATATCAACTCAGACCCCATATCTAGCCATTAAAAACATGGTATGCATTGATGGTGAGAAAAGTCCGCTGATTACGCATGGGAAGTCATAATGGCTTTGGAGGCGGCTCTTACCCAAATACCTACTAAAACTAATTAAATCTAACAGAAAAAAAAAACAACAATTTAACAAAAACTGAACAGTAGAGGAGTAAGATCCTGTCAAATATAAAAGGGGATACCCTCACTGAATCCAGCGTCCGGTATTGTTAACAACCTTAGCACCCACTTAGAGAGCTCCGTTTATGTTACCATTGGACAAGGAGCATAAATTAGGAGTCTTTCACATTAGACACCCTGTGAGACCGCAACCATTCGGCCGCCTCCGCTGGATCCGTGAAGAATAAGGTGGAACCATCATGAACAATGCGCAGTCGAGCCGGATAAAGCATGGAGTAAATGATACTCTTATCTCTAAGTTGTTTCTTCATGTCCATGAACCGCGCTCGCTGTTTTTGGAGTTCCACGGAAAAATCCGGAAAAATCGATATGGTAGCATTGTTGAATTTAATAGGGCCCTTCTGTCGCGCCAGACGAAGAATAGCATCTCTGTCTCTACAGTTGAGAAGACGTGCCAGGAAGGGTCGGGGTGGAGTTCCAGGAGGAAGAGGTCTTGTTGGGACCCTATGGGCCCTCTCCACTGCAAATGTTGAAGAAAATTCATCCCCCAGGGAGGCCTTAAGCCAGTCCTCCAGAAATTGTTCGGGTTGCTGACCCTCCGAACGCTCCGGCAGACCGATAATTCGGATATTATTACGATGCAGTCTGTTTTCCAAGTCATCTGCCTTTTGTTTCCAGGCGTTTACTGAGCCAGCGGCTTTTGTCAACTTAGCCTCCATAGGGGTGATGGTATCCTCTATATGAGACACTCTTGTTTCAACCTCCGAAATACGCCCTCTCATAGCTTGCATATCATGCCGCAGACGACCCACCTCAGTATGCACGTCCTCTATTTTTTCTGTGAGAGATGATCTAGTGAGGGATATAGCTTGCATTAGCTGCTCTGACGCCTGTTTAAGAGTCAGTTCATCTTGTTCTCCCTCCTCATTACTATCAGAAAGACAATTTTTACGTTGGGTCTGTGCAGGGTTATTTCTGAGAGTGCGTGTACTATCAGAAGGATCCTCCCTGGCGTACTTCCTTAGTTTGTCAGCAGCCCCTGTTCCCTTAGAGTGATGCATGGCAGGCAGCTAGAGGGGCTCCACTGGTTAATTACAGTTATATGTGTATATAGTGCACTCTCCAGATCCAGTCACAGCAGAGTTAAATGTAGGATTGTATTCCAGAGAGACCACTAGATGGGCAGCTGGGATATTGAAAGTGATATATGCAGCAGTTTTAATATGCACCCAGGCTCTGTATGTTAGAGCAGATCCACAGGCTCCACAGGGGGAACAGCAGAGCGAGGGGGGGGGAGGGTTAACCCCTCTGAAGTTATGGCGCTGGCAGAAGGAGTGCTTGTATGGCAGGGGGCACGGGGCCCAATCTTTCAGGGCACACACACCGTGCCACTTCCTTGCTGTTTCAGGCTAATCTCTCACCTCCTGAGTTGCGCCGCAGATGTGGCTGAGAGCGCCGCTTCCCCCAGTGTCAGGGCGCGCGCTGTAGTGATGTGCCCCCCCGCGGACACCGCCGTCCACCTCCGGTCCTTCTGCTCCCGCTCACCGGTACTCTCCAGCGATCACCGCTTGTGTTCGGGGATCGCCGCTTCCAAAAGGGAGGACGCCCGGCACCAGGAAAAGCCGGCGCTGTGTCTGGTCTCCTCAGCGCGTGCACTCACAAGATGGCCGCCGCTGCACGTGGAGTCTGCCGCCCGTCCAGGCCACCGCCGCTCCTTCGTCTCAGACCTTCACCGCAGCCGTCCGGAGGGCTCACTGGGTTCCTGAGACTGTGCGGTACCAGTACCAGCCGGCACAGTGTGTTAATTAAGGGTCCAAGTGGCAGGATTGCTGGAGCTCACATAAGGTGCGTCTTTCCTCCTCAGTTACATAGCCACGCCCCCCACAATTTGTATTTTGCTTCATGCCAATTGCGTAAAAAGGCTATTGCCATTTTACTCCTTGCACAAGATTGCAGCTGCCAGAAAAGGATCACATGACCTTTGACAAGCTTCTCCATAATGCCTTGCAGTTATCACATCACATTATACCGTATATCAAAGCCTGTATAAAATTCGACGCAGGGAATGCAGCAGCCATTTTAAGATGAATGTGTATAATATCATATGACACAGCTTAGTATTAAAGATATGGAGAGAAAGTTAAAATGCTGTTCAAACTGTACAGATAGTGTGTGACAACACATGTAGATTAACGTGTGAGGAAAAAAGAATAGTGTTACGCAAAATTTTCAGGTAAATTGGAGACTTTAGAGTACTTTCAATTCACAGTGAATCAAATTTACTGGGGAAAATGTAAAACTTTTGGCAAGGTCAGATTTCAAAAAGATTCACTTTTCTCTATTGTATATACCTGCTTATTAGAAAAACACACATTTATGGAGTTAATTAGAAAATAACTTTTATTTATAAGGGTCTCCCTATGACTAGCTGATCATATGGTATCCAGATTCCTAGTGATCAGCTTTGATCTGTGAAGAAACAGTAGGTGTTCAGTTTTCCTACAGCACCACTGCAGAAGAAGTGAAGAATGGCGTGATGAACATTAAAATCAATGGTCATTTTTTGTAACTCATGGATGTGCTGAGTTATCCAGAGAAATGGATAGTGTTTATAGATGCTCTCCATTCTTGATAATGTATGAGGGCCTCGATTAATTCCTCAGTTAATCTCAATTTTCCCTTAAGGAAAATTAGTTTTCCAAAGAACATAACATTTGTGAAGTCTGGAGTTGTCTTCCCCGATAGCTACACATTTTAAATGGTTGTTAGTTGACAACTATTCCTAACAACATCGCATACACATGCATGCTCCATTCACCTTATAAATATCGCCCCTTCATACATTGTTTGCTCAGTTTGCCAAATGTACATTTGTTCCTTGTGGATACAGAGATGTAAACCTCGATAAGGCACCTCAAACAGCAGCTTATATACTTTGAAAAAAATGAAGATTAGGCATGTTGAAATTCAACATGCCTGATCCTTTTCCCATAAACTTCCAAGCATCTCCTAGAAGTACATCAGCCAACAATCTAAAATACTTTAGTTTGTTTTCCAATCTAGCCAAAAATCAGCTAGTCTGATAATTATGAGTTTCTTTAAGAACAATCAGATCTTTATCTCCAGCAGCTCTCTGGTATCAGTGAAGCAGTAAAATAGAAATGCATTGAAACAAATTGGATTTACAGGAAACCATAACTGTGGAAATATCCACGTTTTTATTAAACTTCATCAAAAAGTTTTTATTTTTACATATTTATTTAATCACATTCACTTTTGCAACTACCTTGACAATGTAATGAAGAGATTCTCAAGCTTTTAATTTCATACAACTTAATTTGATTTGTGATCCGTGATTATATGGGCCCTTGAGTCATATATGACTATAAATAAAACATTAACATTAGTTGTGTGCGGCATTAATCTTCCTGTAGCTTTAATGACAGAAGTCATAAAGCAAATATAATTTCCAATGGAATCAGACAAAAAGTTCTGACTTGATTGAAGTGTATGGAGATTAAAGAAAATAGGTCTCACATCTTGATTTTTCTGCATATATTTAACGCTAAATACATACTCACCTGAGCAATATTTTCTCTCTTTCTTGTCTTCTTTTGACCCTTTCTCATCACTTTTTACTAAATTTACAAATGTGTCAGAAATTCATATGTTAGGCTCATTTGGTGAGGGGGACATACTAAGCCTCAGAACCAGGTGGGCACAGGGACCCCGGACGTTGGTGTGGCTTTTTAGAGGAAACATGGAAAAGTGAAGACTTGGAAAATCAGGAACCTCAGGAACAGTAGGACAGATGAAAAGGTATCCAACAGAGATGAATGCAAGTTGAAGTAAAGATGGTGGAGCACACCAATCATAGGACTCAGGAATCTCAATCACAAGACACAGGTGTGTGTCTTAATGGGCCTTAAATAGGTCTTGGGAGATCATGTAATTGAATCACCAAATGTGGAGCACAACAGAGGGCAGTGGATTCAGGAGAAGGAAGCAGAGCCCAGGATACCCGGGACAGGTGAGTGACATCAAAAAGTTCTGCTATTCCAGTACAGAACTGCAGAATTAATCTGGACTTCCATAACATTTGAAGACTAAAAATATTTTAAAAAAATAGTAGAGGTTGTCTCTGTTCTGTTGAGACAACCCCTCTCAATTGGCACTGCTGTGGTGATCACCAGATCACTGTGAGTCCTAAATTCTGATTCTGTCAAAGAAAACCTTCTTTGGCTAGATGGTGACCACCACAGGGCAGATGCAACATTACTTGGTGGCTGTTTAGATAAATAGTCATCCTAATAATGTAAGACTACCAGCAATGTAGCCACTTATAGACTGGAGCTCTCCATTTTGGCACTAACAGCCACCAACAAGACCAGCCCTCTGCCTTGAGAAGTCCATATAGATGGGAGTTGTTTTTCGAGAAAAAAATCCCTTTAAAGAGAAGATATTAACAGAAAATTACCTCTAATTTCTTAAAAATGTTGACAGTGCTTTTTTTAATATCACAATCTGTATTAAAAACAAAAAAAAATAGAAACCTTGTTTTAAAAACCCATAAGTTTGGTTTACGCCTTCTAATCTGTTTTACATAGGCCTGCAAGTGCATCAATTGCATTATTACAAGACACACACCCAGAGGCATTTACCCTTTCACTGCCAGCCAGACTAGCGAAACAATCCCTTGTCGCACCCACTTTGCCGAAGGTTAATGAAAGTGTCTCAGTCATCAAAGAAGTGTCTTTGAAATAAATGAATAGATAATGAAGACCATATATATTACTTTTTTCCAACCCCATGAGATTGTTTGCATGGGGGGCTTCTGCCATTTACAGGGAACTCAATGAAAGATTAAACCGGTTGATTAATCTTAGTGGAGAAAATACGTGATCTGAAGAGGCTTTTTTTTAAACTAATCCAAAGTGAAAAGAAACCACTCGTCCTTTTATTCAATCACAATTAGAAGTAACAGCTTAGAAGAGGATTATTCCGTATAGCGATATCCTTTAGCCAGGGCAGGGGTGGCCATGGTGTGTGTGGTGTGGTGGGGTGGGTGGATATAAACTGGATTAAATAATAATTGTATTTATTGATTTTTTTGAAACAGGTTGAAATGAGATATGAAGGTTGGAATAATAGTATTTCACATGACTGGGAGTTTATTTGATAAAGAATTGACCTTTTTGGCCCAGGTTTTAAATCTGTTGAAAAAAGTAGAATAGAAAAAATAAAATAAAAAATAAATAAATGCTCCACAGTTTATACTCTGATGTTATGATGGGCCAGTTAAGATGATTGATGGTTTATAAGAAGTAATACATTGAGATGTTGTACTTTTAAATTGGATTCTAAATGGCTTGTGTTCCAGTTGCCATTGTTTAAATACTTGTGTGTGACTCATTGACATAGGAGTAAACTGTGCCAGGACACTGGGCCAATCAAACCGATAAAGAACAGTTGATTTCCCAGGAGACAACACAGGAAATTAACTGTGATTGCGTAGATCAATGGTGCCGTCTCATAGTCAACTGTCTAGATCATCTTCAAAAAGATTCTTTGACTCTAAAGGTACCGTCACACTTAGCGACGCTGCAGCGATACCGACAACGATCCGGATCGCTGCAGCGTCGCTGTTTGGTCGCTGGAGAGCTGTCACACAGACCGCTCTCCAGCGACCAACGATGCCGGTAACCAGGGTAAACATCGGGTAACTAAGCGCAGGGCCGCGCTTAGTAACCCGATGTTTACCCTGGTTACCATCCTAAAAGTAAAAAAAACAAACACTACATACTTACCTACCGCTGTCTGTCCTCGGCGCTCTGCTTCTCTGGTCTGGCTGTGAGCACAGCGGCCAGAAAGCAGAGCGGTGACGTCACCGCTCTGCTTTCCGGCTGACCGACGCTCACAGCCAGAGCAGGAGGAGTGCAGAGCACAGCGCTGGAGGACAGACGGCTGTAGGTAAGTATGTAGTGTTTGTTTTTTTTACTTTTAGGATGGTAACCAGGGTAAACATCGGGTTACTAAGCGCGGCCCTGCGCTTAGTTACCCGATGTTTACCCTGGTTACCAGTGAAGACATCGCTGAATCGGTGTCACACACGCCGATTCAGCGATGTCTGCGGGGAGTCCAGCGACCAAATAAAGTTCTGGACTTTCTTCCCCGACCAGCGACAGCACAGCAGGGGCCTGATCGCTGCTGCCTGTCACACTGGACGATATCGCTAGCGAGGACGCTGCAACGTCACGGATCGCTAGCGATATCGTCTAGTGTGACGGTACCTTAAGAATTAAGGGAGATACCAAGGAGATATTTCTATAAGACTAGCAAAATATTTGTTTCTAATGCTTAGCAAAAAGCAGCAACAAATCTTTATGGGTGATATTATAGACAAGAGGTAGTCAATTATATGGAGCAGGTGGAAAACTTGTAGCAATGGAGCCTTGCAGTGCTGGGGTTCTAGGTTCAAGTTCCACCAAGTACAACATCTGCAAGGAGTTTGTATGTTCTCCCCATGTTTGCGTGGGTTTCTTCCGGGTTCTCTGGTTTCCTCCCACATTCCAAATACATACTCATAACAGATTTATTGTTTGAGTCCCAATGGGGGCAGAGATGATGATGTCTGTAAAGCTCTATAAAAATTATTATAAGTGAGTAAAATAAATAAAACGAGAAGAAATTACTTTCACAGTTCTTAACAAACAGGCAATCCCCACATGTATTCAAGCTGTCTAGCAGCTGCAAATCATGCAGCTGCATCGACATAAACTAATTCTCCGAGCACGGCGAAATACTCGGAGGCCACCCGAGCATGCTCCAAGAAACCCGAGTAACGAGCATACTCACTGATCACGATTTGTTACATGTCACTGTATTATTGTGCTTCCATGGAAGCACATGAGGCTCAGCCTCCAATTACATACGACTGTGACATAATCATTCATCTGCTGTACCGGTAGAGATACTCTACACTAAAACATCTTCATAACTTTACGGAATCTCACCAAGCCCATGCATCATCAGCTGGAGGCCATATTGCTCCATATATGGCACCTGTGTGGTTGCTGTGAATTGCCTTACAAGTTCTGTGCCTAGAGATGCTCATCTCTAAAGATGTGACAGATTTACCAGTCTTGTCTCATTTTTAGTTCTCGAATTCTAATAAGACTGAAAATGTCCCAAATATATCATACTGGCTCATACTGGTTCATTTGGTTCATCTTTAGAGACTTTACACCAAACTTTTCTCCATTTATTGTATGGCTTTGTTTGCTCCAATTTTGTTCAAATGGTGTCACCTTTCAAACGAAACCTCATTTACTGTAAGTCGTATGTGTTTTCCAGATAGATTATGCCAACCTTGTTGAGCATGCTTCAAAAGTGTTTAAAAGCTTATATGCCAGTATTGAAGAGGTTGTCCATTACTAGACAATTTCTTCTTACATGCTGTAATCCCCTATCTAAAATAAGAACATATACTCACCTCCCGGGCTGTATAGAGATATGCTCTTTCTCTTTTGGCCCCAAGTATGCTTGTGGTCCAAGAGGGCGTGTCACAAAATTTTTCTCTGGGTGTGCAGTTCTTCCCTTCTATTATGCTGCCCAATCACCACACAGTGATCTCACGCTGTAGTCTTTCTCCTCTATGATGCTAACCAATCACTGATTGGTGGGTTCTAAACATGGTTGAACAGCATGAACTTTTTGATGTTTGTAGAACAAATGATAAATTGCCCCTTAATGTGGTAGAAGACATTTATGCCATTTTGGGGCAACAAATTGTGCTAGACAAGTGCAAGGATTGTGCCTTCTCCCAATACGTTTGAGACACGTTCTTTGCCTCGAACTTGGCCATTGTGGGCTTTATGCTCTGGGAACCTTGAGAGGGCAGAATGTTGGAGGTATATTCAGGACTCATAGTGGGTACAGAAAGTATTCAGACCCCTTTAAATTTTTTACTCTCGTTGCATTTGGTAAATTAAAAAAAGTTAATTTTTTTCCTCATTAATGTACACTCTGCACCCCTTCTTAACTGAAAAAAAAAAACAGAAATGTAGTAATTTTTGCAAATTTATCAAAAATATATGATATATCACATAGTCATAAGTATTCAGAGTATTCATATCACATAGTCATAAGTATTCAGACCCTTTGCTCAGTATTGAGTAGAAGCACCCTTTTGAGCTAGTGCAGCCATGTGTCTTCTTGGGAATTATGCAACAAGTTTTTCACACCTGGATATGGGGATCCTCTGCCATTCTTCCTTGCAGCTCTTCTCCAGTTCCCTAAGCTTGGATGGTGATTGTTGGTGGACAGCCATTTTCAGGTCTCTCCAGAGATGCTCAATTGGGTTTAGGTCAGGGCTCTGGCTGGGCCAGTCAAGAATGGTCACAGAGTTTTTCTGAAGCCACTCCTTTGGTATTTTAGCTGTGTGCTTAGGGTCGTTGTCTTGTTGGAAAGTGAACCTTAGGCCAAGTCTGAGGTCCAAAGCACTCTGGAAGAGGTTTTCATCCAGGATATCTCTGTACTCGGCCGCATTCATGTTTCCTTCAATGGCAACCAGTTGTCCTGTCCCTGCAGCTGAAAAGCACCCCCATAGCATGATGCTGTCACCACCATGTTTCACTGTTGGGATTGTATTGGGCAGGTGATGAGCAGTGCCTGGTTTTCTCCACACATACCACTTAGAATTATCACCAGAAAGGTCTATCTTCATCTCATCAGACCAGAGAATCTTATTTCTCAGTCTGAGAGTCCTTCATGTGTTTTTTAGCAAACTATGCAGGCTTTCATATGTCTTGCAATGAGGAGAGGCTTCCGTCGGGCCACTCTGCCATAAAGGCCCAACTGGTGGAGGGCTGCAGTGATAGTTGACTTAGTGGAACTTTCTCCCATCTCCCTACTCCATCTCTGGAGCTCAGCCACAGTAATCTTGGGGTTCTTCTTTACCTTTCTCACCCAGACTCTTCTTCCACGATTGCTCAGTTTGGCTGGACAGCCAGGTTTAGGAAGACTTCTGGTGGTTTTAAACTTCTTCCATTTAAGGATTATGGAGGCCACTGTGCTCTTAGGAAACTTGAGTACTGCAGAATTTCTGTTGTAACCTTGGCAAGATATGTGCCTTGCCACAATTCTGTCTCTGAGCTCCTTGGCCAGTTCCTTTGACCTAATGATTTTCATTTAATAATAGTGATAATAATGATCTTTATTTATATAGCGCCAACATAATCGGCAGCGCTTCACAGTTTAACAATTTCAAACGCAAGATATAAGTAGCAACGTTAACAATATAATAATTTAAGCAAAATAAGACAACCCTGCTCGTGAGAGCTTACAATCTACAATGAGGTGAGGGAGATACAAAGTTCAGGAACTTTTTGAAAATAATGTATTTTCAATGATGGTCCAGCCGTCTTGAGTGAGAGGGGGATAGATGGAGATAGTGAATGGGCCACACGCGCGCCCTTCCACATAATATTACTTTGATTAGGGAACGTGATAGGCTGTTCTAAACAAATATGTTTTGAGGACGCGACGTGCCTAAAACTATGCAAATTGTGGCTGGTCCTAATTTCTTGGGGTAGAGCATTGCAGAGTATTGGCGCAGCGCGGGAGAAGTCTTGGAGATGGGAGTGGGAGGTATGGATTAGTGCAGAGGTTAGTTGAAAGTCATTTGCAGAACGCAGCGGTCGGTTAGAACGATAGACAGAAATAAGGGAGGAGATGTAAGGGGGTGCTGCACTGTGAAGAGCTTAGTGGGTGAGAACAAGTACTTTGAATTGGATCCTATAATGTGTGGGCAGCCAGTGTAATGACTTGCGAAGAGCGGCTGCATCTGAATACAGATTAGCCAGGTAGATGACCCTGGCTGCTGCATTAAAGATAGACTGGAGAGAGGAAAGTCGAGTAACAGGGAGGCCAATTAATAGAGCATTACATTAGTCCAGGCAGGAGTGGATTAGGGTGAATGTGAGGGTTTTGGTTGTTTCCATGGTGAGAAAAGGGCATATTCTAGAGATGTTCTTTAGGTGTAAGCGGCACGAGCAGGCAAGAGATTGTATATGGGAAGTGAAGGAGAGATTGGTGTCAAAGGTAACACCCAGACAGCGTGCCTTCTGTCGGGGTGTTATTATGGTGCCACCCATGGAGAGGGAAATGTCAGATTTAGGGAGGTTAGTAGACAGTGGGAGCAGAAGAAGTTCATTTTTTGAGAGGTTGAGTTTCAGATGGAGGGCGGACATGATGTCAGAGACTGCAGACAGACAGTCACTGGCGTTCTGTAGTACAGCGGGAGTAAGGTCATGGGATGACGTTTATAGTTGTGTCATCGGCAAAAAGATGGTACTGAAAGTCAAATCTGATGATGGTCTGTCCAATTGGGGAATTGGGGCCGTGTAGCGAGAGAAGAGAAGTGGGCCAAGGACTGAGCCCTGAGGTATCCCGACAGTGAGAGGAAGAGGGGACGAAGTGGAGCCAACCAAAAAAACACTGAAGGAGAGGTCAGAAAGATAGGATGAGAACCAGGAGAGGGCAGTATCCTTAATGCCTAGTGATTGGAGCCTAGGGAGTAGGAGATGGTGGTCAACAGTGTCAAAAGCTGCAGAGAGGTCGAGAAGAATGAGCAGAGAGTGGTCACTGTTACACTTTGCTATCAGAAGGTCATTGGTTCACTTTGATGAGTGCAGTTTCTGTCGAAAGTGAGGGGTGGAAGCTGGACTGTGAAAGGTCTAAGAGGGAGTGAGTGGAGAGGTAACAGGTAAGGCGGGAGTAGACCAAGTTCTCCAAGAGTTTAGAGATGAAGGGGAGGTTGGAGATTGGTTTGTAGTTATTTGTGCAGGATGGATCGAGAGAGGGTTTCTTTAATAATGGAGTAATGATAGAGTGTTTGAAGAAGGATGGGAAGATGCCCGAAGAGAGGGAGGGATTAAAGATTGTAGTTAGGTGAGTTGTGATGACTGGAGAAGAGAGTGACTGGAGGAGATGTGAGGAAATGGGGTCGATTGTGCATGTAGTCAGACGAGAAGAGAGGAGCCTGGAGACTTCTTCTTCTGTGATGGGATCAAATGTGGAGAGTGAGCCAGGGGAAATGCAGGGAGGGATGCGAGTCACAGCACAGTGGCTGGGAGCAGATTTCCTGTAGGATATTATCCATTTTTTATATATATAAAGTGGGAGGCCAGGTGATCAGCACAAATTTCTGTGATAGGGGCTTGCGCTTTTGGCCTGAGGAGGGAGTGAAAGGTGTCAATAAGTTTCTTGCGGTTGTTGGATAGTGAGGAGATCAGGGTAGTGTAGTAGGTCTGTTTGGTGAGGTGAAGGGCAGAGTTATAGGTTCTTAACATAGTGGATGCTTTCCTGAAACGGAAAGTACTTGCAAGCAGCATAATACAAAGAATAGCAGGTTTACCCAGAATCCTTTGCAGTAGGCGGAGCTATGCAAATCATCTCTTTCCACCCCGGTCTAATCCACAGCGCTTGGAACCGCCAAGCGTGCAATGCTGCGGATTCGTTTCCAAATTTACACAGCCAACCAATTCCTACCTGTGGACACGTGTTTCGGGCTTTAGGCCCTCATCAGCACAGGGCTGGAATTGGTTGGCTGTATGGAGTGGGGCTCGGTGAGCAAGCGATACATATATGCTAGCCACCTTAGGGAGAGACCCAAGTTGGGCTAAATGTAGCGGGACGAAAGAGACCGAAAAGCCCTCTACTTAAAGGAAATACATAGTGGATGCTTTCCTGAAACGGAAAGTACTAGCAAGCAGCATAATACAAAGAATAGCAGGTTTATCCAGAATCCTTTGCAGTAGGCGGAGCTATGCAAATCATCTCTTTCCACCCCGGTCTAATCCACAGCGCTTGGAACCGCCAAGCGTGCAATGCTGCGGATTAGTTTCTAAATTTACACAGCCCAACTTGGGTCTCTCCCTAAGGTGGCTAGCATATATGTATCGCTTACTCACCGAGCCCCACTCCATACAGCCAACCAATTCCAGCCCTGTGCTGATGAGGGCCTAAAGCCCGAAACACGTGTCCACAGGTAGGGATTGGTTGGCTGTGTAAATTTAGAAACTAATCCGCAGCATTGCACGCTTGGCAGTTCCAAGCGCTGTGGATTAGACCGGGGTGGAAAGAGATGATTTGCATAGCTCCGCCTACTGCAAAGGATTCTGGGTAAACCTGCTATTCTTTGTATTATGCTGCTTGCAAGTACTTTCCGTTTCAGGAAAGCATCCACTATGTATTTCCTTTAAGTAGAGGGCTTTTCGGTCTCTTTCGTCCCGCTACATTTAGCCCAACTTGGGTCTCTCCCTAAGATGGCTAGCATATATGTATCGCTTGCTCACCGAGCCCCACTCCATACAGCCAACCAATTCCAGCCCTGTGCTGATGAGGGCCTAAAGCCCGAAACACGTGTCCACAGGTAGGAATTGGTTGGCTGTGTAAATTTAGAAACTAATCTGCAGCATTGCATGCTTGGCGGTTCCAAGCGCTGTGGATTAGACCGGGGTGGAAAGAGATGATTTGCATAGCTCCGCCTACTGCAAAGGATTCTGGGTAAACCTGCTATTCTTTGTATTATGCTGCTTGCAAGTACTTTCCGTTTCAGGAAAGCATCCACTATGTATTTCCTTTAAGTAGAGGGCTTTTCGGTCTCTTTCGTCCCGCTACATTTAGCCCAACTTGGGTCTCTCCCTAAGGTGGCTAGCATATATGTATAGGTTCTTAACATAAATTTGAAGTGGATGAAGAATTCTGGTGTGCGAGTTTTCCTCCATAAGCGTTCAGCATTCTAAAGCATTGCTGGAGAAGGCGAGTTTGCGATGTGAGCCAGGGCTGTTATTACCTGGTGGTTAAGAGGCCACACTGATATGACCTGGTGGCTAAAACGCAACATGGAGCGAGCTCTGAGAAGGTGGTATCTCTACTGACCGCAGTCCCTAATCCTAACAACAACACTAGAAATAGCCGTGGGATGTTCCTGACTCTCCCTAGACACCTCTTCACAGCCTAAGAAATAACTACCCCTAAAGAAGGAAATAGAAAGCTATCTTGCCTCAGAGAAAACCCCCAAAAGGAAAGATAGCCCCCCCACAAATATTGACTGTGAATGGAGAGGGAAATGACGTACACAGAAATGAAATCAGAATTCAGCAATGGAGGCCAATACTAAACTAGATAGACAGAGAGAAAAGGATACTGTGCGGTCAGTATAAAAACTACAAAATCCACGCAGAGTTTACAAAAATGAACTCCACACCGACTCACGGTGTGGAGGGGCAAATCTGCTTTCCCAGAGCTTCCAGCTAGCCAGAATAACACATAGTGACAAGCTGGACAAAAAGAGACATATTTGCAAAGCAATAGAGTCCAAACAAATGGACAAACAAAACTAGCAAAAACTTATCTATTGCAGACAAGGACTGGCCATATGAGAATTCCAAGGAAGGAACCAAATCCAACCAAGAACATTGACAGCAGGCATGGACTAAAGCCCAGAGCAGGTTTAAATAACAAACCCAGGCAAGGCGATTAGTGAAGGCAGCTGCTACAGCTACCTAAAGGAGCAGCAGTTCCACTCGAAACCACCAGAGGGAGCCCAAGGGCAGAACTCACAAAAATACCATTAGCAAACACAGGAGGGAGCTCCAGAACGGAATTCACAACAGTACCCCCCCTTGAGGAGGGGTCACTGAACCCTCACCAGAGCTCCCAGGCCGATCAGGATGAGCCAAATGGAAAGCACAAACCAAATTGGCAGCATGAACATCGGCGGCAACTGGAAAGACACTGGATTGATAATTTCAGAAATCTTATAAGGCCCAATAAAGCGAGGCTTGAACTTAGGGGAAGAAACCTTCATAGGAACATGACGAGAAGACAACCAGACCAAATCACCAACACGAAGCCGGGGACCAACACACCGACGACGGTTAGCAAAACATTGAGCCTTTTCCTGAGACAATGTCAAATTGTCCACCACCTGAGTCCAAATTTGCTGCAACCTCTCCACCACGGAATCCATACCAGGACAGTCAGAAGGCTCAAGCTGCCCTGAAGAAAAACGAGGATGAAAACCAAAGTTACAAAAGAAAGGCGAAACCAAGGTAGCAGAACTAGCCCGATTATTAAGGGCAAACTCGGCCAACGGCAAAAAGGTCACCCAATCATCCTGATCAGCAGACACGAAGCATCTCATATAGGTTTCCAAGGTCTGATTGGTTCACTCCGTTTGGCCATTTGTCTGAGGATGGAATGCTGAAGAAAAAGACAAATCAATGCCCATTCTAGCACAAAAGGACCGCCAAAACCTAGAAACGAACTGGGAACCTCTGTCAGTCACAATTTTCTCCGGAATACCATGCAAACGAACTACATGCTGAAAAAATAATGGAACCAAATCAGAGGAGGAAGGCAACTTAGGCAACGGCACCAAATGGACCATCTTAGAAAACCAGTCACAAACCACCCAGATGACAAACATCTTCTGAGAGACAGGAAGATCAGAAATAAAATCCATGGAAATATGCGTCCAGGGCCTCTCAGGAATAGGCAAAAGCAAAAGCAACCCGCTGGCACGGGAACAGCAAGGCTTAGCCCGAGCACAGGTCCCACAGGACTGCACAAACGAACGCACATCCCGCGACAAGGAAGGCCACCAAAAGGACCTAGCCACAAAATCTCTGGTACCGAAAATCCCAGGGTGACCAGCCAACACTGAACAATGAACCTCAGAAATTACCCTACTAGTCCATCTACCAGGAACAAACAATTTCTCCACAGGACAGCGGTCAGGTTTATCAGCCTGAAACTCCTGAAGTACCCGCCGCAAATCAGGGGGGATGGCAGAAAGAATCACCCCCTCCTTGAGCATCCCAGGCGGCTCAAGAACTCCCGGAGAATCAGGCAAAAAACTCCTAGAAAGGGCATCAGCCTTCACATTCTTAGAACCCGGAATATACGAGACCACAAAATCAAAACGTGAGAAAAACAGAGACCACCGAGCCTGTCTAGGATTCAACCGCTTAGCAGACTCGATGTAAATCAGATTCTTGTGATCAATCAAGACCACCACGCGATGCTTGGCTCCCTCAAGCCAATGTCGCCACTCCTCAAATGCCCACTTCATAGGCAACAACTCCCGATTGCCGACATCATAATTACGATCAGCAGGCGAAAACTTTCTGGAGAAGAAAGCACACGGTTTCATCAAAGAGTTGTGATGACTGGAGAAGAGAGCGACTGGAGGAGATGTGAGGAAATGGGGTCGATTGTGCATGTAGTCAGACGAGAAGAGAGGAGCCTGGAGACTTCTTCTGTGATGGGATCAAATGTGGAGAGTGAGCCAGGGGAAATGCAGGGAGGGATGCGAGTCACAGCACAGTGGCTGGGAGCAGATTTCCTGTAGGATATTATCCATTTTTTATATATATAAAGTGGGAGGCCAGGTGATCAGCACAAATTTCTGTGATAGGGGCTTGCGCTTTTGGCCTGAGGAGGGAGTGAAAGGTGTCAATAAGTTTCTTGCGGTTGTTGGATAGTGAGGAGATCAGGGTGGTGTAGTAGGTCTGTTTGGTGAGGTGAAGGGCAGAGTTATAGGTTCTTAACATAGTGGATGCCTTCCTGAAACGGAAAGTACTTGCAAGCAGCATAATACAAAGAATAGCAGGTTTACCCAGAATCCTTTGCAGTAGGCGGAGCTATGCAAATCATCTCTTTCCACCCCGGTCTAATCCACAGCGCTTGGAACCGCCAAGCGTGCAATGCTGCGGATTAGTTTCTAAATTTACACAGCCCAACTTGGGTCTCTCCCTAAGGTGGCTAGCATATATGTATCGCTTGCTCACCGAGCCCCACTCCATACAGCCAACCAATTCCAGCCCTGTGCTGATGAGGGCCTAAAGCCCGAAACACGTGTCCACAGGTAGGAATTGGTTGGCTGTGTAAATTTAGAAACTAATCTGCAGCATTGCACGCTTGGCGGTTCCAAGCGCTGTGGATTAGACCGGGGTGGAAAGAGATGATTTGCATAGCTCCGCCTACTGCAAAGGATTCTGGGTAAACCTGCTATTCTTTGTATTATGCTGCTTGCAAGAACTTTCCGTTTCAGGAAAGCATCCACTATGTATTTCCTTTAAGTAGAGGGCTTTTCGGTCTCTTTCGTCCCGCTACATTTAGCCCAACTTGGGTCTCTCCCTAAGGTGGCTAGCATATACGTATGTATAGGTTCTTAACATAAATTTGAAGTGGATGAAGAATTCTGGTGTGCGAGTTTTCCTCCATAAGCGTTCAGCATTCTAAAGCATTGCTGGAGAAGGCGAGTTTGCGATGTGAGCCAGGGCTGTTATGACCTGGTGGTTAAGAGGCCACACTGATATGACCTGGTGGCTAAAACGCAACATGGAGCGAGCTCTGAGAAGGTGGTATCTCTACTGACCGCAGTCCCTAATCCTAACAACAACACTAGAAATAGCCGTGGGATGTTCCTGACTCTCCCTAGACACCTCTTCACAGCCTAAGAAATAACTACCCCTAAAGAAGGAAATAGAAAGCTATCTTGCCTCAGAGAAAACCCCCAAAAGGAAAGATAGCCCCCCCACAAATATTGACTGTGAATGGAGAGGGAAATGACGTACACAGAAATGAAATCAGAATTCAGCAATGGAGGCCAATACTAAACTAGATAGACAGAGAGAAAAGGATACTGTGCGGTCAGTATAAAAACTACAAAATCCACGCAGAGTTTACAAAAATGAACTCCACACCGACTCACGGTGTGGAGGGGCAAATCTGCTTTCCCAGAGCTTCCAGCTAGCCAGAATAACACATAGTGACAAGCTGGACAAAAAGAGACATATTTGCAAAGCAATAGAGTCCAAACAAATGGACAAACAAAACTAGCAAAAACTTATCTATTGCAGACAAGGACTGGCCATATGAGAATTCCAAGGAAAGAACCAAATCCAACCAAGAACATTGACAGCAGGCATGGACTAAAGCCCAGAGCAGGTTTAAATAACAAACCCAGGCAAGGCGATTAGTGAAGGCAACTGCTACAGCTACCTAAAGGAGCAGCAGTTCCACTCGAAACCACCAGAGGGAGCCCAAGGGCAGAACTCACAAAAATACCATTAGCAAACACAGGAGGGAGCTCCAGAACGGAATTCACAACAGTACCCCCCCCCTTGAGGAGGGGTCACTGAACCCTCACCAGAGTTCCCAGGCCGATCAGGATGAGCCAAATGGAAAGCACGAACCAAATTGGCAGCATGAACATCGGAGGCAACTGGAAAGACACTGGATTGATAATTTCAGAAATCTTATAAGGCCCAATAAAGCGAGGCTTGAACTTAGGGGAAGAAACCTTCATAGGAACATGACGAGAAGACAACCAGACCAAATCACCAACACGAAGCCGGGGACCAACACACCGACGACGGTTAGCAAAACATTGAGCCTTTTCCTGAGACAATGTCAAATTGTCCACAACCTGAGTCCAAATTTGCTGCAACCTGTCCACCACGGAATCCATACCAGGACAGTCAGAAGGCTCAAGCTGCCCTGAAGAAAAACGAGGATGAAAACCAAAGTTACAAAAGAAAGGCGAAACCAAGGTAGCAGAACTAGCCCGATTATTAAGGGCAAACTCGGCCAACGGCAAAAAGGTCACCCAATCATCCTGATCAGCAGACACGAAGCATCTCATATAGGTTTCCAAGGTCTGATTGGTTCACTCCATTTGGCCATTTGTCTGAGGATGGAATGCTGAAGAAAAAGACAAATCAATGCCCATTCTAGCACAAAAGGACCGCCAAAACCTAGAAATGAACTGGGAACCTCTGTCAGTCACAATTTTCTCCGGAATACCATGCAAACGAACTACATGCTGAAAAAATAATGGAACCAAATCAGAGGAGGAAGGCAACTTAGGCAACGGCACCAAATGGACCATCTTAGAAAACCAGTCACAAACCACCCAGATGACAAACATCTTCTGAGAGACAGGAAGATCAGAAATAAAATCCATGGAAATATGCGTCCAGGGCCTCTCAGGAATAGGCAAAGGCAAAAGCAACCCGCTGGCACGGGAACAGCAAGGCTTAGCCCGAGCACAGGTCCCACAGGACTGCACAAACGAACGCACATCCCGCGACAAGGAAGGCCACCAAAAGGACCTAGCCACAAAATCTCTGGTACCGAAAATCCCAGGGTGACCAGCCAACACTGAACAATGAACCTCAGAAATTACCCTACTAGTCCATCTACCAGGAACAAACAATTTCTCCACAGGACAGCGGTCAGGTTTATCAGCCTGAAACTCCTGAAGTACCCGCCTCAAATCAGGGGGGATGGCAGAAAGAATCACCCCCTCCTTGAGCATCCCAGGCGGCTCAAGAACTCCCGGAGAATCAGGCAAAAAACTCCTAGAAAGGGCATCAGCCTTCACATTCTTAGAACCCGGAATATACGAGACCACAAAATCAAAACGTGAGAAAAATAGAGACCACTGAGCCTGTCTAGGATTCAACCGCTTAGCAGACTCGAGGTAAATCAGATTCTTGTGATCAATCAAGACCACCACGCGATGCTTGGCTCCCTCAAGCCAATGTCGCCACTCCTCAAATGCCCACTTCATAGGCAACAACTCCCGATTGCCGACATCATAATTATGATCAGCAGGCGAAAACTTTCTGGAGAAGAAAGCACACGGTTTCATCAAAGAGCCATCAGAATTTCTCTGAGACAAAACGGCCCCTGCCCCAATCTCAGAAGCAACAACCTCAACCTGAAAAGGGAGAGAAACATCTGGCTGATGCAACACAGGGGCAGAAGTAAAACGACGTTTAAGCTCCTGAAAGGCCTCAACAGCCGCAGAGGACCAATTCACCACATCAGCGCCCTTCCTCGTCAAATCGGTCAGAGGCTTCACCACACTAGAAAAATTTGCAATAAAGCGGCGATAAAAATTGGCAAAGCCCAAAAATTTCTGAAGGCTCTTTACAGATGTAGGCTGAGTCCAATCATGAATGGCCTGGACTTTAACAGGGTCCATTTCAATAGCCGAGGGGGAAAAAATGAAACCCAAAAAAGAAACCTTCTGAACTCCAAAGAGGCACTTAGACCCCTTCACAAACAACGCATTAGCACGAAGGACCTGAAATGCCATCCTAACCTGCTTTACATGAGACTCCCAATCATCGGAGAAAACCAAAATATCATCCAAATACACAATCATGAATTTATCCAGATAATTCCGGAAGATATCATGCATAAAGGACTGAAATACCGATGGAGCATTAGAGAGCCCGAATGGCATCACAAGGTATTCAAAATGGCCTTCGGGCGTATTAAATGCTGTTTTCCATTCATCACCTTGTTTAATACGCACGAGATTATACGCCCCTCGAAGGTCGATTTTAGTAAACCAACTGGCACCCTTAATCTGAGCAAACAAATCAGAAGGTAAAGGTAAAGGGTACTGGAATTTGACAGTGATCTTATTGAGAAGGCGATAATCTATACAGGGTCTCAAGGAGCCATCCTTCTTGGCAACAAAAAAAAATCCCGCTCCCAACGGTGACGAAGACGGGCGAATATGCCCCTTCTCCAAGGACTCCTTTACATAACTCCGCATAGCGGCATGCTCTGGCACAGACAGATTGAAAAGTCGGCCCTTAGGGAACTTACAGCCAGGAATCAAATTAATGGCACAATCGCAGTCCCTATGAGGAGGCAGGGAACTGGACTTGGGCTCATCAAATACATCCTGGAAATCTGACAAAAACTCAGGAACTTCAGAAGAAGGGGACGAGGAAATGGACATCAAAGGAATATCACTATGTATCCCCTGACAACCCCAACCAGTTACAGACATAGATCTCCAATCCAGCACTGGGTTATGTACCTGTAACCATGGAAAACCCAGCACAACAACATTATTCAAATTATGCAACACCAAAAAGCGAATATTTTCCTGATGTGCTGGAGCCATGTACATGGTTAACTGAGTCCAATACTGAGGTTTATTCTTGGCCAATGGCGTAGCATCAATCCCCCTTAAGGGAATAGGACTCTGCAAAGGCTACAAGGAAAAACCACAGCGCTTGGCAAATTCTAAGTCCATTAAGTTCAGGGCAGCGCCAGAATCCACAAATGCCATAACAGAAAAGGACGACAATGAGCAAATCAGGGTAACAGACAAGAGAAATTTAGGCTGTACAGTACTAATGGTAACAGACCCAGGAACCCTCCTAGTACGCTTAGGGCAATCAGAAATAGCATGAGCAGAATCACCACAGTAAAAACACAGGCCATTCTGACGTCTGAATTTCTGTCTTTCTGCTCTAGTCAAAATCCTATCACATTGCATAAAGTCAGGACTTTGCTCAGAGGACACTGCCATATGGTGCACCACCTTGCACTCACGCAAGCACCGATCAATCTGAATGGCTAGAGACATAGATTCGCTCAAACCGGTAGGCGTAGGAAAGCCCACCATAACATCTTTAAGGGTTTCAGAAAGACCTTTTCTGAAAATAGCAGCCAGAGCCTCTTCATTCCACTTAGTGAGCACAGACCATTTTCTAAATTTCTGGCAGTATAACTCTGCCGCTTCTTGACCCTGACATAGGGCCAACAGTGTTTTCTCAGCATGCTCTACTGAGTTAGGTTCGTCATACAACAATCCGAGCGCTTGAAAAAATGCATCCACACGCAACAATGCTGGATCCCCTGTTTCAAGAGCAAAAGCCCAGTCTTGAGGATCTCCACGCAGTAAGGATATGATGATTTTTACTTGCTGAATGGGATCACCAGAAGAACGGGGTTTCAAAGCAAAAAACAATTTGCAGCTATTTTTAAAGTTCAAAAACTTGGATCTGTCCCCAAAAAACAAATCAGGAGTAGGAATTCTAGGCTCTAGAGCCGGAGTCTGGACAATATAATCTTGGATACTCTGGACTCTTGCAGCAAGTTGATCCACACGAGAAAACAAACTCTGAACCTCCATACCAGAGCATATATCCAGCACCACCCAGACATCAAGAGGAAAAAAAAGACAGAACAGAGCACAGAAAAAAAAATGGTTCAGAACTTTCTTTTCCTTCTTTTGAGATGCATTTAATTCATTTCTGGCCTGCTGTACTGTTATGACCTGGTGGTTAAGAGGCCACACTGATATGACCTGGTGGCTAAAACGCAACATGGAGTGAGCTCTGAGAAGGTGGTATCTCTACTGACCGCAGTCCGTAATCCTAACAACAACACTAGATATAGCCGTGGGATGTTCCTGACTCTCCCTAGACACCTCTTCACAGCCTAAGAAATAACTACCCCTAAAGAAGGAAATAGAAAGCTATCTTGCCTCAGAGAAAACCCCCAAAAGGAAAGATAGCCCCCCCACAAATATTGACTGTGAATGGAGAGGGAAATGACGTACACAGAAATGAAATCAGAATTCAGCAAAGGAGGCCAATACTAAACTAGATAGACAGAGAGAAAAGGATACTGTGCGGTCAGTATAAAAACTACAAAATCTACGCAGAGTTTACAAAAATGAACTCCACACCGACTCACGGTGTGGAGGGGCAAATCTGCTTTCCCAGAGCTTCCAGCTAGCCAGAATAACACATAGTGACAAGCTGGACAAAATGAGACATATTTGCAAAGCAATAGAGTCCAAACAAATGGACAAACAAAACTAGCAAAAACTTATCTATTGCAGACAAGGACTGGCCATATGAGAATTCCAAGGAAAGAACCAAATCCAACCAAGAACATTGACAGCAGGCATGGACTAAAGCCCAGAGCAGGTTTAAATAACAAACCCAGGCAAGGCGATTAGTGAAGGCAGCTGCTACAGCTACCAAAAGGAGCAGCAGTTCCACTCGAAACCACCAGAGGGAGTTCAAGGGCAGAACTCACAAAAATACCATTAGCAACCACAGGAGGGAGCTCCAGAACGGAATTCACAACACAGGGCTGCTTGACTTCTAACCTGTGTCTCTGTCTCCCGTTTCTGTGTTGAACTGTTCTGTCTGACCTTTGGCGTGTTTCTGGTTGTGCTTTCATCTAGTTCTCTTGTTACCATGCTCCCGACCGGCTTTTGACCTCTGGCTTGATTCAGACCTTGCTCCTGCCTTCCCCTCTGACACTGCTTTCCTGGCTGCTGCTGACTTATACTTGTACGACCTCTCTACTGCCCCCTAGCGGTGTTTGCTCAGCTCTACTGGTCTTTGTTTGAGGTGAGCTCCTGTTACCTCCCTTCCTCGCCCTCTGGTGGTTGTTTCTGTTATGCACGACAAAATATGAGTGTCTGAGCAAAGGGTCTGAATACTTATGACCATGATATTTCAGTTTTTCTTTTTTATTAAATTTCCAAAAATTACTACATTTATGTTTTTTTTTCAGTCAAGATGGGGTGCAGAGTGTATATTAATGAGAAAAAAAATGAACTTTTTTTAATTTACCAAAAGACTGCAGTGAAACAAAGAGTGAAAAATTTAAAGGGGTGTGAATACTTTCCACACCCACTGTATACCAATAGCCTAAATTATTCTGCTGTTTAGATGGTTCCTGTAGTATCTGATTTTACCTGTTTGTTTTAACCCCTTTCTGCCATCTGACGTACTATCCCATCGAGGTGACCTGGGACTTAACTCCCAGGGATGGGATAGTACGTCATGGGTGATCAACCGCGCCCACGGGGGGAGTGCAGCCGATCGCCACCGGGTGTCAGCTGATTATTACAGCTGACATCCGGCACTATGTGCTAGGAGCGGTCACGGACCTCTCCTGGCATATTAACCCTCGGAACACTGCGATCAAACATGATCGCAGCATTCCGGCGGCATAGGGAAGCATCGCGCAGGGAGGGGGCTCCCTGTGTGCTTCCCTGAGACCCTCGGAACAACGCGATGTGATCACGTTGTTCCGAGCATATCCTCCCTGCAGGCCCCGGATCCAGAATGGCCACGGTGCTCCTTCTGGGTCCTGCAGGGAGGTGGCTTACAAGAGCCTGCTTTAAGCAGGTGCCGGCGAGATTGCAGCACTGCCTGTCAAATCGCTGATCTGACACATCTTTACAAAGTAAAAAAGTTAAAAAAAAATATTATCATGTGTAAAAAAAAAAAAAATCCTAAATAAATAAATTAAAAAAAATATTGTTGTAGTAAATACATTTCTTTATCTAAATAAAAAAAAACTGTCCCACTAGTTAGCCCCTTCAGTTAACACCGTAAAAAAAAACAAAGCAGAAAACAACACTTTATTATCATACCGCAAAAACAAAAAGTGGAATAACATGGGATCAGAAAGGCATATATAAATAAACATGGTACAGCTGAAAACGTCATCTTGTCCCGCAAAAATCAAGCCATGAAACAGCGTCATCAGCGAAAAAATTAAAAAGTTATAGTCCTCAGAATAAAGCGATGGAAAAATAATTGTTTTTTATATAAAATAGTTTTTATTGTATAAAAGCGCCAAAACTTAAAAAAAAGATATACATGAGGTATCGCTGTAATAGTACTAACCCGAAGAATAAAACTGATTTATCAATTTTACCAAACGTGGAACGGTATAAACGCCCTCCCCAAAAAGAAATTCATGAATAGCTGGTTTTTGGTCATCCTGCCTCACAAAAATCAGAATAAAAAGTGATCAAAAAATTTCACATGCCCAAACATGGTACCAATAAAAACGTCAACTTGTCCCGCAAAAAACAAGACCTCACATGACTCTGTGGACCAAAATATGGAAAAATTCTAGCTCTCAAAATGTGGAAATGCAAAAACTATTTTTTGCAATAAAAAGTGTCTTTTAGTGTTTGACAGCTGCCAATCATAAAAATCCGCTAAAACCCCCCGCTATAAATAGTAAATCAAACCCCTTTCATCACCCCCTTAGTTAGGGAAAAATAATAAAATAAAAAAACGTATTTATTTCCATTTTCCCATTAGGGTTAGGGTTGGGTTAAAGTTAGGGTTAGGGCTACAGTTAGGGTTGGGGCTAAAGTTAGGGTTAGTGTTGGGGCTAAAGGTAGGGTTAGTGTTGGGGCTAAAGTTAGGGTTAGGGTTGGGGCTAAAGTTAGGGTTAGGGTTGGGGCTAAAGTTAGGGTTAGGATTACATTTACGGTTGGGATTAGGGATGGGATTAGGGTTAGGGGTGTGTCAGGGTTAGGGTTATGGTTGGAATTAGGGTTAATGGTGTGTTGGAGTTATGGGTGTGGTTAGGGTTGGGATTAGGGTTAGGGGTGTGTTGGGGTTAGGGGTGTGGTTGGGATTAGGGTTGGGGCATGTTCATGTTAGGGGTGTGGTTAGGGTTATGGTTAGGGTTGGGATTAGGGTTAGGGGTGTGTTTGGGTTAGGGTTTCAGTTAGAATTGGGGGTTTCCACTGTTTAGGCACATCTGGGCTCTCCAAACGCGACATGGCGTCCGATCTCAATTCCAGCCAATTCTGCGTTGAAAAAGTAAAACAGTGCTCCTTCCCTTCCGAGCTCTCCCATGCAACCAAACAGGGGTTTACCCCAACATATGTATTAGCGTACTCAGAACAAATTGGACAACAACTTTTGGGGTCCAATTTCTATTGTTACCCTTGGGAAAGCAAAAATTTGGGGGCTAAAAAAATCATTGTTGTGGGAAAATAGGATTTTTTATTTTCACGGCTCTGCGTTATAAACTGTAGTGAAACACTTGGGGGTTTAAAGTTCTCACAACACATCTAGTTAAGTTCCTTGGGGGGTCTAGTTTCCAGTATGGGGTCACTTGTGGGGGGTTTCTACTGTTTAGGTACATCAGGCGCTCTGCAAATGCAACATGATGCATGCAGAGCATTCCATCGAAGTCTGCATTCCAAACGGCGCTCCTTGCCTTCCGAGCTCTGCCATGCGACCAAACAGTGGTTCCCCCAAATATGGAGTATCAACGTACTCAGAACAAATTGGACAACAACTTTAGAGGTCCAATTTCACTTGTTACCCTTGGGAAAATACAAAACTGGGGGCTAAATATAATTGTTGTGGGGAAAAAATGATTTTTTATTTTCATGGCTCTGCGTTATAAACTGTAGTGAAACACTTGGGGGTTCAAAGTTCCAACAACACATCTAAATAAGTTCCTTGGGGGTAGAGATTCCAATATGGAGTCACTTGTGGGGGGTTTCTACTGTTTAGGTACATCAGGGGCTCTGCAAACGCAATATGAAGCCTGCAGAACATTCCATCGAAGTCTGCATTCCAAACGGCGCTCCTTCCCTTCCGAGCTCTCCAATGCACCCAAACAGTAATTAACCCCCACATATGGGGTATCAGCATAAACAGGACAAATTGGAAAACAACGTTTGGGGTCCAATTTCTCTTGTTACCCTTGGGAAAGCAAAAATTTGGGGGCTAAAAAATCATTTCATTCCAAAAATTCCTGTGAAATACCTGAAGAGTTAATAAACTTCTTAAATGTGGTTTTGAGCACCATGTGGAGTGCAGTTTTTAGAATGGTGTCACACTTGAGTATTTTCTATCATATAGACCCCTCAAAGTGACTTCAAATATTATGTGGTCCCTAAAAAAAAATGGTGTTGTAAAATTGAGAAATTGCTAGTCAAATTCTAACCCTTATAACTCCCTAACAAAAAAATGTTGGTTCCAAATTTCTGCTGATGTAAAGTAGACATGTGGGAAATGTTACTTATCAAGTATTTTGTGTGACATACAGTATCTCTGTGATTTAAGGGCATAAAAATTCAAAGTTGAAAAATTGCGAAATTTTCAAAATTTTCTCCAATTTTCCATTTTTTTCACAAATAAACGCAGGTAATATCAAAGAAATTTTACCACTATCATGAAGTACAATATGTCACGAGAAAACAGTGTCAGAATCATCAGGATCTGTTGAAGCATTCCAGAGTTACAGGCCCTTCTCAAAAAATTAGCATATAGTGTTAAATTTCATTATTTACCATAATGTAATGATTACAATTAAACCTTCATATATTATAGATTCATTATCCACCAACTGAAATTTGTCAGGTCTTTTATTGTTTTAATACTGATGATTTTGGCATTCAACTCCTGATAACCCAAAAAACCTGTCTCAATAAATTAGCATATTTCACCCATCCAATCAAATAAAAGTGTTTTTTAATAACAAACAAAAAAACCAACAAATAATAATGTTCAGTTATCCACTCAATACTTGGTCGGGAATCCTTTGGCAGAAATGACTGCTTCAATGCGGCGTGGCATGGAGGCAATCAGCCTGTGACACTGCTGAGATGTTATGGAGGCCCAGGATGCTTCAATAGCGGCCTTAAGCTCATCCAGAGTGTTGGGTCTTGCGTCTCTCAACTTTCTCTTCACAATATCCCACAGATTCTCTATGGGGTTCAGGTCAGGAGAGTTGGCAGGCCAGTTGAGCACAGTAATACCATGGTCAGTAAACCATTTACCAGTGGTTTTGGCACTGTGAGCAGGTGCTAGGTCGTGCTGAAAAATGAAATCTTCATCTCCATAAAGCATTTCAGCCGATGGAAGCATGAAGTGCTCCAAAATCTCCTGATAGCTAGCTGCATTGACCCTGCCCTTGATGAAACACAGTGGACCAACACCAGCAGCTGACATGGCACCCCACACCATCACTGACTGTGGGTACTTGACACTGGACTTCAGGCATTTTGGCATTTCCTTCTCCCCAGTCTTCCTCCAGACTCTGGCACCTTGATTTCCGAATGACATGCAAAATTTGCTTTCATCAGAAAAAAGTACTTGGGACCACTTAGCAACAGTCCAGTGCTGCTTCTCTGTAGCCCAGGTCAGGCGCCTCTGCCGCTGTTTATGGTTCAAAAGTGGCTTTACCTGGGGAATGCGGCACCTGTAGCCCATTTCCTGCACACGCCTGTGCACGGTGGCTCTGGATGTTTCCACACCAGACTCAGTCCACTGCTTCCTCAGGTTCCCCAAGGTCTGGAATCGGTCCTTCTCCACAATCTTCCTCAGGGTCCGGTCTCCTCTTCTCGTTGTACAGCGTTTTCTGCCACATTGTTTCCTTCCAACAGACTTACCATTGAGGTGCCTTGATACAGCACTCTGGGAACAGCCTATTTGTTGAGAAATTTCTTTCTGGGTCTTACCCTCTTGCTTGAGGGTGTCAATGATGGCCTTCTTGACATCTGTCAGGTCGCTAGTCTTACCCATGATGGGGGTTTTGAGTAATGAACCAGGCAGGGAGTTTATAAAAGCCTCAGGTATCTTTTGCATGTGTTTAGAGTTAATTAGTTGATTCAGAAGATTAGGGTAATAGGTCGTTTAGAGAACCTTTTCTTGATATGCTAATTTATTGAGACAGGTTTTTTGGGTTATCAGGAGTTGTATGCCAAAATCATCAGTATTAAAACAATAAAAGACGTGACAAATTTCAGTTGGTGGATAATGAATCTATAATATATGAAAGTTTAATTGTAATCATTACATTATGGTAAATAATGAAATTTAACACTATATGCTAATTTTTTGAGAAGGACCTGTATAACCTCATAAAGGGACAGTTGTCAGAATTGTAATAATTGGCCCAGTCATTAAAGTGCAAACCACCCTTGGTGGTTAAGTGGTTAAAAACATTAACTGATTTTCGGTCAAGGACTTGGAGAATGTTTTTCTCTCTGACCCCACAGTTGGACCTCATGCTCCACCTGCCGCCGGCGTAACATCTTCATGGCTAATATGTTTTTCAGCAGTAACGTGGAAAACCAGTGAGACAAACAGACTTCTTATCCCAGTACACACCTGTGCTCTGGTAAGGCAATGTTCTTGCATTATACATGACAGGATAGTCTGGTCTGTATGATGGACATTCTGTACACTGCGCCAGATAGCACAAACATAAACTTGAATGTCAAGCGGTGTGATGTCTAGAGATGTATCATTTACTCTGTAATAGAACTGACATGTAGTCCATTCTCCGGTGATTTCACTGTAGTAAAGAAATGGACAAGACAAATAAGGATCTGTCTCCTCTTAGAAAACAAAAGAAATAAAACATTCAAAGATACTGATTCCAAACACGAATTTTACATTACAAAAATTGCATAAACAACGCAACAAGCAATGCACCTAAATTCTGCCATTGAGGCTTAAAAGGCAAAAATCCTTGGGTTCCTTGGACGTGACCCACACAACTATTCAAATATTTTCTTCTCAGAAAATCAAAAGCTTTAGTGATGAATATAATTATTAGTAGATATTCTCCTCTGAGATAATCTTAATATATACTTACCTAATAATGTCTTCACATCCTGCTCGGCCCAGATGTGTCCAGATCCCAAAATTCCAAGCGGCAGAAGTTCACCAATCTGCATATTGGGACACCCAAGGGATGGGTGTCTCAATATGGAAACTGCTGGTGGTACCAGCCTCTTGCGCAGTAACACCAGCGGAACAACGTCGCACCACACACACACACACACACACACACTGTATATGCCGTATGCACCACACACGCACACAAACACACAGCACAGGGGTGAGAGAGACATAGCAAAGGGGAAGACAGCTCAAACGGGACAGCACGTGAAGGGAGAACACAGCACAGGAAGGCCAGAGACAGCAGACAAGGGGGATAGCACATGAGGTAGACAGGTCAAAGAAGAGAGCACAGATGGGAGAAGTCAGCATATGGGAAAAGAGAGAGTGGATAGGTGGGTGAGCACATGGGGGGAGAGATTTTCAATGCTGCAAAGACTGCCTCTGTCATGACCTGCTAGGTTACATGAATGTCAAAATTAGGTTTTCAGGCTTGGATCCTTCGATCATGAGCCAAAGCAGGGAATCACTATAAACTGAGGTGTATAGAGGAGGCACAGAAATATAGCACATGGTCAGAAATTCATTGAATGCCATGTCATTTTACATTTTACAAGCTTTGATCCAAAATGGACATTCATTCTACCAGAGTTGTTTGATCCATAGATGTCTTAGGCCTCCTTCACATGTCCAAATAAAACTGATACCAGTAAAAAACACTACCGGTGTCATCAGTGTTTTTGATCAGTGTGGTCATCTGTGTTTTTCCAGCATGGATAAAAGAATGAATTTACAAAGCCTATCCTATACTTTGCAGTGTTATATACGGACACAACATGCCATCGTCCATCTTTTTCACAGATCCTTAGACTTGTATTGGTCTTTGTCATCCTTGATGCTGGTAAAAATAAAAACATGCATGTCTCCTTGTGGTTTACACGGCCACACGATCCATGTAAAAAAACGGACATGTGCACAGCAACTTAGATTATAATGGGTGCATGTGGCATCCGTGAAAAAAACAGAGAACATGTGACATGTGAGAGGGCCTTAACCTTTGTCAGGCTGCATAATTTTACAACGTTAACAGGCTGCAGAGGTACAATTGTACCTTCATATATATTTTATTGAAATTTGGCCAATATATTCTGGACCAAAACTGCAGGGATGTCACGAAATTTCAGCCCTCTACGGCTTTTCGAAAAAAAAAAGTTATTGCAATTTTAAAACGGAATTGTTACAATTGTACCAACTCAGCCGGACGAAGGTTAAGGGGGTTATACAAGATTCTTATCGATGCCAACCTAAAATGCAGAAATATCATTCATACCCAAATTAGCAACAGGGTCAAGTGCCATACCTCTTATGCTGATGATCCAAGAATTGTTCAATGCATACATTTATTTGATAAAGTATCATATTCCAAAAATCGAGACTTATTTTCCTGCCTACAATTTTTTGGGGGCAGAATGGGAGGTATAAATCAGAGGTACAATTTGGGGAATTTGTCCACTTTTTATATGGACAGGGACATGTGACTTTGGCAGACAATCACAGAAGACCTTGTATCATGATGTTGTGGATGGTTGTTGCACCCCGATTGGCTACCGGAATGTACACACATTAAAGTACACAGTTGTTAAAGAAAGAAAAAAATTACACTCCTCAGCTCCTCTGTCCTGGACACACTCCCTCCCCTCATCAAACACGTCCCCTTGCCCACCCTGCTAAACATAGCATCACTATACTAGACAAAGTGAAAACAAAAGCATTAGTGGAAACACAATCATTTATTATTATTATTATACATTTTTATAGCGCCATTTATTCGATGTGAAAAGGGGGCCAATAACGACAAATACAATAAACATGAGCAAAAAACAAGCCATTAAGGGTATGTTCACACGTTCCTGATTTCCATACTTTTTTTTCAGGACTGTTTTTTAAAAAACTGCAGCTCTTTGCAGAAAACGCAGGTCCTTTTTTTGGTCTTTTTTTGTCCTTTTTTGATGCGTTTTTTGATCCTTTTTTTTATCCTTTTTTTATGCAGTTTTCTATGCAGAGTCTGTGTGTTTTCTAGGAAGTTTTTTAGGGTTAAAATGGCTGAAAATACCCTAACCCTACCCCTAACCCTACCCCTAACCCTACCCCTACCCCTAACCCTACCCCTAACCCTACCCCTACCCCTAACCCTACCCCTAACCCTAACCCTATTCTAACCTTAGTGGAAAAAAAAAAAAAAATTCTTAATTTTTTTATTGTCCCTACCTATGGGGGTGACAAAGGGGGGGGTGTCATTTACTATTTTTTAGATTCGGGGGGCGCACTGCGCTTGCGCCCGCCATTTTGCAAGATGGCGGCGCCCAGGGAGAAGACGGCCGGACGGACACCGGGACGCCGGGTAAGTATAAGGGGGGGAGATTAGGGCACGGGGGGGGGGCATCGGAGCACTGGGGGTGGGCATCGGAGCACGGGGCGGTGGGATTGGAGCACGGGGGGGCGGGATCGGAGCACGGGGGGGCAGCCACACTCCGCCCACGCACTTCCTGCTGCAGTGGTTCTGCACCACAAACCGCAGTAAAACCCGCAGATATTTTTTTCATCTGCGGGTTTTACTGCGGGTTTGACCTCACAATGGAGGTCAATGGGTGCAGAACCGCTGCGGCTCCGAAAAAAGAAGTGACATGGTACTTCTTTTTTCCCGCAGCTATTCAGCGCGGCTTTTTTTTTTATTTTCCGCATTGTGGGCACAGCAGTTCCTGTTTTCCATAGGGTACAATGTAATGTACCCTGCATGGAAAACAGCTGCGGACCCGCAGCGGGAAAATCGCGGCAATTCCGCATGAAAAAAAGGATCGTGTGAACATGGCCTAACAGTTACAGAGGGAGGGAGGACCCTGCCCGTGAGGGCTCACAGTCTGCAGGGGATGGGTGAGGATATACTAGGAGAGGGTAGAGCTGGTCGTGCGGCGATTCAGTAGGTTGAGGATCACTGCAGGCTGTAGGTTTGTCGGAAGAGGTGAGTCTTCAGGTTCTTTTTGATGGTTTCTATGGTAGGCAAGAGTCTGATGTGTTTGGGTATCGAGTTCCCAAACTGTGACCAAAAAATGCTCGGGAAACAGAACACGAATCCAAATATGCTACGTTCGTGACGAATTTAAGATTGGGGAACAAGTTCGCTCATGTCTTCTTGAAAGCAGTCACATGAGGGACTGCTCTCAAAGTCAACAGGATCATCGTGGGACAGTATAGTTTATCATCTTTATGGACAGGTGAGGAATAGAGTTGAGCGACCTTGACCTTTTTAGAGTCGAGCCGGGTTTTGCGAAACCCGACTATGTCCAAAGTCGGGTCGAGTGAAATCGGCCGATTATGACGTAAAGTCGGGATCGACCGAAACACGAAACCCAATGCAAGTCAATGGGGCAGCATAGTCGGCAGTGAGTGGGGGCCAGGAAAACACCTAGAGTGCCCATTTTAATGTCAAAACCATCCATTCTTCTTAATGAAGCTTGTCAAGCGTAATTTACCTTATAATAATTGGAAGGCATTTGAAATTGGGGGTCATTTGGCTAAAGTTGTGGGGGGTAGGGCTGGTTCAAGTAATTAGTGGGCCCAGGAAATCTGGACCACGTCACGGCAGTGGAGCAGGGAGAGGTAAGTATTTCAACTTTGCAAGTGCTGTGAACCTGAGCAAGCAGGGGGGGCCCACTCGTTGGCATTGGCACTGGCACAGGGCCCCTCAAAGTACAGCGGTGTGTTTGCACGGCGGGGGCGCCTCCCACCGGCAGCAACACTTTTGCGTACTATGAGAGGCCCTGTGCCAGTGACGTCGCCAACTAGTATTCCTCCCCCCACCTGATGAAGGAACCTGCACTTTCATCTGCACCTTCCTCTTTGTCCCCGTGTAAGGTGGTATGGTATGCGGGAAGAGCAACCTGACTTTCAGCAGGGTCACAATGTTGTTGTGTAGCGTGCACGGGGAATGTTGCGTTATGGGTCAATGTACCAGCAGACTCATCTATCACTGGCTGGGCAATGGGCACGATGAAGTGGAAACACAGATATAGGCCCAAAGAAGAAAGTGGGCTAAATGCAGTTCAAAATTGGTAACACAGGAATAACCAGGGGGCATTGCAGTGGAGGACAACTGGAATGAGAGGCTGACACAGAGAGTAGGGCCAAATCAGTAAGTAGTCGAAATGCAGTTCAAAATTGGCAACCGTAGTAAACAGGCGGCACAGCTTTGTTCAGTGGAGGAGAACAGCAAGGAGTGGCAGACACCGATAGTAGGCCCCAACCCAACTAGTAGGCCAAATGCAGTCTAACATTAACAACTACTTAACGAGAGGCTGAAAATGGTATTTCAGGACAGGAAACCAGGAGAACAGCAAGGAGTGGCAGACACCGATAGTAGGCCCCAAACCAACTAGTACGCCAAATGCAGTTGTTCCATTTAACCACAATTTAATGAGAGCCTGAAGATAGAAGCTCAGGAAAGGCAACCTGGGGAACACCTTGGAGTGTAACACACCATCTCTCTCCACCCCATACCCATTTTGTAGGCCTAATGCTGTGTACTTTTCTACAACTACTAAACGAGAGTCGGAAGACCGAAGCAATGGCAAGGAAACCTGGGGAACACCTTGGAGTGTAACACACCATCTCTCTCCACCCCATACCCAATTTGTAGGCCTAATGCAGCCTACTTTCCGACACCTACTAAACGAGAGCATGAAGATCGAAGCTCAGGAAAGGCAACCTGGGGAACACCTTGGAGTGTAACACACCATCTCTCTCCACCCCATACCCATTTTTTAGGCCTAATGCAGTGTACTTTTCTACAACTACTAAACGAGAGTCGGAAGACCGAAGCAATGGCAAGGAAACCTGGGGAACACCTTGGAGTGTAACACACCATCTCTCTCCACCCCATTCCCCATTTTTTAGGCCTAATGCAGCATACTTTCCGACACCTACTAAACGAGAGCATGAAGATCGAAGCTCAGGAAAGGCAACCTGGGGAACACTTTGGAGTGTAACACACCATCTCTCTCCACCCCATACCCATTTTGTAGGCCTAATGCTGTGTACTTTTCTACAACTACTAAACGAGAGTCGGAAGACCGAAGCAATGGCAAGGAAACCTGGGGAACACCTTGGAGTGTAACACACCATCTCTCTCCACCCCATACCCAATTTGTAGGCCTAATGCAGCCTACTTTCCGACACCTACTAAACGAGAGCATGAAGATCGAAGCTCAGGAAAGGCAACCTGGGGAAAACCTTGGAGTGTAACACAACCTGTCTCTACACCCCATACCAAATTTGTAGGCCTAATGCAGCGTAGTTTCCACCAACTACTAAACGAGAGCCGGAAGATCGAAGCTCATGAAAGGCAACCCGGGGAACACCTTGGAGTGTAACACAACCTCTCTCTACACCACGAAAGGGCTGATTCTTAGGAAGGAAGGCTGTTGTAAATAAGCATTGCGCGTCCGAGGGTGATTATATTCTTATTCGGTATCTACTCACCCTCGGACGCGCCATGCTTCTTGATTTGTAATTAATGTTTATTTGCAATGTGCTTTTGACTTACTCAATTATTTTTTTAATTATTGATTTTATTAAATTAATAGTTTAACATCTTATTGGAAATAATTTAAAGGAGACGCGACAGGACAACACTCGGTGGATGCCATATCTGTGTTAACAACTCCAAAAAACTTTCAGTTAACTTCTTGCAGGAGAAAGAAATTGTAGCTGTTGGACCTTTGTAGTACAGTTCCAGATATTTGTTGTGTGTTTGTTTTGATTGTTAAAATGTCTGCATTTGAGATCTCAACACGATCTTATTTTTTATAATCAAATTAATTTTTTAAATATTTTATTAGGTTGGTTCAAGGGGTACACGGGCCGCAGTACACAGGTCAGTGGAGGCCTAGTGGAAGGAGAGACCGCAGATGCGCCACTGTTTCACCCATACACAATTAGTAGGCCTAATGCAGCGTAGTTTCCAACAGCTACTAAACGAGAGCCGGAAGATCGAAGCTCAGGAAAGGCAACCTGGGGAACACCTTGGAGTGTAACACAACCTCTCTCTACACCACGGAAGGGCTGATTCTTAGGAAGGAAGGCTGTTGTAAATAAGCATTGCGCGTCCGAGGGTGATTATATTCTTATTCGGTATCTACTCACCCTCGGACGCGCCATGCTTCTTGATTTGTAATTAATGTTTATTTGCAATGTGCTTTTGACTTACTCAATTATTTTTTTAATTATTGATTTTATTAAATTAATAGTTTAACATCTTATTGGAAATAATTTAAAGGAGACGCGACAGGACAACACTCGGTGGATGCCATATCTGTGTTAACAACTCCAAAAAACTTTCAGTTAACTTCTTGCAGGAGAAAGAAATTGTAGCTGTTGGACCTTTGTAGTACAGTTCCAGATATTTGTTGTGTGTTTGTTTTGATTGTTAAAATGTCTGCATTTGAGATCTCAACACGATCTTATTTTTTATAATCAAATTAATTTTTTAAATATTTTATTAGGTTGGTTCAAGGGGTACACGGGCCGCAGTACACAGGTCAGTGGAGGCCTAGTGGAAGGAGGGACCGCAGATGCGCCACTGTTTCACCCATACACAATTAGTAGGCCTAATGCAGCGTAGTTTCCAACAGCTACTAAACGAGAGCCGGAAGATCGAAGCTCAGGAAAGGCAACCTGGGGAACACCTTGGAGTGTAACACAACCTCTCTCTACACCACGGAAGGGCTGATTCTTAGGAAGGAAGGCTGTTGTAAATAAGCATTGCGCGTCCGAGGGTGATTATATTCTTATTCGGTATCTACTCACCCTCGGACGCGCCATGCTTCTTGATTTGTAATTAATGTTTATTTGCAATGTGCTTTTGACTTACTCAATTATTTTTTTAATTATTGATTTTATTAAATTAATAGTTTAACATCTTATTGGAAATAATTTAAAGGAGACGCGACAGGACAACACTCGGTGGATGCCATATCTGTGTTAACAACTCCAAAAAACTTTCAGTTAACTTCTTGCAGGAGAAAGAAATTGTAGCTGTTGGACCTTTGTAGTACAGTTCCAGATATTTGTTGTGTGTTTGTTTTGATTGTTAAAATGTCTGCATTTGAGATCTCAACACGATCTTATTTTTTATAATCAAATTAATTTTTTTTATATTTAATGATGTTGGTTCAAGGGGTACACGGGCAGCAATAGACAGGTCAGTGGAGGCCTAGTGGAAGGAGTGACGGCAGACAGGCATCAAAGGCCTAACATTGGGCTGGCTGTAGGCAAGTTAAAATTGGTTCCAAGGGAACACGGCCATCAGTGGCCTGGTCAGTGTAGTTGTAGTTGAAAGAACGGGACGCAGACAGGCTTCGAAGGCCTAACATAACAAACTTGGGCTGGCTGTAGGCACTTTTAAATTGGTTCCAGGGGTACACGGGCAGCAGTGGTCTGGTCTGTGGAAGTCTAGTGGAAGGAGTGACCGCAGACAGGCTTCGAAGGCCTAACATAACAAACTTGGGCTGGCTGTAGGCACTTTTAAATTGGTTCCAGGGGTACACGGGCAGCAGTGGTCTGGTCAGTGGAAGTCTAGTGGAAGGAGTGACCGCAGACAGGCTTCCAAGGCCTAACATAACAAACTTGGGCTGGCTGTAGGCACTTTTAAATTGGTTCCAGGGGTACACGGGCAGCAGTGGTCTGGTCAGTGGAAGTCTAGTGGAAGGAGTGACCGCAGACAGGCTTCCAAGGCCTAACATAACAAACTTGGGCTGGCTGTAGGCACTTTTAAATTGGTTCCAGGGGTACACGGGCAGCAGTGGTCTGGTCTGTGGAAGTCTAGTGGAAGGAGTGACCGCAGACAGGCTTCGAAGGCCTAACATAACAAACTTGGGCTGGCTGTAGGCACTTTTAAATTGGTTCCAGGGGTACACGGGCAGCAGTGGTCTGGTCAGTGGAAGTCTAGTGGAAGGAGTGACCGCAGACAGGCTTCCAAGGCCTAACATAACAAACTTGGGCTGGCTGTAGGCACTTTTAAATTGGTTCCAGGGGTACACGGGCAGCAGTGGTCTGGTCTGTGGAAGTCTAGTGGAAGGAGTGACCGCAGACAGGCTTCGAAGGCCTAACATAATAACATAGGGCTGGCTGTAGGCAAGTTAAAATTGGTTCCAAGGGAACACGGCCATCAGTGGCCTGGTCAGTGTAGTTGTAGTTGAAAGAACGGGACGCAGACAGGCTTCGAAGGCCTAACATAACAAACTTGGGCTGGCTGTAGGCACTTTTAAATTGGTTCCAGGGGTACACGGGCAGCAGTGGTCTGGTCTGTGGAAGTCTAGTGGAAGGAGTGACCGCAGACAGGCTTCGAAGGCCTAACATAACAAACTTGGGCTGGCTGTAGGCACTTTTAAATTGGTTCCAGGGGTACACGGGCAGCAGTGGTCTGGTCAGTGGAAGTCTAGTGGAAGGAGTGACCGCAGACAGGCTTCCAAGGCCTAACATAACAAACTTGGGCTGGCTGTAGGCACTTTTAAATTGGTTGCAGGGGTACACGGGCAGCAGTGGTCTGGTCAGTGGAAGTCTAGTGGAAGGAGTGACCGCAGACAGGCTTCGAAGGCCTAACATAACAAAATTGGGCTGGCTGTAGGCACTTTAAATTGGTTCCAGGGGTACATGGGCAGCAGTGTATGGTCAGTGGAAGTCTAGTGGAAGGAGTGACGGCAGACAGTCTTCGAAGGCCTAACATAACAAAATTGGGCTGACTGTAGGCACTTTTAAATTGGTTCCAGGGTAACACGGCCAGCAGTGGCCTGGTCAGTGTAGTAGTTGTAGAAAGAAGGGACCGCAGACAGGCTTCGAAGGCCTAACATAACAAAAATGTCAAAACAATGGTATTGTCAGTGCCAGGCATTGAAGGATGTCAGCGCCTAGACTACACATTGGTGAAGCTGTGAGAGATAATTTTGCTAGTGGTAGAGCACTGTTTGAGCTGGGGGGGGAACTGTCTTGTGGCCGGCGGTACAGGCACAGGGCCCCTCATATTACAACGGTGTGTCTGACGTTGGGTGCGCACCACCACCGCCAGAGACACTTTATTGTACTATGAGGGACCCAGTGGCAGTGCCGTCGACCAAAAGCGGCCACACCCACCTCTTCAGACAAACAGCACTCTCAAGGGTCCAAGCGCAAAGTGGCGATAGCACGGCCCCGTGTGGGGAGTTTGGCCATTTCGTGAGGTGGAAACATGTCGTATGCTGGACAATCAGGTGAAGAAAATTACGAGATTGGAAAAGTCATTCAGAATAGTCCACAGGCAAGACCTTTTCATAGGAAAGCTAGGTGTCAGCCGGGCAGGGTGGGGCAAAAGATTTTGAAATCCAGTTGTGGTTCATTTTAATGAAGGTTAGATCATCTACATTTTGGGTAGCCAGACGAGTCCTTTTTTCTGTTAGTATTGAACCTGCAGCACTGAATACTCTTTCTGATAGGACACTAGCTGCCGGGCAAGCAAGCTCCTGCAATGCATATTCTGCCAATTCTGGCCAGGTGTCTAATTTGGATGCCCAGTAATCAAATGGGAATGACGGTTGAGGGAGAACGTCGATAAGGGATGAAAAATAGTTTGTAACCATACTGGACAAATGTTGTCTCCTGTCACTTTGAATTGATGCTGCAGTACCTGTCCTGTCTGCGGTCATAGAAAAATCACTCCACAACCTGGTCAGAAAACCCCTCTGGCCAACGCCACTTCTGATTTCTGCCCCTCTAACACCTCTGGTCTGCTGGCCCCTGGAGCTCGTGTGAGAACGATCACGGGCGCTGTGTGCAGGGAATGCCAGAAGCAAACGGTCAACAAGAGTTGATTGTTTTGTTGCTAATATTAGTTCCAAGTTCTCATGTGGCATAATATTTTGCAATTTGCCTTTATAGCGAGGATCAAGGAGGCAGGCCAACCAGTAATCGTCATCGTTCATCATTTTTGTAATGCGTGTGTCCCTTTTGAGGATACGCAAGGCATAATCCGCCATGTGGGCCAAAGTTCCCGTTGTCAAATCTGCGGCTGTGCTTGGTTGAGGGGCAGTTGCAGGCAAATCTACGTCACTTGTGTCCCTCAAAAAACCAGAACCCGGCCTTGCCACGCCACCAATTTCCCGTGCCCCCGGGAAAGCTTCCTCATTAAAAATATACTCATCCCCATCATCCTCCTCATCCTCCACCTCCTCTTCGCCCGGTACCTCGTCATGTACACTGCCCTGACCAGACAATCGCTGACTGTCATCAAGGCTTTCCTCTTCCTCTGGTGCAGACGCCTGATCCTTTATGTGCGTCAAACTTTGCATCAGCAGACGCATTAGGGGGATGCTCATGCTTATTATGGCGTTGTCTGCACTAACCAGCCGTGTGCATTCCTCAAAACACTGAAGGACTTGACACATGTCTTGAATCTTCGACCACTGCACACCTGACAACTCCATGTCTGCCATCCTACTGCCTGCCCGTGTATGTGTATCCTCCCACAAAAACATAACAGCCCGCCTCTGTTCGCACAGTCTCTGAAGCATGTGCAGTGTTGAGTTCCACCTTGTTGCAACGTCTATGATTAGGCGATGCTGGGGAAGGTTCAAAGAACGCTGATAGGTCTGCATACGGCTGGAGTGTACAGGCGAACGGCGGATATGTGCGCAAAGTCCACGCACTTTGAGGAGCAGGTCGGATAACCCCGGATAACTTTTCAGGAAGCACTGCACCACCAGGTTTAAGGTGTGAGCCAGGCAAGGAATGTGTTTCAGTTGGGAAAGGGAGATGGCAGCCATGAAATTCCTTCCGTTATCACTCACTACCTTGCCTGCCTCAAGATCTACAGTGCCCAGCCACGACTGTGTTTCTTGCTGCAAGAACTCGGACAGAACTTCCGCGGTGTGTCTATTGTCGCCCAAACACTTCATAGCCAATACAGCCTGCTGACGTATGCCAGTAGCTGCCCCATAATGGGAGACCTGGTGTGCAACAGTGGCAGGTGCGGATGGAGTGTTTGTGCGACTGCGGTCTGTGGACGAGCTCTTGCTTCTGCAGGAGGACGAGGAGGAGGAGGAGGAGGAGGGGGTGCGAACGGCTACAGACAACTGTTTACTAGACCGTGGGCTAGGCAGAACTGTCCCAAACTTGCTGTCCCCTGTGGACCCTGAATCCACCACATTTACCCAGTGTGCCGTGATGGACACGTAACGTCCCTGGCCATGCCTACTGGTCCATGCATCTGTTGTCAGGTGCACCTTTGTGCTCACAGATTGCCTGAGTGCATGGACGATGCGCTCTTTAACATGCTGGTGGAGGGCTGGGATGGCTTTTCTGGAAAAAAAGTGTCGACTGGGTAGCTCGTAGCGTGGTACAGCGTAGTCCATCAGGTCTTTGAAAGCTTCGCTTTCAACTAACCGGTAGGGCATCATCTCTAACGAGATTAGTCTAGCTATGTGGGCGTTCAAACCCTGTGTACGCGGATGCGAGGCTAAGTATTTCCTTTTTCTAACCATAGTCTCATGTAGGGTGAGCTGGACTGGAGAGCTGGAGATCGTGGAACTAGCGGGGGTGCCGGTGGACATGGCAGACTGAGAGACGGTGGGAGATGGTATTGTTGCCGCCGGTGCCCTAGATGCAGTGTTTCCTACTACGAAACTGGTGATTCCCTGACCCTGACTGCTTTGGCCTGGCAAAGATACCTGCACAGATACAGCAGGTGGTGCGCTAAATGGTGGTCCTACACTGCCGGAAGGGATGTTGCGTTGATGACTAGCTTCATTGGCCGAGGGTGCAACAACCTTAAGGGACGTTTGGTAGTTAGTCCAAGCTTTCAAATGCATGGTGGTTAAATGTCTATGCATGCAACTAGTATTGAGACTTTTCAGATTCTGACCTCTGCTTAAGGAAGTAGAACATTTTTGACAGATGACTTTGCGCTGATCAATTGGATGTTGTTTAAAAAAATGCCAGACTGCACTCTTTCTAGCATCGGATACCTTTTCAGGCATTGCAGACTGAGCTTTAACCGGATGGCCACGCTGTCCTCCACCAGGTTTTGGCTTTGCCACGCGTTTTGGGCAAGATACGGGCCCGGCAGATGGAACCTGTGGCGATGTTGATGCCTGCTGCGGCCCCTCCTCCTCCTCTGCTTCAGAACTGCTGCCGCCTGCACCCTGTTCCCCCAATGGCTGCCAATCGGGGTCAAGAACTGGGTCATCTAATAACTCTTCTTGTACCTCCTGCGCAACTTCGTCTGTGTCACCGTGTCGTTCGGTGGTATAGCGTTCGTGATGGGGCAACATAGTCTCATCAGGGTCTGATTCTTGATCAGCACCCTGCGAGGGCAATGTTGTGGTCTGAGTCAAAGGACCAGCATAGTAGTCTGGCTGTGGCTGTGCGTCAGTGCACTCCATGTCAGATTCAATTTGTAATGGGCATGGACTGTTAACTGCTTCACTTTCTAAGCCAGGGACGGTATGTGTAAAGAGCTCCATGGAGTAACCCGTTGTGTCGCCTGCTGCATTCTTCTCTGTTGTTGTTTTTGCTGAAGAGGACAAGGAAGTGACTTGTCCCTGACCGTGAACATCCACTAACGACGCGCTGCTTTTACTTTTACCAGTTTCACGAGAGGAGGCAAAAGAGCTAGAGGCTGAGTCAGCAAGATAAGCCAAAACTTGCTCTTGCTGCTCCGGCTTTAAAAGCGGTTTTCCTAATCCCAGAAAAGGGAGCGTTCGAGGCCTTGTGTAGCCGGACGACGAACCTGGCTCCACAGCTCCAGACTTAGGTGCAATATTTTTTTCCCCACGACCACCTGATGCTCCACCACTACCACTACCCTCATTACCAGCTGACAATGAACGCCCCCGGCCACGACCTCTTCCACTAGACTTCCTCATTGTTTTAAAAACGTAACCAAACTAACGTTATTTGTTGCAGTCACACAACTTACATGGTGAGCTATAACTTCAGTATGATTTAGCTACCCCTTTACAGGTTGGTGAGACCACAGCGAAAATCAGGCCCAATGTTACACACTCTTTTTTTGGTGGCTGCAAATTAGAGAGATGCCCCACACGCAGGACTGTCACTGAAGCACAAATGTTAATATTAATGTCACACTATTATTTTTTTTTTATTTTTATTTTTTTCAGGAACACTTTAGAAACCCCCCCAAAAAAAAAAAATAGATTTTTGCAGGGAGAATTTAGAAAACAAATGTAACAAACTATATGCTTTCTATGGGCCACTGAGTGAGAGATGACGCACACAGGAATCAGGAGTGGCACACAAGCCCAGAGGCCAATATTTTTCTACCAATGATTGATGGAGTTATTTTCTCTGGTAGATTTTGGAACCCAAATCAAGGAAAAAAAATATAGGCTTTCTATGGACCACAATTGGAGAGAGAGAGAGAGAGAGAGAGAGAGAGAGATGGCACACCCAGGAGTCAAGACTGGCACACAAGCAGAAAGGCCAATATTAATCTCCCATTTTTTTGTTGGGGTTTGTTTTTTTTGTTTTTTTTGTTTTTTTTTTCAGGGAGACTTTAGAAAAAAAAATAATAAAAAAAATATGATTTTATCAGGAAGAATTTAGAAACCAAATAAAATAAAATGATTTTTTCAGGGAGAATTTATAAAAAAAATAAAAACAAAAATAGGCGTTCTATGGCCCACTGACTGAGAGATGACGCACACAGGAGTCAGGAGTGGCACACAAGCCCAGAGGCCAATATTTTTCTACCAATGATTGATGTAGTTATTTTCTCTGGTAGATTTTGGAACCCAAATCAAGGAAAAAAAATATAGGCTTTCTATGGACCACAATTGGAGAGAGAGAGAGAGAGAGAGAGATGGCACACCCAGGAGTCAAGACTGGCACACAAGCAGAAAGGCCAATATTAATCTCCCACTGTTTTTTTTGTTTGTTTTTTTTTTTTTTTTTTCAGGGAGACTTTAGAAAAAAAAATAATAAAAAAAATATGATTTTATCAGGAAGAATTTAGAAACCAAATAAAATAAAATGATTTTTTCAGGGAGAATTTATAAAACAAATAAAAACAAAAATAGGCGTTCTATGGCCCACTGACTGAGAGATGACGCACACAGGAGTCAGGAGTGGCACACAAGCCCAGAGGCCAATATTTTTCTACCAATGATTGATGTAGTTATTTTCTCTGGTAGATTTTGGAACCCAAATCAAGGAAAAAAAATATAGGCTTTCTATGGACCACAATTGGAGAGAGAGAGAGAGAGAGAGAGAGAGAGATGGCACACCCAGGAGTCAAGACTGGCACACAAGCAGAAAGGCCAATATTAATCTCCCACTGTTTTTTTTGGTTGTTTTTTTTTTTTTTTTTCAGGGAGACTTTAGAAAAAAAAATAATAAAAAAAATATGATTTTATCAGGAAGAATTTAGAAACCAAATAAAATAAAATGATTTTTTCAGGGAGAATTTATAAAACAAATAAAACCAAAAATAGGCGTTCTATGGCCCACTGACTGAGAGATGACGCACCCAGGAGTCAAGACTGGCACACAAGCAGAAAGGCCAATATTAATCTCCCACTGTTTTTTTTTTTTTTTTTTTTTTTTCAGGGAGACTTTAGAAAAAAAAATAATAAAAAAAATATGATTTTATCAGGAAGAATTTAGAAACCAAATAAAATAAAATGATTTTTTCAGGGAGAATTTATAAAACAAATAAAACCAAAAATAGGCGTTCTATGGCCCACTGACTGAGAGATGACGCACCCAGGAGTCAAGACTGGCACACAAGCAGAAAGGCCAATATTAATCTCCCACTGTTTTTTTTTTTTTTTTTTTTTTTTCAGGGAGACTTTAGAAAAAAAAATTATAAAAAAAATATGATTTTATCAGGAAGAATTTAGAAACCAAATAAAATAAAATGATTTTTTCAGGGAGAATTTAGAAAACAAATAAAACCAAAAATAGGCGTTCTATGGCCCACTGACTGAGAAAGAGAGAGAGAGATGGAACGCTTAGTACTGGCACACAAGCCCAAAGGGCAATATTAATCTCCCTTTTTTTTTCCAGGGAGAATTTCTAAAACCCAAAAAAAAAAAAAAATAGGCTTTCTATGGCCCACTATTTGTGAGAGAGATGGGACGCTCAGGACTGGCACAGATGGCACGCTCAGGACTGGCACAGAAGCCCAGAGGCCAATATTAATCTCCCTTTTTTTCTGGGAGAATTTATAAAACCAAAAAAATATTTAAATAGGCTTTCTATGGCCCACTATTTGTGAGAGAAATGGCACGCTCAGGACTGGCACAGATGGCACGCTCACAACTGGCACACAAGCCCAGAGGCCAACATTAATCTCCCTTTTTTCAGGGAAAATTTATAAAACCAAAAAAAAAATTAAATAGGCTTTCTATGGCCCACTATTTGTGAGAGAGATGGCACGCTCAGGACTGGCACAGATGGCACGCTCACAACTGGCACACAAGCCCAGAGGCCAATATTAATCTCCCTTTTTTCAGGGAAAATTTATAAAACAAAAAAAAAAATTAAATAGGCTTTCTATGGCCCACTATTTGTGAGAGAGATGGCACGCTCAGGACTGGCACAGATGGCACGCTCACAACTGGCACACAAGCCCAGAGGCCAATATTAATCTCCCTTTTTTTCAGGGAGAATTTATAAAACCAAAAAAAAAATTAAATAGGCTTTCTATGGCCCACTATTTGTGAGAGAGATGGCACGCTCAGGGCTGGCACAGATGGCACGCTCAGGACTGGCACACAAGCCCAGAGGCCAATATTAATCTCCCTTTTTTTCAGGGAGAATTTATAAAACCCAAAAAAAAATAAAATAGGCTTTCTATGGCCCACTATTTGTGAGAGAGATGGCACACTCAGGACTGGCACACAAGCCCAAAGGCCAATATTAATCTCCCACTGTATTTTTATCAGGGAGAATTTATACACCCCACAAAAAAAAATACAGAAAAATGAAAAGGCTTTCTATGGCCCACTATGTGAGAGAGATGGCACACACAGGGATGGCACTCTAGCAGAAATGCCAAATTGCCAATCTTAATCTCCCACCAAAAAAAAACAAAAAAAAAAAACAGGGAATGTCCTACAATTACTATCTCCCTGCCTGCAGTAATCTCAGCCAGGTATGGCAGGCAGCTACTATCTCCCTGCCTGCAGTAATCTCAGCCAGGTATGGCAGGCAGCAATAAGGAGTGGACTGATGCACAAATGAAATAAAAAGTGTGGACAAACAAAAAAGATAGCTGTGCAGAAAGGAAGGAACAAGAGGATTTGTGCTTTGAAAAAAGCAGTTGGTTTGCACAGCGGCGTACACACAGCAATGCAGCTATCAGGGAGCCTTCTAGGGCAGCCCAATGAGCTACAGCGCTGAGGGGAAAAAAAAAAAAAAAAAAACTTCCACTGTCCCTGCACACCGAGGGTGGTGTTGGACAGTGCAAATCGCTGCAGCACAAGCGGTTTTGTGGTTAATGGACCCTGCCTAACGCTATCCCTGCTTCTGACAAAGCGGCAGCAACCTCTCCCTAAGCTCAGATCAGCAGCAGTAAGATGGCGGTCGGCGGGAACGCCTCTTTATAGCCCCTGTGACGTCGCAGACAGCAAGCCAATCACTGCAATGCCCTTCTCTAAGATGGTGGGGACCAGGACCTATGTCATCACGCTGCCCACACTCTGCGTTTACCTTCATTGGCTGAGAAATGGCGCTTTTCGCGTCATTGAAACGCGACTTTGGCGCGAAAGTCGCGTACCGCATGGCCGACCCCGCACAGGGGTCGGATCGGGTTTCATGAAACCCCGACTTAGCCAAAAGTCGGCGACTTTTGAAAATGTTCGACCCTTTTCGCTCAACCCTAGTGAGGAATATTATTGTTTATTATTTTAACTCATTTATAGGAGATATTGGCTTCAGTGGATTGAGTTATTAAGTGAATTTGGTTTAATTTAGATTCAATAATGGAGTCTGTGTCATTATTTCAAATAAAGGACTTTATTCTGGGTGTCTGTGTTTTTTTTAATACTATCACTATGTGGTTACTAATGTGGGCATCTGATAGATGTCTCTGCATTACTAACTTTTGGACTTGATGTCACCGGACAATACAAAGGTGACATCAACCCTCCAACTATCACCCCACTTGCCACCTACCCAGGGCAAGTGGGAAGAGTGAGACTAAGTGCCAGAATTGTTGCATCTTATAAATGCGCCTTTTCTGGGCAGCTGAAAGCTGATGTTTTCAGTCTGGGAGGGGACAAATATCCATGGCCCCTTCCTAGGCTATTAATATCAGCCAGCAGCTGTCTGCCTAGCCTTTGCTGGTTAGATTTTATAGCATGACCCTACATCAATTTTTTCTGGGGTCTCCCTGAAAACAGCTGTGAGCTGATATTAACAGCTTGGGAACCTTTATGGCTATTGGCTCCTACCCAGAATATTAACATCAGCCCTCAGCTGTCGGCTTTCCCTCTGCTTGTTATGAAAATTATGCAAGAGCACCAGCAATGTTTTTTACTTTTTTTGTAAAAATTAACAGTTGCTGTTTGGTTACAGCCTATTTCATTCTGAAAATGTTCCTACATAGGCTGGTGATTGTGTGTGTGTTTATTTAACTCTTTACTTACCAGATTAGTAATGAGAGTGTCTGGCTAGCACATTTTCATTACTAAATCTAGGGTTTGGTATCAGTGACAGTTGCTCACACTAATCCCTAATCCCATTACCCTGATGCTACTGCATCAGAATGTAAAAGAAGGTGTTGAACCAAGAAATTGGATTGCACATTTTTTAAGTAAATATTATATATATACTGTATATATAGACCAAATATATATATATATATATATATTTTGATTGATATATATATATATATATATATCTTTATTTAGCTAAAAAAAGAATTCATTGATGTACAAAAACAGCAGAAAACTTGTTTTTGCCACAATGTTTTTGCTGCAAAGAGATGCAGAAGCCTCGCAGACATTTTTGAAAGCAAATACTCAATGTGCGCACATACCCTAAGTGTGCTTTTTTAAGCATGACCAGAGGGCACACAATATGGCTTATTTAGAAAAAAAGAAGGTCAAACCTCAGGCATATTTACAAAATGATACACGGTTAATAGTAAATTCCAGTAAATAAACAAGATACCTTGTTTTCGCAAGATCAAAAAGTCACAGTCTCTTGGAGTTCTTTCAACACATCTGCCAGAAGGTCTGGTGTGTGTGTTAGGTCTCGAGTTCCCGCTTCTGCACAGGGGGAATCTCGAGCCATCTCCGCTGCGGTCTCCCATTCTTATCCAGCCGCGGTGGAGTCTGCTCAGCAGGGACGTCGGTCCCAGCGTCTTGCTCACTCTCACTCTGTACAGAGAGTTACTGCTGCTTCTTCAGCTTCTGCCATTAAAGCCAGTGCTGGTCAGCAGCGAGCGGACGTCTCTGAGACTAAGTCCTTGTCTGCACACACTGAGCATGCCCAGGGCAAGATCTCCCGTTGGAGATCGAGGGTCATGTGCTCAGGCTCTGCAGCACATTCCATTGGTCCTCTTGGCAGGTCTTGGAAGGGCAAAGTTTCTGTGGCCACTTCCTGTGCTGCAACTATATAAACTGCGCATGACCGCACGGCCATGCGCTAGTGTACAATTGTTAATGTGTGTATGTTGTGAGTGCAAGTCGTCCTTGGATACCCCTACCCTATTGAATGTCTGTTCGCGGAAGGTGTATGGTTGCTATCTAGCGCCCGACTTATCCTACAGCACGAATCACACATTGCAGCATCCAGTTGCTGTGACCGCCAGTACGGCGCCGTGCACTTCCTCTGTGCTTTCCTTACCCAAGCCTGAGTGGTTAGTGGCGTTCGTCAGTGCGGCACCGCATGCACTCTTGTGCCTTAAAATTGTTATTTAGTTTTCTTACACACCCAGTTGCGGTGTTGTGCCAGCAAGGGTCTAATCGGACTTCAATCCTAGTTGGGGTTGAGTTCGCTGACTACTTGCTCGCGCTCTATGTGCGGTACCGCGGTCCTGTGACGCAACAGGATCGCTTCCTTCACGCTGGGTGAAGTTTAACCCACGTGTGTATACTTATGAGTACCGCCATATAGTCCGTCATTACTTGGAAGCAGGTTCCATCTCTGCACGGTGGACCCCGGCTGTGAACGCACCATACTCTATCTGTCTTATTATTTGGTGCGTTCCGCTAGCCCTAACATTACACTAGCGCCAGGGTCTGGCTAGTAATGACGGACAAACAGCAATCCTTGCGGTATATCCAGCAGCTGGAGGGTAGGTTGGCGGCTCTTAAAAGCGCAACCTCAGCTATGGATGTTACCGCAGTTGCTGTACAGGCTGCTAGCGCGGCTGCAGCAACCCTGTCCATTGCCACCCCTGCTCCGACATTTTCACGCCTCCCGCTGCCAGGAAAATTTTCTGGTGATAGCAAATTTTGTAGGGGATTTGTGAGTCAGTGCTCTATTCACCTCGAGCTCCTGGCTGCACGTTTTCCCACAGAGCGGGCTAAAGTGGGATTTATAGTGTCTCTCTTGTCGGACAGGGCGTTGGAATGGGCTACGCCGCTGTGGGAGCGTGGCGATCATGTGGTGCAGAGTGCTCCGCTGTTTCTGAGCACTCTGAAACAGGTCTTTTTAGGACCTCAAGTCACCCATGATACTGCGCTCCAACTGCTGGCATTAACTCAGGGTGAGTCCTTGGTCAGTCATTTTGCCGTCCAATTCCGCACTTTAGCTTCTGAGCTGGATTGGTCGGATAAAGCTCTTATCCCCATATTTTGGAGGGGCCTGGCTGACCACGTTAAGGACGCTCTGGCCACTAGGGAGATTCCTGCCACACTGGAGGAGTTAATAACTGTCTCCACTCGAATTGACCTCCGTTTTAACGAGCGGAGGTTAGAGCGAGCCCAGTGTAGGCAGAGGTTTCGGCTGGCTCCTACCTTCGCCAAACCTCTGGAATCTCCGGTTCTGGTTCCTGAGTCACATGAGGCCAGGGAAGTGTCACAAGCGGGATCTAAGTCCCGGACCGCAGGTGCACTCAAGGTCTGTCATGTATGCCAGCAGTCGGGACATCTAGCCACCAGATGTTCTCAGCGGTCGAGGAAACGTCAGCGTCTAGTGGTAGTAGGTGGAGGTGCACTAGACACGGCGACGTTTGCCTCTAAATTGTCCTTTAAGGGGACAATTACTATAGGCTCATTCTCCCACTCGGTAGAGCTCTGCGTGGATTCTGGGGCGGAGGGCAATTTTATGTCTTCTGCCTTCGCCCAACGTCACGCAATACCCCTGGTTATGCTAGCTCAACCAGTAACGGTACGAGTGGTGAATGGGTCGACACTGCCCTCACAGATAACACACCAGACCATCCCTTTTACTCTGTCCATGTCGCCATCTCATCAGGAGATTATATCTCTGCTCGTCATTCCTGAGGGAATTGATGAGGTCCTGTTGGGAATACCTTGGCTACGGTACCACTCTCCTCATATCGAGTGGTCCTCTGGCAGAATCCTGGGATGGGGCGAATCTTGTGGGGGTAGGTGTCAGAGGGAGTGCGTTCAGGTTGCTACTACTGAGGTACCCGCAGATCTTTCCTCTCTCCCCAAGCAGTATTGGTCTTATGCAGACGTGTTCTCCAAAAAGGCGGCGGAGATCCTTCCGCCCCATCGTCCCTATGACTGTCCTATTGATCTCTTGCCTGGTGCTGAGCCTCCCCGGGGTCGAGTCTATCCGCTATCTCTCCCGGAGACGGAGGCAATGTCACAGTACATCCAGGAAAATCTGGCAAGAGGATTCATTAGGAAGTCAGTGTCACCTGCTGGGGGAAGAATAATGGGGAACTACGTCCATGCATAGACTACAGGGGTCTTAACGCCATCACCGTTAAAAATAAGTATCCTTTGCCCTTGATATCTGAGCTCTTCGATAGGCTTCGGGGAGCAAGGGTATTTACTAAACTAGATCTGCGGGGTGCTTACAACCTGATTCGCATCCGTGAGGGGGACGAATGGAAGACGGCTTTTAACACCAGGGATGGGCACTATGAATATCTGGTGATGCCCTTCGGGCTCTGTAATGCCCCAGCCGTTTTCCAAGACTTTGTGAACGATATCTTCCGGGATATGCTTTCCACCTCGGTCGTAGTCTATCTGGATGATATTCTCATCTACTCTCCAGATATTGACTCCCACCGGAGAGATGTTTGCAAAGTCTTCGACCTCCTACGGGCAAACTCCCTCTATGCCAAGTTGGAGAAGTGTATGTTTGAGCAGGAGTCCTTACCTTTCCTAGGCTACATCATCTCTGCCCAGGGATTGGCTATGGATCCTGCTAAACTACAGGCTGTGATGGACTGGCAGGAACCCCATTCTCTTAAAGCGGTGCAGTGCTTTATGGGGTTCATTAATTATTATCGCCAGTTCATTCCGCACTTCTCAACTTTGATACCCAAAAAAGAGAATGGACACAAGAGCTAAAAAAGTAACAATTTATTGAAAAACAAATATCTAAAATATTACACACAAAATATAAAAACACTAGTACGAAAAAATGATGCAAAAAGAAAAGAGGAGGGAAATCCGAAATTCTTTCCCCTCGCTAGAATGGCACGTGAATCGGCGCTCCAAGTTTTTGCATGCAGCACAGTCCCGACATGGGAAAAAACCCCATCTTGGGCCCTTAGAGCCAAAGACACATTTGGAATCAGGCCCTTTATAGTAGCTATGAGTGAGGAGATCCCTTAAGTTTTTGTTTCTCCGGTATGTGACTGATGGCGTGTTAGTGAGACAGTTCGTTAATACCGAGTCCTGTTTGATGATCGGCCAATATTTTGTAAGTGTTTCCTTGACCATTTTAGAATTATTGGAAAAAGTTGCTATGAATCTTACCTGATTGGATGCTTGAGGTTCCTTTTTTGTCTTGAGAAGACAGCTGTCGGCTGTATCATTGAGCTTGGAGCTTTTCTTTTCCTCCCCTTGGCATAGCTATACTCTATATTCCGTTACACGGTCTTTACATTTCTGATTAGTATCAACTCTATATTGGGTACCCTTTATTATAGTCATCTTACCAGGGGATTGATTTATTCCTGTATATGTGAATTTGCTTATTAATAAATAATTAATATAAAGAAGTAATCTTAGTTTGCTCCATAGCCACCTACTACACCCGTGCGTGGGACTAGGTTTTCCCTCCTCTTTTCTTTTTGCATCATTTTTTCGTACTAGTGTTTTTATATTTTGTGTGTAATATTTTAGATATTTGTTTTTCAATAAATTGTTACTTTTTTAGCTCTTGTGTCCATTCTCTTTTTTGGGTATTATTGTATTTCAGATGGCGGAGCACATATATTGTTTGCTCTTTATATAGGTTTACTTCTCAACTTTGGTAGCTCCCTTGGTTGCCCTCACCAAGAAGGGGGCGAATCCCAAATTGTGGTCTGAGGAGGTCTCCAAGGCCTTTAACTCTATAAAGTCACACTTCGCTAGCGCTCCCATCCTACATCGCCCCGATGTTGATAAGCCATTTATCATGGAGGTGGATGCCTCTTCTGTTGGTGCTGGAGCAGTCCTCTTCCAAAAGGATGCTCAAGGTCGGAAGCATCCTTGCTTCTTTTTCTCCAAGACCTTCTCACCAGCAGAGAGGAATTATTCCATCGGGGACAGGGAGTTGCTAGCCATGAAGTTGGCTTTCTCGGAGTGGAGACATCTCTTGGAGGGAGCACGTTTTCCCTTCCAAGTCTTCACAGACCATAAAAATTTGGTGTACCTGCAGACAGCCCAGCGGTTGAATTCTCGCCAGGCCAGATGGTCCTTATTCTTCTCCCGGTTTCATTTCACCCTCCATTTTCTTTCTGGGGAGAAGAACATTCGGGCCGACGCTCTCTCTCGCTCCGTTGTGTCATCTGCGGAGGAGGAGGAGGAGCCTCAGCTTATTGTCCCCACCGAGAGCTTGAGAACTGTGGCCCCGGTTTCGCTAGAGTCTGTGCCCCCGGGCAAGACTTTTGTTCCATCCAATTTGCGACCGGAGGTTCTCTCTTGGGCACACTCGTCCAGGGTGGGTGGACATTTTGGTACCAAAAGGACATCTGAGTTACTGGCGAGGACGTACTGGTGGCCGCATATGGCTCGTGATGTCGCAGAGTATGTTCGGGCGTGTGTCTCTTGCGCCAAGAACAAGACTCCTCGGCAACGGCCAGCTGGTTTGCTTTATCCTCTGCCGGTGGCGGACAGGCCCTGGGAGATGGTCGGGATGGACTTTGTGGTGGGCTTACCCAAGTCTCGTAACTGCACCATTATCTGGGTGATCACCAACCATTTTTCCAAAATGGTGCACTTGGTGCCTCTTCCACGGCTACCTTCTGCACGGGCGTTGGCTGTCTTGTTCGTCAAGCATATCTTTCGCCTACACGGTATGCCAGACAAAATTGTTAGTGACCGGGGTCCCCAGTTTGCGTCTCGATTCTGGAGAGAGCTTTGTCGTCTACTCAGTATTGAGTTGAATCTCTCTTCGGGATATCATTCCGAGACGAATGGGTTGGTAGAGAGGGCCAACCAGACCTTGGTCACATATTTACGACATTTTGTTTCTGCCAGGCAGGATGACTGGGCATCCTTGCTACCATGGGCAGAGTTTGCACTTAACAATGCCGTAGCCGACTCCACCGGTCAGACTCCATTCCTCCTAAATTACGGCCAGCATCTGCGTGTTCCTGTGCCCATGCCTGTGTCTTCTGCTGACTCCAGGGTGGCAGACTGGGCTGTGGAGGCACGGGACATTTGGGACCGCACTCAGGATGCCATTCGGGCCTCCAAGGAGAGAATGAGGTCCTCCGCCGATGTTCATCGGCGCCCCGCTCCGACCTTTGCTCCTGGCGACTTGGTGTGGCTCTCCGCCCGTAACATCAGGCTGCGAGTTAAGTCCACTAAGTTTGCTCCTCGCTACTTGGGTCCCTTCGAGGTTCTCGAACGGGTTAATCCTGTGGTCTACCATTTGGCTCTTCCTCCATGCTTGGGTATCACCGACACCTTTCATGTGTCCCTCTTGAAACCCGTATACATGTCCCGGTTTTCCGAGTCATCTGCCGGGACATCGGGTTCGTCTACGGACGATTACGAGGTGAACGCTATTTTGGGGTGCAAGGTGGTACGCGGCAAAATGTTCTATCTGGTGGATTGGAAGGGTTATGGCCCAGAGGACAGGTCATGGGAGCCTGCTGAAAACATTCGGGCCCCACAGCTCATTGCTGCATTCGAGCGTAGCGAGGCCCAAGGAGGGGGGGGGCCCTAGGAGGGGGGTAATGTTAGGTCTCGAGTTCCCGCTTCTGCACAGGGGGAATCTCGAGCCATCTCCGCTGCGGTCTCCCATTCTTATCCAGCCGCAGTGGAGTCTGCTCAGCAGGGACATCGGTCCCAGCATCTTGCTCACTCTCACTCTGTACAGAGAGTTACTGCTGCTTCTTCAGCTTCTGCCATTAAAGCCAGTGCTGGTCAGCAGCGAGCGGACTTCTCTGGGACTAAGTCCTTGTCTGCACACACTGAGCATGCCCAGGGCAAGATCTCCCGTTGGAGATCGAGGGTCATGTGCTCAGGCTCTGCAGCACATTCCATTGGTCCTCTTGGCAGGTCTTGGAAGGGCAAAGTTTCTGTGGCCACTTCCTGTGCTGCAACTATATAAACTGCGCATGACCGCACGGCCATGCGCTAGTGTACAATTGTTAATGTGTGTATGTTGTGAGTGCAAGTCGTCCTTGGATACCCCTACCCTATTGAATGTCTGTTCGCGGAAGGTGTATGGTTGCTATCTAGCGCCCGACTTAGCCTACAGCACGAATCACACATTGCAGCGTCCAGTTGCTGTGACCGCCAGTACGGCGCCGTGCACTTCCTCTGTGCTTTCCTTACCCAAGCCTAGGTGGTTAGTGGCGTTTGTCAGTGCGGCACCGCATGCACTCTTGTGCCTTAAAATTGTTATTTAGTTTTCTTACACACCCAGTTGCGGTGTTGTGCCAGCAAGGGTCTAATCGGACTTCAATCCTAGTTGGGGTTGAGTTCGCTGACTACTTGCTCGCGCTCTATGTGCGATACCGCGGTCCTGTGACGCAACAGGATCGCTTCCTTCACGCTGGGTGAAGTTTAACCCACGTGTGTATACTTATGAGTACCGCCATATAGTCCGTCATTACTTGGCAGCAGGTTCCATCTCTGCACGGTGGACCCCGGGCTGCGAACGCACCATACTCTATCTGTCTTATTATTTGGTGCGTTCCGCTAGCCCTAACAGTGTGAATCTATGCAAGACGTATTTTGTCACTTATTACATATTAGCACATTAATACAGTAAAATAATTGACAGTCATGAAGGGGTTAATTTAATGATCATTGTTCCCTCTAAACTCAGCAATCTGGGAAGAAATGAGTTTAAACCACATACTGATGAGATCAATGAACCCAATTACCTGGCTGAATTATGTGGCTGCCTCCCATTGTTTGGCTGACAACTATTTTTCTTGACTGCCACATACATTGGATCGGTCGTTGGAGATCCAACATGCCAATCCCATTCTCCCATCACATCAAGGGAAGAGTTGTGAAGCCCCTATACACCTTAGGGTTTTTCAGACGTTTGCGATCATCATTCTTATCTCGGATCACAATGTACGAACTCACCGCATATCGCTCGACACCAAGCATAACAGCCTCATAGAAATATATGAAGCTGTCACACTCGGGGTCGGTCTGGAGACGAAAAGCCAGTCTGTGCATTGTGTTCGGAGATCGGACCGATGATCATGGATGTCTTAAAGAGCCCTACGTCAGCCACTTCCACCATTATCAGTGGGTTAGTCAGACTTTAGTCTAATGTGCATGAAGGCCTTTACATTTTCATAATCTATAAAAATTGTATTAAAAAGGGTCTGCTATCTATCTATCTGTCAATTTTCTGGGCATTACACTTCATAGCATGTACATTATATCAGCATTGGCTATTTCCTTTCTGACATTTAGTTTATATTTGTAAATCCAAATATAAATTCATTTTCACATAAATCAAAAATTACATTTCCCATAATGGAATGAACAGTAAAAAGGTTAATACAAAATGTCTAATGTATCTAGACTCCTGGATAGGTGGACTTCTCAGTAATAGATTCATATGTCAAAGATCAAAGTTGGATTAATTTTCATAGTCGGGAGAACTTTGACTTTTGAATTAAATAACTGTCAGTAATGCAATAACATAAAAACCCATTATAAATAATGTGATTTGTAAAACTACAAATGAATAAATAACATAGGCAGTGGAAGAATTCAATAAAAAAAAGCAAAAGAAAAACAAAACACACAAATTTACCCAAAAACTTTTTGGAATGTATAAAATATATATATAAAAAGACAACAATAATAAAAATAATAATAATAAGAATAATAATAATAATAATAATATTTTTCAAACAGGAATGTAATGTAGAAAAATGTTGAGTTTAGTCTACAATAAAAGCTGTAAAAAATAAAATATAAATACATAAATGAGAAATTAGAAAAAAAAGTTGACAAATTTTCTAAATAACAAGAAACCACTGTAATTGGTCATGAGAAAAAAAAATACTTCTCCGTGTTCATGTTGATGCTTTTTGATAGGAAATGGACCATGAGCTTATATAAAATGAATACTACGCTTTATTAATAGACCTGACCTGGGTTTGCTGGTCTTTTAAAGATAATGGAAGTCATTTATCTTTGTAGAATTTATCTTACAAAAGGACTGGGCAAATGAATGTTAATTTCCATAATGAAATCAGTTTTCCATTTTAAATAATGAAAATAAAGACAGCAAAATGTGATGATTTTGAATAATAATTTTTTGCAATTTTTACTGGCCCAGATGAGCTCCGCAAAAAATAAAAAAAAAACAGGCAGAAATATCCTTGAACTTGCTGTATATAGTAGATATGGTAAATGTGTTAAAAATAAATAAAAATTATAATTGATTTATATTTACAAAAATATAAAAATCATTTCTGAAATATAGCTTGTGAGATTCAAATATGATTTAAAAATAATTTAATATAAATTCACATAGGGATTGTTCTCCGGGAGTGGAATGTAAATTAAAAATTGGTAATTAAAACTCTAACCATGAAATTCTTAAGCTTTTTAGTTAATAACTGTAATTAATGGACTTTAAAATGAAAATGCATCAGTTTGTTTTGGTGGAATAATTGGTATAAAAATACATTTCATGGTTATTGGCTTTAAATTTTTTCATTATTTTTTTATTTCTCAAACTTCACAATTTAATTAAAGTTTTTGACTCGTTAACAAGTGATCTTAAACCCTGTTAGCCTTACATTTACACTGCAGCGTCCACTACTGGGAGAATGGAGTATTATATTTACATGGATAGTCATTGATGTGATACATTTACTAAAAAGATGAGCCAGACAGTAAAATGTTTTTCTTTTGTTTGCAACTTTTCAACTCTCCCCTTTAATGGAATAGAGTTCCAAGCAGGAGTCCTTCCTCTACTACGGCCATATGCTTTAATTAGACCTATAGCATATAGAAAGATATTGTGGTGAGACAACCTCTTTAATATTTACATTTAAGAATTCATCACTCCCAAAACTTGATTTAAAAAATTTATACAATCCAATAAGGGACAAGGCCCCTATATAACTCATACCTGTAGTATGGATTTCTTATCTTTAATGGTATAGAAAAAAAATATAATTGCATATGCAAATGAGGGCTCCTTGATGAATTGTTGGCATGGCCAAGTGCACCGCTCGACACCCATCAATCAGCATGCACCTCCCCTTAGGGATTTTCACTATAAAATATTTCACTTTAAAAAAAAAACACATGTATTTAGTGTGCATTATCAGCTGGCATGGGCTTTGGCACCAATCTTGTTCAATTATCTGAGAATAAACTGTAATGATTCCTCCCTACAGTATGTACTTTAGCAAACAAGAAACACAAGGAATTGGCAGAGAAGAGTAAACTGTCAATCTTCAAGCTCAATCTTATTAAAATGTCTTGGATGACACAAGCTAAGTGTGTATCTGCATTTTGAACAGTCCCAAAGAGACTTCTTAGTGACAGATTATATCCAGACATGGTCCCTGCACTGAGATAAGTCTTTTGTTGTCTTGCAAGGAGCATGCTGGATTTCAAGATAATCAGCCGGTAATCACAATTTTGTTATGCGCTCTCATGATGGTCTACTCTCATAGACTCAATTTCTGCCCAGATAACAAATGTTATCTGTCTGTTTAGCATTCACTTGCAATATTTAGTTTGCCCAGCAAATGAAGTTGGCATGCTGACATATGCCAAGGAAGGAAAGATTTAACCTTAGTTTTAAGAAGTCACAATTGACATTCATGCCGTCTGTTAAAGGATTTAGCAAATTATTCAGATTTGCATGTATGGAAATGATTAAAGGTTGAGCTGTGCTGCCAAGTTTTCTATAAATACACTGAGACATCCTTCCATCCTCTAGGAACACTGTTTGTATTAACCCTCTTTGTATTAGTAACACAGAGACATCTCTGTCCTGGCTCCAGTGCTGGGCTTTGCACCCTTCTCGTGCCTTGGTCAACTCCTTCTGTTCCCTCAGGCTACATAGATAGTTGTTGTAGATGCCACTGCCAAGGACTGCTTCTCTGCTAAGGAACCCCGGTCAGGTTACAGTAGCTATTTGTGTAGTCAGTCACTACCCAGAGGTCTGATCTGTCCAATTTGGTACACACTTCTAACTTTAAGTGGAGCCACCTTAGTGTGTGCATGGAATATGGCCATATAATGAGGCCAATAGAGAACATCTGCCAGCAGTTTACAATATAATGATTTGAATGATGTCAATCCCATTATTACTTGATGTCAATTTAGGTTTGGAGTCATAGATGCTTTAGCAAAAATTTGAATGGATATTTTTGTAAAATTAGATGAGAATTATATTTCATAAAATATATAATAATATTATATGTTTGCTATAATGCACATCATATAATAAAGTCATCATTGATTTTCCATCACAATGAAGACTTCAGTGACAGCCATGCATTTGGTATGAAGCTTCCAACACTCCGAATGTACCAGCTCAAGGTTGATATATCGCCAGCCCTGATGTATAATACATGTATGCATTTACATTTTTGTAAAAAAAATTAATAGCACAATGGTGTGTAGAAGTATGTGTCACACTTCTGTGGCTGTAATGCAGGTAAATAGAATGCAGCAACACAGAGGTGCAGAGCAAGGGTTAATACGGCTTTGATTTAATTGACACAGGGAGGTTTCTCCTCACAGGAAGCTAAAGGGGTTGAAACAGATTTTAGGCTAAAGAATGCAATGAACAGGTTAACTTAAGTCCACAATCTAGGCATTTAACTGTTTCAATTATCGTGAGTCCGTGATTGTTCACTTTTACAAAGATGAAAGTAGGAAGCCAGCTGATGCCGGTGTTGAGATCTTCAGGCTTCCCAGCCCCTCAGATCTGTATGCACTCTTCTGGAGGCAATGGGCAGTCTCCAGTCTGACCCATTGAGCTCCTACTCCATCACTCTGCTCAGCAGCTGGGAGTCTTTCATCACAATCTCCCGTTTGCCATGCTTTGCAATCGGGAGTTCCTCACAACACTCTCCTGCTCGGCGTGCTCTGCAACCAGATGTTCGGCACAACACTCTCCCGCTCGGCTTGCTCTGCAATTGGGAGTTCCGCACTACACTCTCCCCCACGGCCCTTTCTGCATTCGTTCTCTCTCACCAGAGCATGGACTAACTCTCCCCGCGATGTGCTGTAGGTCCCTGCCCTCTCTCTTCTACAGTGGGAACTCACTCTGTCTTCCCGCGCAAAAACTGTCTGCCTCTTGCTTAACACGCCCCCTCTCTCTAGGCTATGGGTCCTGTCCATCCTCAGTTTCCTTCCCCTTTGTAACAAGAGATGCAGCCCCAGCAGTTCTGGACCCAGTGCTCTGTCAGCACCCACAGCCTGGTCTTCTTCCCTACACTCCATTAACTTACCATTCCACGGGCGAGAGCTCTTTCACCAGACTTTCACATTCTACCACTCCTTGGATGGTTTGTTGCCAAATAAACTGATCTTGTTCATAATGGGTGGGGGGCACCCCAGCTGCTGGTAATCCAGGTTGACCGATGGAAGGCGAGGGGCTATTTTGATCCCGTGAATGTGCCATTCCTGTTGTTTTGAGCATTGGTACCTAAGTGCTCACGTCCCTGGGGTGGTAGACAGTGAATTATTGAGGTCTAGGGGCAAGGCCGGCATCTCTTCTTCATCAAAGAAGATGATATTTGGCGATTCTTTTCCTTTTGCGGGCCCGTTGGACAGGCAGGTCGGCAACATGCTATGGTGAAGTACCTGGGTAGGTGCTCCTTCTACTCATTCAGCTTGGACTTCATATACCGGCCCGTCACAACCGATGTCGCATGTCACTTGATGCAGGGTCCTCTCTCATTGGTGTTCCAGTTTCCCCCAGGGTCGCTTGATAAGGATTAACAGCCGATCTCCTTCTCTCAGAGTTGTCCCTCGAGTAGGCGTCATTTCATGATGCTAGATTTCTCGAAACTTCGTCCACACCAGCCAGTGAAGAGTCTGTAGTCGGTTTCGGTGTTCCCGAACCCAGGAGGACACCCCCATCCGTGGGTAGTCCTCTTCTGGGTCTAGCTCCAGCTAGGTAATCTCTCATCCCTTTTGCCCAAACAGCAAGGTATACAGAGTGCATCCAGTCATATTGTGTACTCAATTGTTTTACACCCATACTAATTCAGCTATGAATTGAGGCCACCATATCTTCTGGTCTTCCTCAAATGTTCGGAGCATCTGGATCTACGTCCGATTAAAGCATTCACAAGCTCCATTCCCCTGAGGATAAGGAGTGGTTCTTGACTTCTCAATCTGGTACAAACAATGTAACCTCTCTATCACTTGACCTTGAAGGAAGGCACCCATGTCAGTTTGGATCCTCTTCGGGCAACCGTACACCCAGATGAAGTCTCAGCAAATAGTCTGTGCAGCTGCTTCAGCAGTCTGGTCTCAGGTCCAGGTCACTACAGCGAACTTGGTGAAATGGTCGGTCATCACCAGACAGTGTTCATACCCAAGATGTGCCAGGCCTACAGTTGAGTAGTCAATCATCAATATCTCTAAGGGACAGAAGTCACAATGTTCTATGTTGGGGCCCTCTGTCCTCGAGGTTTGGCTAGCTTCTGTAACCACTGGAATGTCTTCTCCAGACCAAAGTGAGCCCCGCGTTTCATGAGCTTCTGTAGCTACCACACGGATCAACTTTTCTGGGAGCACCAGCCAATCGGAGGCTGGCAGCTGATGTCAGTATTGTCATTCGCCGGCGAGCCGCGCTGAAATGCCTGGGATGGATTTCGGCGTGATGCCTGGGATAGAATGGAAACAACACAGGGGGCAGGAATGGAAACAACACAGAAGGCAGAATGTGGGACAAGGGGGAAGAATGTGAGACATGGGGCAGAATGTGAGACTTGGGTGCAGAATGTGAGACACAGGGGCAGAATGTGAGACATAGGGGGCAGGATGTGAGACACAGGGGTAGAATGTGAGACACGGGGGCTTCATGGAGATACAGGGGGCAGGAATGAAAACACGAGACAGGAATGAAAACACGGGGCAGGAATGAAAACACAGGAGGCAGGAATGGAAACAACACGGGCAGGAATGAAAACACGGGGCAGGAATGGAAACAACACAGGGGCAGGAATGGAAACAACACAGGGGGCAGGAATGGAAACAACACAGGGGGAAGAATGTGAGACAAGGGGGAAGAATGTGAGACACAGGGGGAGAATGTGAGACAAAGGGGGAGAATGTGAGACACAGGCAAAATGTGAGACACAGAGGCAGAATGTGAGACACAGGCGAAGTATGTGAGACACAGGGGGGCAGTGTTGTGAATTCTGTTATCGAACTCCCTCCTGTGGTCATGAATGGTACTTCGGCGAGTTCTGTCCATGGACTCCCTCTGGTGGCTGTGAGTGGAGCGGCTGGTTCTGAGGTTCCTTCCACAGGTGACTTAGTTTATTCTTTGGCTGGCTGCTCTATTTAACTCCACTCAGATCATTACTCCATGCCAGCTGTCAATGTTCTTGTACTGGTTCTGTTCACTCTTGGATCTTTCTGGTGACCTGTCTACTCCAGCAGAAGCTAAGTCCCTGCTAGTTAATTATTTGTTCATTGTTTTCTTGTCCAGCTTGCTATCATGATTTTGCCTTGCTAGCTGGAAGCTCTGGGATGCAGAGTGGCACCTCCGCACCGTGAGTCGGTGCGGGGTCTTTTTGCACACTCTGCGTGGTCTTTTTGTAGTTTTTGTGCTGACCGCAAAGATACCTTTCCTATCCTCAGTCTATTTAGTTAGTCTGGCCTCCTTTGCTGAAACCTGTTTCATTTCTGTGTTTGTGACTTTCATCTTAGCTCACAGTCAATATTTGTGGGGGGCTACCTTTTCCTTTGGGGAATTTCTCTGAGGCAAGGTAGGCTTTATTTTCTATCTCTAGGGCTAATTAGCTCTTAGGCTGTGAAGAGGTGTCTAGGCAGCGTTAGGTACGCTCCACGGCTATTTCTAGTGTGTGTGATAGGATTAGGGGTTGCGGTCAGCAGAGCTCCCACTTCCCAGAGCTTGTCCTGTGTTAGTTTAACCATCAGGTCGTTCCGGGAGCTCCTAACCACCAGGTCCATAACAGTACAGCTGGCCCAAAGTGTTAATGCATCTCAATAGAGGGATAAGAGAAGTTCTGAGTCCATTTTTTTTTCTCTGCAGTGTGTTTTGTCTTTCTTTTCCCCTTAACCTCTGGGTGGTTCAGGACACAGGTGTAGATATGGACATTCAAGGTCTGTCCTCTTGTGTGGATCATCTCACTGCAAGGGTACAAAACATTCAAGATTTTGTGGTTCAGAATCCGATGTTAGAGCCTAGAATTCCTATTCCTGATTGGTTTTCTGGGGATAGATCTAAGTTCCTGAATTTCAAAAATAATTGTAAACTGTTTCTTGCTTTGAAACCCCGCTCCTCTGGTGACCCCGTTCAACAAGTAAAAATCATTATTTCTTTGTTGCGTGGCGACCCTCAAGACTGGGCATTTTCCCTTGCGCCAGGAGATCCTGCATTGCGTGATGTAGATGCGTATTTTCTGGCACTTGGATTGCTTTATGATGAACCAAATTCAGTGGATCAGGCAGACAAAATCTTGCTGGCTTTGTGTCAGGGTCAGGATGAAGCGGAGGTATATTGTCAGAAGTTTAGAAAGTGGTCTGTGCTTAGTCAGTGGAATGAGTGTGCCCTGGCGGCAATTTTCAGAAAGGGTCTTTCTGAAGCCCTAAGGATGTCATGGTGGGATTTCCCACGCCTGCTGGTCTGAATGACTCTATGTCCTTGGCCATTCAGATCGATCGGCGCTTGCGTGAGCGCAAAGCTGTGCACCATTTGGCGGTATTCTCTGAGCATAGGCCTGAGCCTATGCAATGTGATATGACTTTGACCAGAGCTGAACAGCAAGAACACAGACATCGGAATGGGCTGTGTTTTTACTGTGGTGATTCCACTCATGCTATCTCCGATTGTCCTAAGCGCACTAAGCGGTTCGCTAGGTCTGCCACCATTGGTACGGTACAGTCTAAATTTCTTTTGTCCGTTACTCTGATTTGCTCTTTGTCGTCCTATTCTGTTATGGCATTTGTGGATTCAGGCGCTGCCCTGAATTTGATGGACTTGGAGTTTGCCAGACGCTGTGTTTTTTTCTTGGAGCCCTTGCAGTATCCTATTCCATTGAGAGGAATTGATGCTATGCCTTTGGCCAAGAATAAGCCTCAGTACTGGACTCAATTGACCATGTGCATGGCTCCTGCACATCAGGAGGATATTCGCTTTTTGGTGTTGCATAATCTGCATGATGTGGTCGTTTTGGGGTTGCCATGGCTACAGGTCCATAATCCAGTATTGGATTGGAAATCAATGTCTGTGTCCAGCTGGGGTTTTCAAGGGGTACATGGTGATGTTCGATTACTGTCAATTTCGTCTTCCACTCCTTCTGAAGTCCCTGAGTTTTTGTCGGATTACCGGGATGTATTTGATGAGCCCAAATCCAGTGCCCTACCTCCTCATAGGGATTGCGATTGTGCTATTAATTTGATTCCTGGTAGTAAGTTTCCTAAGGGCCGATTGTTCAATTTATCTGTGCCAGAGCACGCCGCTATGCGGAGTTATATAAAGGAATCCTTGGAGAAAGGGAATATTCGCCCGTCGTCATCACCGTTGGGAGCAGGGTTCTTTTTTGTGGCCAAGAAGGATGGTTCTTTGAGACCTTGTATTGATTACCGCCTTCTTAATAAGATCACGGTCAAATTTCAGTACCCTTTGCCGCTGCTGTCTGATTTGTTTGCTCGGATTAAGGGGGCTAGTTGGTTCACCAAGATAGATCTTCGAGGGGCGTATAATCTTGTGCGTATTAAGCCAGGCGATGAATGGAAAACAGCATTTAATACGCCCGAGGGCCATTTTGAGTACCTGGTGATGCCATTCGGGCTTTCTAATGCTCCATCTGTATTTCAGTCTTTTATGCATGACATCTTCCGAAAATACCTGGATAGATTCATGATGGTATATTTGGATGATATTTTTGTTTTTCGGATGATTGGGAGTCTCATGTGAAGCAGGTCAGAATGGTGTTCCAGGTCCTTCGTGCAAATTCCTTGCTTGTGAAGGGGTCAAAATGTCTCTTTGGAGCTCAGAAGATTTCATTTTTGGGTTTCATTTTTTCCCCTTCTACTATCGAGATGGACCCTGTTAAAGTTCAGGCCATTTATGATTGGACTCAGCCGACATCTGTGAAGAGCCTGCAGAAGTTCCTGGGCTTAGCTAATTTTTACCGTCGCTTCATCACTAATTTTTCTAGTGTTGCTAAACCATTGACTGATTTGACCAAGAAAGGTGCTGATGTGGTCAATTGGTCCTCTGCGGCCGTAGAGGCTTTTCAGGAGTTGAAGCGTCGTTTTTCTTCTGCCCCTGTGTTGTGCCAGCCAGATGTTTCGCTCCCGTTTCAGGTCGAGGTTGATGCTTCTGAGATTGGAGCAGGGGCTGTTTTGTCTCAAAGAAGTTCTGATGGTTCGGTGATGAAACCATGTGCCTTCTTTTCTAGAAAGTTCTCGCCTGCTGAGCGCAATTATGATGTTGGCAATCGAGAGTTGTTGGCCATGAAGTGGGCATTCGAGGAGTGGCGACATTGGCTTGAAGGAGCCAAGCATCGCGTGGTGGTCTTGACGGATCACAAGAATTTGACTTATCTCGAGTCTGCCAAATGGTTGAATCCTAGACAGGCTCGATGGTCGCTGTTTTTCTCCCATTTTGATTTTGTGGTTTTGTACCTTCCGGGCTCTAAGAATGTGAAGGCTGATGCCCTTTCAAGGAGTTTTGTGCCTGACTCTCCAGGTGTTCCTGAGCCGGCGGGTATTCTCAAAGAGGGGGTAATTTTGTCTGCTATCTCCCCTGATTTGCGGCGGCTGCTGCAGAAGTTTCAGGCTGATAGACCTGACCGTTGTCCAGCGGAGAAACTGTTTGTCCCTGATAGATGGACTAGTAGAGTTATCTCTGAGGTTCATTGTTCGGTGTTGGCTGGTCATCCTGGAATCTTTGGTACCAGAGATTTGGTGGCTAGATCCTTTTGGTGGCCTTCTTTGTCACGGGATGTTCGTTCTTTTGTGCAGTCCTGTGGGACTTGTGCTCGGGCTAAGCCCTGCTGTTCTCGTGCCAATGGGTTGCTTTTGCCCTTGTCGGTCCTGAAGAGGCCCTGGATGCATATTTCCATGGATTTTATTTCAGATCTCCCTGTCTCTCAAAGGATGTCGGTCATTTGGGTGGTTTGTGATCGCTTCTCTAAGATGGTCCATTTGGTACCCTTGTCTAAATTGCCTTCCTCCTCTGATTTAGTGCCATTATTTTTCCAGCATGTGGTTCGTTTGCATGGCATTCCGGAGAACATCGTCTCGGACAGAGGTTCCCAGTTTGTTTCGAGGTTTTGGCGGTTCTTTTGTGCTAAGATGGGCATTGATTTGTCTTTTTCTTCGGCTTTCCATCCTCAGACAAATGGCCAAACCGAACGAACTAATCAGACTTTGGAAACATACCTGAGATGCTTTGTTTCTGCTGATCAGGATAATTGGGTGTCCTTCTTGCCTTTGGCTGAGTTCGCCCTTAATAATCGGGCCAGCTCGGCTACTTTGGTTTCGCCTTTTTTCTGTAATTCTGGTTTCCATCCTCGTTTCTCTTCAGGGCAGGTTGAGCCTTCAGATTGTCCTGGTGTGGATTCTGTGGTGGACAGGTTGCAGCAGATTTGGACTCATGTGGTGGACAATTTGACATTGTCCCAGGAGAAGGCTCAATGTTTCGCTAACCGCCGGCGCTGTGTTGGCCCTCGACTTCGTGTTGGGGATTTGGTTTGGTTGTCGTCTTGTTATGTTCCTATGAAGGTTTCCTCTCCTAAGTTTAAGCCTCGTTTCATTGGTCCGTATAAGATTTCTGAAGTTCTCAATCTTGTGTCATTTCGTTTGGCCCTTCCAGCTTCTTTTGCCATCCATAATGTGTTCCATAGCTCGTTTTTGCGGAGATACGTGGTGCCTATGGTTCCCTTTGTTGATCCTCCTGCCCCGGTGTTGGTCGACGGGGAGTTGGAGTATGTGGTGGAGAAGATTTTAGATTCTCATATTTCGAGACGGAAACTCCAGTACCTGGTCAAGTGGAAGGGTTATGGTCAGGAAGATAATTCCTGGGTTTTTGCCTCTGATGTTCATGCTGCCGATCTAGTTCGTGCCTTTCATTTGGCTCGTCTTGATCGGCCTGGGGGCTCTGGTGAGGGTTCGGTGACCCCTCCTCAAGGGGGGGTACTGTTGTGAATTCTGTTATCGAACTCCCTCCTGTGGTCATGAATGGTACTTCGGCGATTTCTGTCCATGGACTCCCTCTGGTGGCTGTGAGTGGAGCGGCTGGTTCTGAGGTTCCTTCCACAGGTGACTTAGTTTATTTTTTGGCTGGCTGCTCTATTTAACTCCACTCAGATCATTATTCCATGCCAGCTGTCAATGTTCTTGTACTGGTTCTGTTCGCTCTTGGATCTTTCTGGTGACCTGTCTACTCCAGCAGAAGCTAAGTCCCTGCTAGTTAATTATTTGTTCATTGTTTTCTTGTCCAGCTTGCTATCATGATTTTGCCTTGCTAGCTGGAAGCTCTGGGATGCAGAGTGGCACCTCCGCACCGTGAGTCGGTGCGGGGTCTTTTTGCACACTCTGCGTGGTCTTTTTGTAGTTTTTGTGCTGACCGCAAAGATACCTTTCCTATCCTCAGTCTATTTAGTTAGTCTGGCCTCCTTTGCTGAAACCTGTTTCATTTCTGTGTTTGTGACTTTCATCTTAGCTCACAGTCAATATTTGTGGGGGGCTACCTTTTCCTTTGGGGAATTTCTCTGAGGCAAGGTAGGCTTTATTTTCTATCTCTAGGGCTAGTTAGCTCTTAGGCTGTGAAGAGGCGTCTAGGCAGCGTTAGGTACGCTCCACGGCTATTTCTAGTGTGTGTGATAGGATTAGGGGTTGCGGTCAGCAGAGCTCCCACTTCCCAGAGCTTGTCCTGTGTTAGTTTAACCATCAGGTTGTTCCGGGTGCTCCTAACCACCAGGTCCATAACAGGGCAGGATGTGAGACATAGGGGGGCAGGATGTGAAACACAAGGGGGAAGAATGTGAGTCATGGGTAGAATGTGAGACACGGGGGTAGAATGTGAGATGGGGCAGGATGTGAGACACGGGGGGCAGGATGTGAGACACGAGGGGGCAGAATGTGAGACACATGGGGCAGAATGTGAGACACAGGGTGGCAAAATGCGAGACACGGGGGCAGAATGTGAGACACAGGGGAGCAGAATGTGAGACAGGGGGGCAGAATGTGAGACACGGGGGCACAATGTGAGACACGGGGGCACAATGTGAGACACGGGAGCAGAATGAGAGACACGGGGCAGAATGTGAGACACGAGGCAGAATGTGAGACACGGGGGCAGGATGTGAGACACAGGGGGTAGGATGTGTGACACAGGGGGCAGAATGTGAGACACGGGGGTAGAATGTGAGACACAGGGGGGCAGGATGGGAGACACAGGGGGGAAGGATGGGAGGCACAGGAGGGCAGGATGGGAGACACATGGGGCAGGATGGGAGACATGGGGCAGGATGGAGACAGATGGGTCAGGATCATGGTGCAGGATGGATACGATGGAGACAGATGGGTCAGGATTATGGGGACAGATGGGGCAGGATCATGGGACAGATGGGGCAGGATCATGGGGACAGATGGGGCAGGATGGGGAGATCTTATGGGGGCAGAATGAATACTGATGAGGGCAGAATGGGAAAACATGGCTGGAGCCAGGAATGAGATACACGGGGCCAGGATGGGGGATATTATTACCATGGTGGCTAATTAAGGGATATTATTACTCCAGTGATGTATTTATTTCATTTGTTAAGGATACTGTTTTAAATGGGGGGGGCGGTCCTGTTACTGTGCAGAGCGACACTATGTTAAGTAAAATTAAGTAATTAAGTAAAATTAAGTAATGTGTTGTGCAAGCGGAGCTCTAGATAACTGTGTTATTTCCTGCCGAGACGACTCTGGGATGGAAGACGTGATGATGGTCTGTGCTGGATTAAGATGAAAAGCGAAGCTGAAGGACTTCACCTAGAGACGTCACTGGTGAGTCAGTGTGTTACCTGTACACTGACACTATACACTGTATACTATATACAGCAGTCCTGTGTACAATGTCACCAGTGATCACTGTATTACCTTTACACTGAAACCATATACAGCGCTCCTGTGTATAATGTAACCGGTGATCTATGTATTACCTGTACACAGACACTGCATACTTAGTACAGATCTCCTTTGTATAATGGCACTTTTGGTGATAGTATTATGTTTTTTTATTAATGATCAGTTTTGTAGTATTCAGTCATTATGTGGTGGTAATATGTGGTCTGGTCATGGTGTGGCGGTATTTGTTCCCTGTATGTGGTATTATTGGTGGCCATGTGATCTTGACATGGCACGGTGGTATTTTCCTTGTATGTGCTATTCTTTGGTCACTGTGGTAGTAATATGTGATCTGGACATTGTGTGGCAGTGTTTGTTCCTTGCATGTGGTATTACAGGTCACTGTGGTGGTAATATGTGGACTGGCCATGGTGTGGTGGTATTTGTCCCTTGTATCTGGTATTATTCGGTCACTGTGGTGGTAATATGTGATCTGGACATAGTGTGGCAGTATTTGTTCCTTGTATGTGGTATTATAGGTCACTATGTGGAGGTAATATGGTGTCTGATCATGGTGTGGTGGTATTTGTCCCTTTGGATGTGATATTATTTTTCATTTTAACCCCTTAAGCCCCAAGGGTGATTTGCATGTTAATGACTGGGCCAATTTTTTAAATTCTGACCACTGTCCCTTTATGAGGTTATAACTCTGGAATGCTTCAACGGATCTTAGCGATTCTGACACTGATTTCTCATGACATATTGTACTTCATGATAGTGGCAAAATTTCTTAGATATAACGTGCGTATATTTGTAAAAAAAATGGAAATTTGGCGAAAATTTTGAAAATTTTTGCAATTTTCCAACTTTAAATTTTTATGCCCATAAATCACAGAGATATGTCACACAAAATAATTAAAAGTAACATTTCCCACATGTCTACTTTACATCAGCACAATTTTGGAACCAAAATTTTTTTGTTAGGGAGTTATTTTTTGTTAGTGAGTTTTAAGGGTTAAAAGTTGACCAGCAATTTCTCATTTTTACAACACCAATATTTTTTAGGGACCACATCACATTTGAAGACATTTTGAGGGGTCTATATAATAGAAAATAATCAAGTGTGACACCATTCTAAAAACTGCACTCCTCAAGGTGCTCAAAACCACATTCAAGAAATTTATTAACCCTTCAGGTGTTTTACAGGAATTTTTGGAATGTTTAAAAAAAAATGAACATTTAACTTTTTTTCACAAAATTTTACTTCAGCTCCAATTTGTTTTATTTTACCAAGGGTAACAGGAGAAAATGGAACGCAAAAATTGTACAATTTGTTCTGAGTACGCTGATACCCCATATGTGGGGGTAAACCACTGTTTGGGTGCATGGCAGAGCTTGGAAGGGAAGGAGCACCCTTTGAATTTTCAATGCAAAATTGACTGGAATTAAGATGGGACGCCATGTTGCGTTTGGAGAGCCCCTGATGTGCCTAAACATTGAAACCCCCCACAAGTGACACCATTATGGAAAGTAGACCCCTTAAGGAACTTATCTAGATGTGTGGTGAGCACTTTAACCCACCAAGTGCTTTACAGAAGTTTATAATGCAGAGCCGTAAAAATAAAAAATCATATTTTTTCCAAAATATGATCTTTTTGCCCCCAAATTTTTATTTTCCCAAGGGTAAGAGAAGAAATTGGACCGTACTATTCCGTCCATGTGGGGTGGGCCCTAATTACCAAGGACGGAATAGTACATCCAGCGCGATCAGCCGCGCTCACGGGGGGAATGAGGCCGATCGCGGCCGGGTGTCAGCTGACTATCGCAGCTGACATTTGGCACTATGTGCCAGGAGCGGTCAAGGACCGCTCTCGGCACATTAACCCCCAGTAAACCGCGATCAAACATGATCGTAGTGTGCCGGCGGTATAGGGAAGCATCACGCAGGGAGGGGGCTCCTTGCGTGCTTCCCTGAGACGATCGGTACAAGGCGATGTGCTCACCTTGTACCGAGCGTCTCCTCCCTGCAGGCCCCAGATCCAAAATGGCCACGGGGCTACTTCTGGGTCCTGCAGGGAGTATTTCCGGGTCCAGAGCAGGCTCTGGTAACTAAGCAGCAGGGCACGCCAGATCGCTGACCTGACACAGTGCTCTGCAAAGTGTCAGATAAGTGATCTGTCACTATACAGTGATGTCCCCCCTGGGACAAAGTAAAAAAGTTAAAAAAAATTTTTTTAGATGTGTAAAAAATAAAAATTCCTAAAGAAAAAATATATATATTGTTCCCATAAATACATTTCTTTAAACTAGGCAAAAAACAGCGCTTTATTATCATACCGCCGAACAAAAAGTGGAATAACACGCGATCAAAAAGACGGATATAAATAACCATAGTACCGCTGAAAACGTCATCTTGTCCCGCAAAAAATGAGCCACGAAACAGCATCATAAGCGAAAAAATAAAAAAGGTACAGTCCTCAGAATAAAGTGATGCACAAATAATTTTTTCTAGTTTTTATCGTACAAAAAGCGCCAAAACATAAAAAAATTATATAAATGAGGTATCGCTGTAATCGTACTAACCCGAAAAATAAAACTTATTTATCCAGTTTACCAAACGTGGAACGGTATAAATGACCCCCCAAAAGAAATTCATGAATAGCTGGTTTTTGGTCATTCTGCATCACAAAAATCAGAATAAAAAGTGATCAAAAAATATCACGTGTCCGAAAATGTTGCCAATAAAAATGTCAACTCGTCCCGCAAAAAACAGGAAATCACATGACTCTGTGGACCAAAATATGGAAAAATTATAGGTCTCAAAACGTGGTTACGCAAAAAATATTTTTTGCAATAAAAAGCGTCTTTTAGTGTGTGACGGCTGCCAATCATAAGAATCCGCTACAAAAACCCGCTGTAAAAGCAAATCAAATCAAACCCACCTTCATCACTCCCTTAGTTAGGGAAACATAAAAAAATTTAAAAAAATGTATTTATTTCCATTTTCCCATTAGGGCTAGGGTTAGGGCTACGGTTAGGGCTAGGGTTAAGGCTAGGGTTAGGGTTAGGGCTAGGGTTGGGGCTAGGGTTGGGGTTAGGGTTGGGGTTAGGGTTGGGGCTAGGGTTGGGGCTAGGGTTAGGGTTGGGGCTAAAGTTAGGGTTGGGTCTAAAGTTAGAGTTAGGGTTGGGGCTAAAGTTAGAGTTGGGGCTAAAGTTAGGGTTAGGGTTGGGGCTAAAGTTAGAGTTGGGGCTAAAGTTACGGTTACATTTACGGTTGGGATTAGGGTTAGGGCTGTGTCAGGGTTAGGGGTGTGGTTAGGGTTATGGTTGGGATTAGGGTTATGGGTGTGTTGGAGTTAGGGTTTCAGTTAGAATTGGGGGTTTCCACTGTTTAGGCACATCAGGGCTCTCCAAAGGCGACATGGCGTCCGATCTCAATTCCAGCCAATTCTGTGTTGAAAAAGTAAAACAGTGGTCCTTCCCTTTCGAGCTCTCCCGTGCCCCCAAACAGGGGTTTACCCCAACATATGGGGTATCAGCATACTCAGGACAAATTGGACAACTATTTGGGTCCAATTTCTCTTGTTACCCTTGGGAAAATAAAAATTTGGGGGTCTAAAAAAACATTTTTGTGGGAAAATTTTTATTTTTTATTTTCACGACTCTGCGTTATAAACTGTAGTGAAACACTTGGGGGTTCAAAGCTGTCAAAACACAATGTTTACACAAAAATGGATAGAGAGAACCACTCCAAAAGAGAGCACACCGCTATATAATTATATATAAAGAGGCAAAACTTTTATTGATACAAATATATAAAAACACTTAAAAAATGCATGTATACAACAACATCCCCAGTGCTACTGCCAAAATACAAAAGGTCATGATATATATAGTAAAGATACAAAGATAATATGCATAGTCATAATGAAAAAACAACCTAGAATATAGAAAATACCATAAACACACACCCCGGAAAGGTATGGAACCGATGGGCAATAACCACCGATAAAACCAACCATGAAGCAACACTCCCTAAGGCAAATATACCAGAAATACCTGTATGCAGACGCAAGATTACACTGTCAGTGGTCACAAGACAGCAGCATAGAGGACAGCAAAGAGAGGTAAGTATTGCAACAGAGGCCGCAAGGCACAAGAAACAGAGAGTTCTGGATGAAAAACTGTGCCTAAATCCACTACCGCAGCCTCGAATAAGTAAGAATCAGCGGAACCCACATATAACACAGCTGAAATAGAGGTGCTGCAGCCGGGGGAAGGTAAGGTCAGGCAGAGAGCAGCGTGGGGAGGAGCCCAACGCGTGTCGCCGTTGCAAGGACGGCTTCGTCAGGGGAAGATCACAAAGTTTAGGCACATCAGGGGCTCTCCAAACATGACATGGTGTCCCATCTCAATTCCAGTCAATTTTGCATTGAAAAGTCAAATGGCGCTCCTTCCATTCCGAGTTCTGCCATGCACCCAAACAGTGGTTTACCCCCACATATGGGGTATTGGCGTACTCAGGACAAATGGCACAACTATTGGGGTCCAATTTCTTCTTTTACCCTTGGGAAAATAAAAAACTGGGGGCAAAAATATCATAGTTGTGAAAAAATATGATTTGTTATTTTGACAGCTCTGCATTATAAACTTCTGTCAAGAACTAGGTGAGTCAAAGTGCTCACCACACATCTAGATAAGTTCCTTAGGGGGTCTACTTTCCAAAATGGTGTCACTTCTGGGGAGTTTCTACTGTTTAGGTGCATCAGGGGCTCTGCAAATGCAACGTGACACCTGCAGACCAATCCATCTAAGTCTGCATTCCAAATGGCGCTCCTTCCCTTCCGAGCTCTGCCATGCGCCCAAATGGTGGTTCTTCCCCATATATGGGGTATCAGCGTACTCAGGACAAATTGTACAACAACAATTGGGGTCCAATTTCTATTGTTACCCTTGGGAAAATGAAAATTTGGGGGTCAAAAAAACTTTTTTGTGGGAAAAAAAATTTATTTTTATTTTCACGACTCTGCGTTATAAACTGTAGTGAAACACTTGGGGGTTCAAAGCTGTCAAAACACATCTAGATAAGTTCCTTAGGGGGTCTACTTTCCAAAACAGTGTCACTTCTGGGGGGTATCTACTGTTTAGGTGCATCAGGGGCTTTGGAAATGCAACGTGACGCCAGCAGACCAATCCATCTAAGTCTGCATTCCAAATGGAGCACCTTCCCTTCCGAGCTCTGCCATGCGCACAAACGGTGGTTCCCCCCATAATATGGGGTATCAGCGTACTGAGGACAAATTGGATAACAACTTTTGGGGTCGAATTTTTCCTGTTACCCTTGGGAAAATACAAAACTGGGGGCTAAAGAATAATTTTTGCTAAAAAAATAATAATTTTAATTTTCACGGCTATGCATTAAAAACTGTAGTGAAACACTTGGGGGTTCAAAGCTGTCAAAACACAGCTAGATAAGTTCCTTAGTGGGTCTACTTAACAAAATGGTGTCGCTTGTGGGGGGTTTCAATGTTTAGGACCATCAGATACTCTCCAAACGCAACATGGAGTCCTGTTATGATCAGGTGACCTTGGAGCAGCATGAAAACTTTCACTGGAGTAGGTGGTAACTATACTGACCGCAAACCCTGATCTTATCACCGCAACTAGAAGTAGCCGTGGGGTGTGCCTAACAAAACCTAGACACCTCGACACAGCCGGAGGACTAAATACCCCTATAGATGGAAATAGGAATACTATCTTGCCTCAGAGCAGAACCCCAAAAGATAGGCAGCCCCCCACAAATAATGACTGTGAGTAGTAGAGGAAAAGACACACGCAGGCAGAAAACAGGATTTAGCAAAAGAGGCCACTTTTAGCTAAATAGGAAAGGATAGGACAGGATACTAAGCGGTCAGTATTAAAATCCTTCCAAAAATATCCACAGCAGAAAATACAAAAACTCCACCACCTAACTAAAGATGTGGAGCGTATATCTGCAACTCCAGAGAATCCAACCAGACTGAGAAAACACTGAAACAGTCTAAGCTGGACAATAGAAAACAAATGAATAGCACTGAATATAAGCACACAGCATGTGTGCCACAGAAAAAGAAACAGACACTTATCTTTGCTGAATTGGCAGCTAAGCAGGAGAGGCCAGGCAGAGATCCAACACTTCCCAAGAAACATTGACAACCGGCAAGGAGTAAAGAGTCCTGCAAACCTAAATACCCCAGTCAGAATTGCAATCAGCAGATACACCTGTCCAAGACTGCAGCCCAGGGACAACTGCATTACCACCTACAACCACCGGAGGGAGCCCAAAAGCAGAATTCACAACAGCGTCCCATCTCAATTCCAGTCAATTTTGCAATGAAAAGTTAAACGGCGCTCCTTCAGTTCTGAGCTCTGCCATGCGCCCAAACAGTGGTTTACCCCCATATGTGGGGTATCGGCATACTCAGAACAAATGGCACAACAACTTTTGTGGTCCAATTTCTTCTCTTACCCTTGGGAAAATAAAAAATTGGGGGTGAAAAGATCATATTTGTGAAAAAATATGATTTTTTATTTTTACGGCTCTGCATTATAAACTTCTGTGAAACACTTGGTGGGATAACGTGCTCACCATACATCTAAATAAGTTCCTTGGGGGGTCTACTTTCCAAAATGGTGTCACTTGTGGGGGGTTTCAATGTTTAGGCACATCAGGGGCTCTCCAAACGCAACATGGCATCCCATCTCAATTCCAGTCAATGTTGCACTGAAAAGTCAAACGGCGCTCCTTCCCTTCCGAGCTCTGCCATGCACCCAAACAGTGGTTTACCCCCACATGTGGGGTATCGGCGCACTTACAACAAATGGCACAACAACTTTTGGGGTCCAATTTCTTCTCTTACCCTTGGGAAAATAAAACAAATTGGAGCTGAAGTTAATTTTTTGTGAAAAAAAGTTAAATGTTATTTTTTTTTAAAACATTCCAAAAATTCCTGTAAAACACCTGAAGGGTTAATAAACTTCTTGAATGTGGTTTTGAGCACCTTGAGGGGTGCAGTTTTTAGAATGATGTCACACATGGTTATTTTCTATTATATAGACCCCCTCAAAATGACTTCAAATGTGATGTGGTCCCCAAAAAATATTGGTGTTGTAAAAATGAGAAATTGCTGGTCAACTTTTAACCCTTATAACTCCCTAGCAAAAAAAATTTTTGCTTCCAAAATTGTGCTGATGTAAAGTAGACATGTGGGAAATGTTTCTTATTAATTATTTTACACAACATATCTCTGTAATTTAAGGGCATAAAAATTCACAGTTGGAAAATTGCAAAATTTTCTAAATTTTTGCCAAATTTCCATTTTTTTCACAAGTAAACACAAGTTACATTGAAGAAATTTTACCACTATCATGAAGTACAATATGTCACGAGAAAACTTTGTCAGAATCGCCAAGATCCGTTGAAGCGTTCCAGAGTTATAACCTCATAAAGGGACAGTGGTCAGAATTGTAAAAATTGGCCCGGTCATTAACGTGCAAACAACCCTCTGGGGTAAAGGGGTTGAAAAAAGAAAAACTGAAATATCACATGGTCATAATTATTCACACCCTTTGCTCAGTATTGAGTAGAAGCATCCTTTTGAGCTAGTACAGCCATGAGTCTTCTTGTGAATGATGCAACAAGTTTTTGACACCTGGATTTGGGGATCCTTTGCTGTTCTTCCTTGCAGATCCTCTCCAGTTCCATCAGGTTGGATGGTGAACATTGGTGGACAGCCATTTTCAGGTCTCTCCAGAGATGCTTAATTGGGTTTAGGTCAGGGCTCTGGCTGGACCAGTCAAGAATGGTCACAGAGTTTTTCTGAAGTCACTCCTTTGTTATTTTAGCTGTGTGTTTCGGGTCATTGTCTTGTTGGAAGGTGAACCTTTGGCCAAGTCTGAGTTCCAGAGCACTCTGGAAGAAGTTTTCATCCAGGATATCTCTGTACTTTGCCGCATTCATGTTTCCTTCAATGGCAACCAGTCGTCCTGTCCCTGCAGCTGAAAAACACCCCCATATCATGATGCTGCCACCACCATGCTTCACTGTTGGGATTGTATTGGGCAGGTGATGAGCAGTGCCTGGTTTTCTCCACACATACCGCTTAGAATTATCACCAATAAAGTCTATCTTCAGCTCATCAGACAAGAGAATCTTATTTCTCATAGTCTGGGTGTCCTTTCTGTGCTTTTTAGCAAACTTTATGCGGGCTTTCATATGTCTTTCCCTGAAGAGAGGCTTCCATTGGGCCACTCTGCCATAAAGACCCAACTGGTGATAGTTGACTTTGTGGAACTTTCTCCCATCTCACTACTGCATCTCTGGAGCTCAGCCACAGTGATCTTGGGGTTCTTCTTTACCTCTCTCACCAAGGCTCTTCTCCCTCGATTGCTCAGTTTAGCTGGCCGGCCAGGGCTAGGAAGACTTCTGGTGTTTCCATACATCTTCCATTTAAGGATTATGGAGGCCACTGTGCTCTTAGGACCCTTGAGTACTGCAGAAATTCTTTTGTAACCTTGGCCAGATCTATGCCTTTCCACAGTTCTGTCTCTGAGCTCCTTGGCCAGTTCCTTTGATCTCATGATTCTCATTTGGTCTGACATGCACTGTGAGCTGTGAGGTCTTATATAGACAGGTGCATACCTTTCCAAATCAAATCCTATCAGTTTAATTAAACTCCAATGAAGGACTAGAACCATCTCAAGGAGGATCACAAGGAAATGGACAGCATGTGACTTAAATATGAGTGTCTGAGCAAAGGGTCTGACTACTTATGACCATGTGATATTTCAGTTTTCTTTTTTACTAAATTTCTACATTTCTGTTTTTTTCAGTCAAGATGAGGTGCAGAGTGTACATTAATGAGAAAAAAATGTTTTTTTTTTTTTTTAATTTACCAAATGGCTGCAATGAAACAAAGAGTGAAAATTTTAAAGGAGTCTGAATCCTTATCTGTACCCACTGAATATCGTGCTTATAATACTGTATGGAAGACTGTACTGTCCGGCCTAAAATGAAAACCTTTGAATCCCCCCAGGGCACACGCTAGATGCTGCGAGGATTTGCCTGTTTCTGAGCTATTGTAGAATTTACAATAGATATCATTCATGTAATGTACTGTAAGTAGTAAGTGAAATCTTTGGCATTGTACTATACCTAAATTTCTCTGCCGTGTCTGTGCATCATGAATCATGATATGTGTTAAAGAGGCCCACTGAGACTCTTTTGCCCAGGGTCCACAAAAACCTGGAGCCACCCTTGACAAAGCTCACACCCCCAGCTCCAAACCAGGTTATAGCAAGCTATCACTGGCAACTACCCAAGCTAAAAGGTGAGCATTTATGCCATAGGGGATTAGCAAACTCAGAAGAGGTGAAATAACTCAGGAAGGCACAGCGCTCTAGGAGACAAACAGACCTGTTTAACCCTTGCAACAGAGCATTGGAAATCTGCACAGCTAACTTGAAGTTAAAGCAGAACATTGTTAACAACCTTCTTTAGCTCTACTGTATCGTTTTCACAGTGTGGAGTCAAAACTTAAACTTAATACACAAGATTAGACTTTTACAAGGCATTTCTAGATTTCTAGAGGGTAAACATTGCATTTGGGTTACAAGTAGGGATGACCGAACCCGTGAATGTTCAGGTTTGGCCGAACTGTAGTCCAAAGTTTGGTTTGGGTATCGGAACTTGACCTGAACCCAATAGAAGTCAATTGAGGATCTGAAGTTCAGGGCTGTAAAATGGCTTTAAAATGGTCATAGTAAGGGCTAGGGGTCTTCAAAAGGAAGCATAATGGGGGTAAGAGCAGTATAATTTCCCTGCAAACAAATGCGGATAGGAAAACGACTTAAAATAACATAGAATAGAGACAAAATAATAATCTTGAAACAGGAGGCATAGATCCAGCTGGAGGAGGAGATGGAGGTTTAAGTGGAGCTGTTGGTAGAGGAGGTAGCCAATAGTTTATTTTATTTTGTGTTTTTTACTGGTATTTTAGGGAAATGACTTAAAGTACCACAGTATAACAAATAACAATCTTGAACCAGAAAGCCAAGGTCCAAGTGGAGGAAGAGGTGGAGGTGTAGGTGTTAGAGGAGGAGGAGGTAGCCAACACTGTTTTTGTGGGATTTTTTGTTTTCTTGGATTTTTTAATGAAAATTATTTAAAATAATATAGAATAAAAACAAGCAAACAAAAAAACACAATCTTGAACCAGGAGGAAGAGATCCAAGTGGAGGAGGAGGTAGACATGATGGCATAGGTGGAAGAGGTGTAGGAGGTAGCCAACACAGTTTTGTTTGTTTTTTTTTGTGTGTGGGAGTTAAATTTTGGGAGGCCCCAAAACATTGGGAATGGCAAATAGAATAGAACCAACAGTATAACAATGGATGAGTGCTGTTGTAAATAATAATTCTCTAGTTCACTAAAGGTGCGGACAAGTCCTGTGGGATCCACGCTGGTTCATTTTAATGAATGTGAGCTTGCCAATGTTGGATGTGGACAGGCAGATTTGTCTTTCTGAGATCACACCCCCTGATGTGCTAAACTCACGTTCCGACAGTACACTTTCTGCAGGTCAGGCCAGGACATCCAAAGCGCAAAGGTCAAGCTCATGCCATGTGTCCAAATTGTAGACCCAGAAGTTAAAAGGGGCAGACCCATCTATTAGTATGTATAGATGTGTGGACATGTACTGTTCCACCATGTTGTTGAAATGCTGCTTCTTGCTAATACGGACCATGTCAGATGTTGGTTCTGGATATTGTGGAGTGCTAAGGATGGTTTTCCACATTTCGTCCATTGTAACTTTCCCTTCCGAAGTGGTACCGGTGCCCCAGCTGTGTTGGCGATGTCTTTCTCCTTCTCGTCTGTCTTGTTCTTCCTCTGAGCCCCTGTTGTATGGTGTGAATGCTCATTAGTGTGTCTACCAGCATGTGCTTTTATTCTGGCATTTTTCGATCCTGTTCCAATGACAGAAGTAAGGATGGTTCCTTGTCCTTGTTGCGTGGATCCAGCATGGTGGCCACTTAGTAACCAGCACTGGTAACAATCTGTGCAACTCATTCAGCAGGTACAGCAGCACGTATTCGCTCATGTGTGCCAGGCTGCCTAGAGGCAAAGACAAGCTGGCCTTGGTGGAAGGTGTACAATCTGTGTCCCCTGTAAACCCCCAGCCACGCTCTAGTGATTCCTGTGAGATGCTTTGAGTGCCACCCTGCTGTGAAGACCATTCCTTCTCCTCCTCATCCTCCAAAACTGTCCCCTGGCTGGATTGTTGTGTCCAGATGGCTGTTGGTACAGTAACCCACCCTTTGGGTCGTGTGTGAATGATACCTGTTTCTCCTCCTCTGCCTCCTGTGCCACCACTCCATCCATCATCACCTAAAGCATTTTTTCAAGCGGGCATAGAAGTGATATAGTAATGCTGATGATGGCGTCATCAGCTGTAACCATGTTGGTGGCGTACTCGAAGCAGTGCAGCATGACATACACGTCCCGCATGGAGGACAACTCATTGGTTGTGAAGTGGTGTTGCTCCACAGAGTGACTCACTATTGCCTGCTGCTGTTCACACAGTCATCTTTTCAGCATTTGGAAGGTCGAGTTCCACCTTGTGGGTATGTTGCATATGAGGCAGGGAGCGGGAAAGCAGAAGTGACGCTGCAGCGCAGACAAGTGAGCAGCAGCAGGGTGAAACAGCGTACACCCATTGTTGCACAACACTAGGCAGGGCTTGAGGTTCAGTGGTACCAACCACTCTTCGGTATGTTGTTTTATCGCCAGTCAAAAGCTGCTGTGTCCATGGGAGGGTGCAGTCATATCCTCTCTTTGTGGTGAGCCAGGTGGCCTATTGATTAGGAGTGAGAAGGAGAGACCAAGACCACAGCAGAAAAGGGAGCAGGAGGAACCTCAGATCTTTCCTGGTTTTACAGGTCTGTACCACACTGAAGCTCGTGCTTTGAATTCAGATGTCTCCTCATGCAGGTGGTGCTCAGTTTCAGAACATTTATGCCTTGCTTCAGGCTCTGCTGGTGGAGCATGAAAACCACTCATCTCTTGTGAGAGAAAGTGCAGAGCAGACTACTACACTCTGAGAGTATTCTTCACCAGGCTGTTATGGCAGTCTACTCCAGGCTGTTAAGGCACGCTACACACACACAGAGGCTTTATGGCTTAGTACTCCCACAGATATGGTTGTAGAGTACACACACAGCCCTTTTGGCAGAGCACTCCCACAGAGACGCCTGCAGAGTACACACAGGTCTTTTGGCATAGTCTTCCACTAGAGACACGTGCAGAGTACAAAGAGGCTTTTTAGCACAGAAATCACACGCATATGGGTGCAGCATACACACGCAGGTTTTTTGTCACAGTACTCCCACAAAGACACTTGCAGAGTACACACAGACTTTCTAGAGTACACTCACGCTTTTTGGCATGGTATTCCCACAAATTACATGAGACACAATACATGTCCCTCTCTCTAGTCTTTATAAGTTGGGAGGAGAAATCTTGTATGAAAGCACCTACACGTATGACCGCTTCTGACCTTGCCAAATAATTGTTTTGTGGCTTCTTTTGGATGTAGAGGGGACCCAAAGTGTATTTTTCCATTGGAACCCCATGACTTACTCTCTTAGTCGTCCAGTTGACCAAGAAAATAATGGAAATAAATAATTGAAAAAAATTTGCAGAAGGAAGATAAGAGACCCATACAAGTGAGAATACATTGCTCAGGGACAGCATTGAGTTAGCATTTTCTGTGCATAGTGCTATATGTTGAATTGACAGCAGCCACATAATGACTTGTTATGACCACAGATCCATCTATGCCATTTTCAAGTCAGCCATTAAATGTCAATACAACTCAGACAAAAGGCATTGCCTGGCCAGCTTTGTTATGAAATCCCATATGGTTGATGTCTGGGACATGCTTCAGATTAAACCTCTTTAAGATTAAGTTGCAAGGAACAGAGGTTACTGAAAGTTCAGATATGTTAATGGTCTGCACGGTAACCCTATCAGCAGCATATTGTTTCTAAGAAAGATTTTTCTTGACCTTTACTTAAGATATTCTAAAATTACAGTTCATTTCAGCTGTTTTTGCTCTGAAAGGGAGATCTGTCAGATCTTTCCCACTGATGACGGTATCAGCGGCAACAAAAGCCGCCTGTTCTGTAAAGTGATCATCCTAATGGGCTGCGGAGGTTACACTGAATTCATGAAGTTGTTTTCGTTCTGTCAATGTAATCTATATATATATTGAAAAACAAAGCTGTCAAATGTAGTAGAGCTAAGATTGTTGCCCATCCCCATTCGTTGTGGTATCTTAACCCCTTATTGACTAAGTCAATTTTGACCCTAATGACCAGGCCAAATTTTTTAAATCTGACTAGTTTTACTTTATGTGAAAACCACAAAAAGAGGGAAAAAAAATCCTCCAATATTCAAGAAAAACCAAAAACAGGCAGAGATGCTTACCTGTCTAACTGGGCCTCAATACAAATGCCCTAACAGGGTGCAGCGGCCCCAAGTTAAATGGAAATTGCACAGGTGCAATAATACTAAATGAGACATCCAGCCTTCAATCAGGGATTGGCCGTTTGGCACACCAGTGCAAAAAAATGTAACCTGTATGTGGCAATGTTCACATAAGGAATGCAGAGCATCTGGTTCTCAGCCTATTAATGACGCCCTATGGCGGGCTGCCCAGTGCTAACTATAATGCATCCTGTGAGAACAGAGGCCACAGTTTACAGAACCATTTGGGCCCAACTGCAACCCGAAAAAATATAAAATGCACTGTAACTGATCCCTTCTCCGTGGTGTCACTTATTCGTCACGTGCCTGCTCTCACACGTGACTTGGGGTTCTGCCTGCAAGGGTTATCTATCTCCCCTCTCTCAGTCCAGCATTCAACCTCTTTCCTATGCTGCAATGGGAGCATAAATCACACACCAACCCAGGCCACACACCCGCTCATACACGCTGCCACCCCTCATCGAATACACAAGCGATGAGTCCCGGAACTAACAATACTAAGAAAAATATGTCTATCACTCATAAGGCTCATACACCTTAGGCTATGGATTCTTTTAGAACATTCAAGGTTCAACTGGTTAAAGTTTTATACTTTAATAACAAAAGGTTCAATGCTTACAATAAGAAAAAGGTATACAAATATGATAAGTAAAAGACATACAACTTATGCAAAACAGTGTCATAATAAACAGGAGAACTTACAGAAATTATCTAACTGGTAGTTGCTTTCTGTTCCCTGAGGGTAGGAAGAATGTAGATTGGATCACACCAGCTTCTCAGGCTGCCCCCATCATGTGAACACAATTCTCTGTCTGCAGCCTAAAATTATAACTTTGGTCTGAGGTCAGGTTTCTAGACCAGCCTCCCAGGTTAATATTATAATTGTGGTCTGTTTGATTGGGCACGGCCGCTCTACAAATGAATATATATTATTTTCCTCTGGAGACACTTGTGAGATGGTTCCCTGGAATAGCTAACCCCAGGCCTCAATTTACATCTCCCCTCCAAGCACTAGGAGGTGTTAAGTGTTCCTTTCTTCTTTGCCCTAGCCAGACCTCCTGGTGAGATATAGAGACACAATTTCTACTAGTCCCAAGGAAGTACCTAGGTGCAACTTGCCTTCAGGACAGATGTTACATTATCACTAGTCACACATATAACCCTAGACATATGTCACTACACACATATAGATATATATACACATATTTCACCACATGCACAAAAACATATCAATATATGTAAGGTATCGGTTGATTTTCTGGCCATAATACATAAGCTGACAACCCCCTTTAAAGGTCCTTACATTTGCTAGTCCTACTTTAACATAAAAACCACAAAAAGAGGAAAAGAAATCCTCCAATATTCAAGAAAATCAAAAACAGGCAGAGATGCTTATCTGTCTAAGTGGGCCTCAATACAAATGCACTAACAGGGTGCAGAGGACCTAAGTCTTTATTTGGTAATAACTCTGGAATGCTTAAACAGATCCCACTCACTCTTATTTCTAATGACATATTGTACTTCATAATAGTGGTATCATACAGTATTTTCGATATTATTTGCGCTTATTTGTGAACTAGATGGTGGCCCGATTCTAACGCATCAGGTATTCTAGAATATGTATGTAGTTTATTTATGAAGATTTCAGAATAATGCAATGAATACACAGGATTCGGCTGGCCGGGCGTGAGCAATTAGCGAAGCGTGGTTCAAATCCCGCAGCAGTTCGCGGCCAGACTGCACCTGTCACTGATTGTTTGCGGCCAGCCACGTAGTATATAGCACAGCTACGTATTATATAGCACAGCCACATAGTATATAGCACAGCCCACGTAGTATATAGCACAGACCACGCAGTATATAACACAGCCCACACAGTATATTACACAGCCCACATAGTATAGAGCACAGTCCACATAGTATATAGCACAGACCACACAGTATATAACACAGGCCACGTAGTATATAACACAGCCACGTAGTATATAGCACAGCCCATGTAGTATATTGCACAGCTACGTAGTATATTGCAGAGCCACGTAGTATGTAGCACAGGCCACGCAGTATATAACACAGGCCACGTAGTAAATAGCACTGCCCACATAGTATATAGCACAGCCCACGCAGTATATAACACAGCCCATGCAGTATATAACACAGGCCACGTAGTATATAACACAGCCACATAGTATATAACACAGCCACGTAGTATATAACGCAGCCATGTAGTATAATGCACAGTCACATAGGATATAGCACAGCCTACGTAGTATATAACACAGCTCAAGCAGCATATAACACAGCCCACGCAGTATATAACACAGGCCACGTAGTATATAACACAGCCCACGTAGTATATAGCAATGTGGGCACCATATCCCTGTTAAAAAAAGAATTTAAATAAAAAAGTTATATACTCACTCTCCATCAGCCCCCGGATCCAGCCCAGGCCTTTAGCGATGCTCGTCGCGATGCTCCATTCCCAGTAATGCCTTGCGGCAATAACTCGTGATCATGTAGTGGTCTTGCGAAACCGCTACGTCATCAAGGGTCATTGCCGCAATGCATTCTTGGGACCGGAGCATCGCGAAGAGCGGGAAAGGCTGTCGCAGACGACGGAAGGTGAGAATGTAATGTTTTTTGCTTTTTTTAATTATTTTTAACATTATATGTTTTTACTATTGATGCTGCACAGGCAGCATCAATAGTAAAACGTTGGTCACACTTACAGGGTTAATGGCACCGTTATGGGACTGCGTAACACTGCGTTATGCGACGGTGTAACGTAGTCCGTTGAATGGACTTCTGAAACGCTATGTGGGTGCTGAGTGGAGGGGAGTATGGACAGGGCACTAACTGGACGAGAGTATGGAGTGGGCACTGACTGGAGGGGAGTAGGGAAAGGCAAATTCGCGGATTTCTGTGACAGAGAAACAGACAGACAGATAGACAGACAAACAGACGGAAGTGGACCTTGGACGATTATATAGATAGATTGGAAATTTGATGTAAATTTCAAAAGTTTCGCAATTTTCACACTTTGAATTCTTATGCCCTTAAATCTGAGAGTTATGTTACACAAAATAGACAATAAAAACATTTCCCACATGTCTACTTTACATCTACATCATTTTTTAAACATTTTGTTGTTTGGGGTTCTTCAGGGGTATATAGAACTGATAGATGGCTGCATAAAAAATAGGAGCCTATTTTTTATGCAGCCATCTATCAGTTCTATGTACCCCTGAAGAACCCCCACTGTACACTGATGGGGGAGATACGCGTCGGGCATTGTTTTGGGGAGACGGCTATCTAGCGCTTGATGCGATTGGTGTCTGAGCGGTGCTGAAGGTCTCCACAAGCCTGCAGATGAGTATCGATGTTATGATAGTTCTTTCTTAAATATGGGGATGATTGTGTCCTTCCATACAAAAATACATTGCCTCTCTGGGGGCCCCAGGCTTGTGGGTCCAACTTGATATATTACTGCAGCATGCACTTTAGATAATCTGACTATGAGACATTGTTCTATCTATAGGATAGCATTGTGCACCTTAAACAGTTCAAGTATAACATGTGGTGATTTCCATATGTTTTGAGGTGTTACTTTATTTCTGGTCTTGTGCAATATATGCTTATTCAATACAGTATATGTTAGGGTTAGCGGAACGCACCAAATAATAAGACAGATAGAGTATGGTGCGTTCGCAGCCCGGGGTCCACCGTGCAGAGATGGAACCTGCTGCCAAGTAATGACGGACTATATGGCGGTACTCATAAGTATACACACGTGGGTTAAACTTCACCCAGCGTGAAGGAAGCGATCCTGTTGTGTCACAGGATCGCGGTACCGCACATAGAGTGCGAGCAAGTAGTCAGCGAACTCAACCCCAACTAGGATTGAAGTCCGATTAGACCCTTGCTGGCACAACACCGCAACTGGGTGTGTAAGGAAGCTGAATAACAATATTAAGGCACAAGAGTGCATGCGGTGCCGCACTGACGAATGCCACTAACCACCCAGGCTTGGGTAAGGAAAGCACAGAGGAAGTGCACGGCGCCGTACTGGCGGTCACAGCAACTGGACGCTGTAATGTGTGATTTGTGCTGTAGGATAAGTCGGGCGCTAGATAGCAACCATACACCTTCCGCGAACAGACATTCAATAGGGAAGGGGTATCCAAGGACGACTTGCACTCACAACAAACACACGTATGCAAATGTACACTAGCGCATGGCCGTGCGGTCATGCGCAGTTTATATAGTTGCAGCACAGGAAGTGGCCACAGAAACTTTGCCCTTCCAAGACCTGCCAAGAGGACCAATGGAATGTGCTGCAGAGCCTGAGCACATGACCCTCGATCTCCAACGGGAGATCTTGCCCTGGGCATGCTCAGTGTGTGCAGACAAGGACTTAGTCCCAGAGAAGTCCGCTCGCTGCTGACCAGCACTGGCTTTAATGGCAGAAGCTGAAGAAGCAGCAGTAACTCTCTGTACAGAGTGAGACTGAGCAAGACGCTGGGACCGACGTCCCTGCTGAGCAGACTCCACTGCGGCTGGAAAAGAATGGGAGACCGCAGCGGAGATGGCTCGAGATTCCCCCTGTGGAGAAGCGGGAACTCGAGACCTAACATTACCCCCCCCCAGGGCCCCCCCCCTCCTTGGGCCTCGCTACGCTCGAAGGCAGCAATGAGCTGTGGGGCCCGAATGTTTTCAGCAGGCTCCCATGACCTGTCCTCTGGGCCATAACCCTTCCAATCCACCAGATAGAACTTTTTGCCGCGTACCACCTTGCACCCCAAAATAGCATTCACCTCGTAATCGTCCGTAGACGAACCCGATGTCCCGGCAGATGACTCGGAAAACCGGGACATGTATATGGGTTTCAAGAGGGACACATGAAAGGTGTCGGTGATACCCAAGCGTGGAGGAAGAGCCAAACGGTAGACCACAGGATTAACCTGTTCGAGAACCTTGAAGGGACCCAAGTAGCGAGGAGCAAACTTAGTGGACTCAACTCGCAGCCTGATGTTACGGGCGGAGAGCCACACCAAGTCGCCAGGAGCAAAGGTCGGAGCGGGGCGCCGATGAACATCGGCGGAGGACCTCATTCTCTCTATGGAGGCCCGAATGGCATCCTGCGTGCGGTCCCAAATGTCCCGTGCCTCCACAGCCCAGTCTGCCACCCTGGAGTCAGCAGAAGACACAGGCATGGGCACAGGAACACGCGGATGCTGGCCGTAATTTAGGAGGAATGGAGTCTGACCGGTGGAGTCGGCTACGGCATTGTTAAGTGCAAACTCTGCCCACGGTAGCAAGGATGCCCAGTCATCCTGCCTGGAAGAAACAAAATGTCGTAAATATGTGACCAAGGTCTGGTTGGCCCTCTCTACCAACCCATTCGTCTCGGGATGATATGCCGAAGAGAGATTCAACTCAATACTGAGTAGACGACAAAGCTCTCTCCAGAATCGAGACGCAAACTGGGGACCCCGGTCACTAACAATTTTGTCTGGCATACCGTGTAGGCGAAAGATATGCTTGACGAACAAGACAGCCAACGCCCGTGCAGAAGGTAGCCGTGGAAGAGGCACCAAGTGCACCATTTTGGAAAAATGGTCGGTGATCACCCAGATAATGGTGCAGTTACGAGACTTGGGTAAGCCCACCACAAAGTCCATCCCGACCATCTCCCAGGGCCTGTCCGCCACCGGCAGAGGATAAAGCAAACCAGCTGGCCGTTGCCGAGGAGTCTTGTTCTTGGCGCAAGAGACACACGCCCGAACATACTCTGCGACATCACGAGCCATATGGGCCACCAGTATGTCCTCGCCAGTAACTCAGATGTCCTTTTGGTACCAAAATGTCCACCCACCCTGGACGAGTGTGCCCAAGAGAGAACCTCCGGTCGCAAACTGGATGGAACAAAAGTCTTGCCCGGGGGCACAGACTCTAGCGAAACCGGGGCCACAGTTCTCAAGCTCTCGGTGGGGACAATAAGCCGAGGCTCATCCTCCTCCTCCGCAGATGACACAACGGAGCGAGAGAGAGCGTCGGCCCGAATGTTCTTCTCCCCAGAAAGAAAATGGAGGGTGAAATGAAACCGGGAGAAGAATAAGGACCATCTGGCCTGGCGAGAATTCAACCGCTGGGCTGTCTGCAGGTACACCAAATTTTTATGGTCTGTGAAGACTTGGAAGGGAAAACGTGCTCCCTCCAAGAGATGTCTTCACTCCGAGAAAGCCAACTTCATGGCTAGCAACTCCCTGTCCCCGATGGAATTCCTCTCTGCTGGTGAGAAGGTCTTGGAGAAAAAGAAGCAAGGATGCTTCCGACCTTGAGCATCTTTTTGGAAGAGGACTGCTTCAGCACCAACAGAAGAGCCATCCACCTCCATGATAAATGGCTTATCAACATCGGGGCGATGTAGGATGGGAGCGCTAGCAAAGTGTGACTTTATAGAGTTAAAGGCCTTGGAGACCTCCTCAGACCACAATTTGGGATTCGCCCCCTTCTTGGTGAGGGCAACCAAGGGAGCTACCAAAGTTGAGAAGTGCGGAATGAACTGGTGATAATAATTAATGAACCCCATAAAGCGCTGCACCGCTTTAAGAGAATGGGGTTCCTGCCAGTCCATCACAGCCTGTAGTTTGGCAGGATCCATAGCCAATCCCTGGGCAGAGATGATGTAGCCTAGGAAAGGTAAGGACTCCTGCTCAAACATACACTTCTCCAACTTGGCATAGAGGGAGTTTGCCCGTAGGAGGTCGAAGACTTTGCAAACATCTCTCCGGTGGGAGTCAATATCTGGAGAGTAGATGAGAATATCATCCAGATAGACTACGACCGAGGTGGAAAGCATATCCCGGAAGATATCGTTCACAAAGTCTTGGAAAACGGCTGGGGCATTACAGAGCCCGAAGGGCATCACCAGATATTCATAGTGCCCATCCCTGGTGTTAAAAGCCGTCTTCCATTCGTCCCCCTCACGGATGCGAATCAGGTTGTAAGCACCCCGCAGATCTAGTTTAGTAAATACCCTTGCTCCCCGAAGCCTATCGAAGAGCTCAGATATCAAGGGCAAAGGATACTTATTTTTAACGGTGATGGCATTAAGACCCCTGTAGTCTATGCATGGACGCAATTCCCCATTCTTCTTCTGCACGAAGAAGAACCCTGCCCCAGCAGGTGACACTGACTTCCTAATGAATCCTCTTGCCAGATTTTCCTGGATGTACTGTGACATTGCCTCCGTCTCCGGGAGAGATAGCGGATAGACTCGACCCCGGGGAGGCTCAGCACCAGGCAAGAGATCAATAGGACAGTCATAGGGGCGATGGGGCGGAAGGATCTCCGCCGCCTTTTTGGAGAACACGTCTGCATAAGACCAATACTGCTTGGGGAGAGAGGAAAGATCTGCGGGTACCTCTGTAGTAGCAACCTGAACGCACTCCCTCTGACACCTACCCCCACAAGATTCGCCCCATCCCAGGATTCTGCCAGAGGACAACTCGATGTAAGGAGAGTGGTACCGTAGCCAAGGTATTCCCAACAGGACCTCATCAATTCCCTCAGGAATGACGAGCAGAGATATAATCTCCTGATGAGATGGCGACAAGGACAGAGTAAAAGGGATGGTCTGGTGTGTTATCTGTGAGGGCAGTGTCGACCCATTCACCACTCGTACCGTTACTGGTTGAGCTAGTATAACCAGGGGTATTGCGTGACGTTGGGCGAAGGCAGAAGACATAAAATTGCCCTCCGCCCCAGAATCCACGCAAAGCTCTACCGAGTGGGAGAATGAGCCTATAGTAATTGTCCCCTTAAAGGACAATTTAGAGGCAAACGTCGCCATGTCTAGTGTACCTCCACCTACTACCACTAGACGCTGACGTTTCCTCAACCGCTGAGAACATCTGGTGGCTAGATGTCCTGACTGCTGGCAAACATGACAGACCTTGAGTGCACAAGCGGTCCGGGACTTAGATCCCGCTTGTGACACTTCCCTGGCCTCATGTGACTCAGGAACCAGGACCGGAGATTCCAGAGGTTTGGCGAAGGTAGGAGCCAGCCGAAACCTCTGCCTACACTGGGCTCGCTCTAACCTCCGCTCGTTAAAACGGAGGTCAATTCGAGTGGAGACAGTTATTAACTCCTCCAGTGTGGCAGGAATCTCCCTAGTGGCCAGAGCGTCCTTAACATGGTCAGCCAGGCCCCTCCAAAATATGGGGATAAGAGCTTTATCCGACCAATCCAGCTCAGAAGCTAAAGTGCGGAATTGGACGGCAAAATGACTGACCAAGGACTCACCCTGAGTTAATGCCAGCAGTTGGAGCGCAGTATCATGGGTGACTTGAGGTCCTAAAAAGACCTGTTTCAGAGTACTCAGAAACAGCGGAGCACTCTGCACCACATGATCGCCACGCTCCCACAGTGGCGTAGCCCATTCCAACGCCCTGTCCGACAAGAGAGACACTATAAATCCCACCTTAGCCCGCTGTGTGGGAAAACGTGCAGCCAGGAGCTCGAGGTGAATAGAGCACTGACTCACAAATCCCCTACAAAATTTGCTATCACCAGAAAATTTTTCTGGCAGCGGGAGGCGAGAAAATGTCGGAGCAGGGGTGGCAATGGACAGGGTTGCTGCAGCCGCGCTAGCAGCCTGTACAGCAACTGCGGTAACATCCACAGCTGAGGTTGCGCTCTCAAGAGCCGCCAACCTACCCTCCAGCTGCTGGATATACAGCAAGGATTGCTGTTTGTCCGTCATTACTAGCCAGACCCTGGCGCTAGTGTAATGTTAGGGCTAGCGGAACGCACCAAATAATAAGACAGATAGATGGGGGCTGGAACAAAGCGCAGCTGGGAGGAGGCCCCCCATGACTGCTTTGAGCCGGGCGGTCTTTTTAAATAATGCTACAGCTGGGGATAGGAGAATGGAAAGGGGGGGAGGGGTTTAGAAGGGGGAGGTAGTAGGGAAAGTGCGGGAAAACCGCCATTCCCTACCTTAATCCAGAGGAAGGAAGATGTGCAGGATGGCGTCGGCGGATTCAATGATGTCCCAGCTGAGAGAGATGGCCAGGTCCAGGAGAGGGGGCTGGCTTGAGGCCCAGCTGGCCTCCATCATCGGTGCTGCAGGAGGATCCGGGCAGAGCTCACGGGGCAGGAGGACCAGGCCCCCAGAGAGACTATCCCCCGAAGTCCCGGCGCGTGGCAGGCGCAGGCTCCGGAGCCCCTCCAGGGACCCTGCGGGCGGTGAGTCCGGCGGCGCTGCCCCCTCCGTTCGCTCCCGCGCCGGCAGGAATCCAAGTGCCCGGTCTGCAGGCGCCGGGAGTCGGGCCCAGGACACCGCCGCTGCTGCCGGGAGCGCCGGACCGGAAGTGCGGCCTGCGCGATCCAGGCAGAGCGCAGCCGCAGCTTCCCCAGCTCCTGTCAGATCTCCTGCTCCCAGGGGACGCGCGGCCGCCGCTCCACCGGCTTCTCCTGCTGTGCCGGTGTCCAGAGGGAGAGCGGCCACCGCTCCCCCTGCCCCCTGCAGATCCACAGCGCCCAGGGGGCGCGCAGCGGCAGGAAGAGGAAGAGCAGAGCTGCCAGGAGGAACAGCACAGCCAGGCAGAGTGGCACAGCCAGGAGGAGCAGCGCGGCTAGGAAGAGCAGCACGGCCAGGAAGAGCAGCAGCAGCAGCCAGTAATCCGGACCCTTTACCGGCGGCAGGCACCCACAGCCCATCACCTCCCAGGGTGCCTGCTGGGATGACCACGAGGAGTACCCAGGCGGCGGACGGTCAGCGGTCGGGGGATCTTATACGTCCCGCTTGTACCGAACGGCGCAGTGGAGGGAGAGATGCAGGCAGCAGTGTCGAGCTGCCTGCTCGGGAGCGAAGAATGTTACACGACCGGGCGGGCTCGCCCGGGTTGGAACGCGGGGATCGGTCGCGGTCGCCCAGGAGATCTCCGGAACATAGAGCAGCGTTTACCCGTTACCCATCGGACGGTGGGGTGGCGGGGGATACTGACGGCGGACGGAGGAGTGGATCGGTACAGCAGCTACAGCACGCTCGGGTCCCCCCTGGTGACGAGGAGGCCAGGGGCGCGGGCCTGGGGCAGAGAGGGCTAGCGGCGCAGCAGTTCCAGCACGCTCGGGTCCCCCCTGGTGACGAGGAGGCCAGGGGCGCGGGCCCAGGGCATCGACGCAGTGAGGAGGTGTCGGAGTCCAGCGGTGATCGTCAAGGGAGGTCGGAGCGACAGGGATCCGGAGGTCCGGCTGGCGGGGACACAGCACCCGCGCAGCGTTGTGAGTATGAGTCTATGTCTGGTTTGTCGCCCGCAGGGGCCGGGTTGCAGGAAGTTAGGGGAGGTCGGGTGGCGGTGTGTGAGGAACGGCAGAGGAGTGGGCCGATTGTGGCAGAGGTGCCAGGTATGCAGGACTTATTGCAGGGTATGCCACAAATTTTGCGTAGATTGGAGGGGGGGTCAGCAACTGGGGTTGCCGCATCGCCGGTGGAGGCGTGGTTGGCCGGGCGAGGGGTGGTACCCCCGTCGGGAAGTGGGTTGGTAAGCCCTAGTCGGGTATTGGAGGTGGCATCGGCAGGTGTATCGGTTTCGGTTCAGACAGAGAAGGAGAAAGGCGATACGGTTAAATTAGATGACAGAGCGAAAGGGGAAGTTTATGTGTGCTTTGAAGGGCCGTTGGGAGCGCATTTAAAAAAGGAGGTGAAGGAGAAGATTTGGAGAGACGAGTACGTGGAAATTTTTTCCCTGCTTCCGTTGGAGAAGTTTAACTTGGATAAAGGGAAAAAAGACGATAGCAAAAAGGAGGAGGAAGAAAAGCGGAGGTGGCGGTTAATTCCGCAGACATTTGCGAATTGGTTACAGGCATTCGCAATATTGGCGAGCGTAGTGGGGGAGAAAGCGCCCGAGAATTGCTCGGGTTTGTTTTGTTATCTGGACTCGATTGGGGAGGCGCATCGTACATACGGCGGTCAGACGTGGCTGCGGTATGATGAGCAGTTTAGGCAGAGGAAGGCGGTGAGGCCGGAAATTAGGTGGGACCAGAAGGATATAGGCCTTTGGCTGAAGGTTATGGCCCCAGCTAGACATGGGCAGTCCTTTCATGGGTCCGGGGGTGGTGGCAGCCAGCAGGCGGGACACGGAAGCAGTAGTCAGGGTGCACAGGGAGCAAAGGAGAAGTCTGGAACCTGCTGGCAGTTTAATGACGGGCAGTGTAAATACGGTAACACCTGTAAATTTAAGCACGTGTGTTCCCACTGTAATGGAAGTTCACACGGGGCTTCAAAGTGTTTCAGGAAGGGGAAAGGAAAGCCAGTTGTGGGTGCCGGTCAAGGGGGAGAGCCCGGTGAGGCTTCACGAGATGGCCCCCTTTCTAAATAGGTACCCTGATCAGGTGAAGGCAGGTATTATTTTTAATGGTTTTGCGGATGGTTTTAGGATTCCTCCTCCGAGTCACGAGGTTCCTTTTTCGATTAAGAATTTGCGGTCGGCAATGTTGCATGCCGAAGTGGTTGATGTTAAACTCAAGAAAGAAGTGGAGTTGGGAAGGATGTCTGGGCCGTTTTTGAACCCGCCGACTGAGGGTATGGTGGTTTCCCCTTTGGGGGTGGTGCCTAAGAAAGAGCCGAATAAATTTCGGTTGATTCAACATTTGTCGTATCCAAAGGGTCGGTCGGTAAATGATGGCATCGCCCAGGAACTGTGCTCTGTCGAGTATACATCATTCGATGCAGCGGTACAGTGGGTGAGAAGGCATGGCCCGGGGGCGCTGTTGGCAAAGACGGATATTGAATCGGCCTTCCGGTTGCTTCCGGTGCATCCGGACAGTGTTCCGTTGTTAGGTTGCTTTTGGAATGGTGGTTACTATTTGGACAGATGTTTGCCAATGGGTTGCGCCATTTCTTGTTCATTGTTTGAGACATTTAGTACTTTTCTGGAGTGGGTGGTTAGGGACGTGGCGGGAGTTCAGTCGGTTATCCATTATTTGGATGATTTTTTGTTTATTGGGCCGCCTGATTCCGCAGTGTGTCGTAATGCGTTAACGGCTATGTTTTGGGTAGCAGAACTTTTTGGAGTCCCATTAGCGGCGGATAAGACGGAAGGTCCCACCACAGTGTTGAGTTTTTTGGGAATTTTAATTGACTCCGAGAGAATGGAGTGTCGGTTGCCGGAGGATAAGTTGGCCATGCTGCAGCAGGAGGTTGATAGAGCTAGAAGGAGGAGGAAGCTGACTTTGAAAGAGTTGCAGTCTCTCTTGGGTAGATTGAATTTTGCATGTCGGATCATACCCATGGGCAGGATATTTTGTCGCAGGTTGTCGGTCGCAACAGCAGGTGTGAAAGAGCCGCATCATTTTGTTCGCCTGAGCAAGGAACACAAAGACGACTTGCTAGTGTGGCAACGTTTCTTGTGCAATTACAACGGGCGGTCGTTGATTCAGCAGGAGGTCTTAACAAACTTTGATTGCGAGATTTATACGGATGCAGCCGGTTCGGCTGGTTACGGGGCCTATTGCGGTGGTCGTTGGTGTGCCGGACGGTGGCCGGGCCAGTGGAGGGAGTTGGGCCTTACAAAAAATCTGGTTTTGCTGGAATTGTTTCCCATCGTGGTGGCGGTTTCCATTTGGGGTGAAATGTTTGCTAACAGGAGGATTCGTTTTCATTGCGACAACATGAGCGTCGTGTCGGTGATGAACAGTTTATCGGCCTCATCCCCCCCGGTGGTTAAGTTGGTAAGGGAGTTGGTTTTCCGGTGCTTGGAACTGAACGCTTGTATTTCGGCTGTGCATGTGCCGGGTGTGCAGAACTCAATAGCCGATGCATTGTCTCGTTTCCAGTGGGACCGTTTTCGGGAATTGGCGCCGGACGCGGAGATCTCGGGAGAGGAATGCCCTTCGCATCTTTGGAGCGTGATTATGGACGAGCGGGCCGGTTGATTCGGGAGTCTGTGACGAGTCAAACCTGGGCATCGTACGAAGCCTCTTGGAGGGTATGGCAAAGTTGGGTGTTGGTGTGGGGCCAGTTGGTGTCTGACGAAGATAGGATGTTGGCGGTGTTATTCTTGATCGGTAAGGCGGCCGAGGAAGGTTGGTCGATTTCGAAGGTAAACAAATTTGTTGCTGGATTGGCTTTTGCTTTTAAGTTGCAGGGGTTGGTGGACGCGACTAAGCATTTTTTGGTCAGACAAGCACTTAGGGGTTTTAGGAGAGGCAATCAGTCGATTGACCGTCGCCGCCCCATTTCGTTTAGCCTTTTGGAACGGTTGGGGGGAGTTTTGGAGATTATTTGTGGTTCGAGTTTTGAGTTGGCGTTATTTCGTCTCGCTTTTTCATTAGCATTTTTTGGGGCATTGCGTGTTGGGGAGCTGGTGTCGAGTTCCAGAGTTCGGGCAGGGGGTTTGTTGGCGGAGGATGTGGAAGTTTGGACGGGGGGTATCGTTTTTTGGATTCGGCGTTCAAAGACTGACCAAATGGGGAGAGGAAAACGTGTGGTGCTGGGGAGGGTTAACGGGTCTCTGATGTGCCCTAGAGGTTGTCTGGAAGCATACTGGCAGTTATGGTCAGGCAGATCTGGCCCTTTGTTGTGTCACGTAGATGGGTCCTTTTTGTCACGCTTTCAGTTCATTGCGGTGTTAAGAAGGGGCTTGCGGGAGTTGGGCCTTTCTCCGGATTTGTTTGGGTCGCATTCATTTCGTATCGGGGCGGCATCAGAAGCAGATAGTTTGGGTTTGGGCGCGGAAGACATTTGTAGAATTGGCAGGTGGACTTCCAATCGTTACTTAAGTTACGTCCGTCATTAATTTAGTGGGTGATTATGATTTTTGTATTTGACCCAAGTGTTTTTTCTTCATGCATCTTGTTGCAGGTGTGTCCCCTTACTTAGCCTGGATCTTCGGACATTCGTTCGTTCATTGGGGGGCGCTGCGGGCCGAGGTCAGGCCGGACGGTAGGCAACTGGGGTTTAGTAGGCGTCAAGTTGTCATTCGGTGGTTGGGATATAGGGGGATGGTATGGAGTAGGGCCCTTTCTGAATTTTCTAAGGCGGTTCGTTTAGATAGACAACCTGATATTTTAATTGTGCATTTGGGGGGGAACGACTTGGGTGTGCGGCCTGTCAGGGAGTTGATTAGGGACATACGGTTCGATTTGTTGAGGTTGCAGGTATCATTTCCTGGGGTGTTGATTGTATGGTCAGATATTGTGCCTAGGCAACGGTGGAGGGGGGCTAGATCTTTGAAGGGTATTAATAGGGCTAGGGTCAAGTTGAATAGGGCAATAGCGGGTTTTGTTTCCAGGAACGGGGGGATTAGTGTGAGACATTTTGAATTGGAGTCAGGGCTTGGTAACTATTGGTTGGAGGACGGAGTCCACTTAAACGCGATTGGGATTGATTTGTGGACTTTAGCATTGCAAGAGGGAGTTGAACGGGCGTTGGTGGCGTTGGGGCACTCACGAGCCTGAGGTGGTCAGGGCTGTTCGTGTGTGGTGGGGGGGCGGGGGTTCTTGGAGTTGACGCTGATTGGTTGGGGGAAGGAATTGGAGCATAATTGCAGGCAATTTAAAATGTGGTGGGGTTGGATCTGGCATTTTGGTATGGGCTCTGGACGGGGTTTTACCCTGGGAGCTGTCGGTGGTTTTTTCTCTTCCTGGAACGGGATGTACGGTGCCCTCGAGCTGGTTTTCACGGCTGAGGGTAATATGGTGGTCGATCTTCTCTTGTGGGGTTTTTTGCCAGATCTTTTTAGCTCCAAGAACCCTCCCCTCGAATTTATACTGTTGTATTTATGTTTATGTTAATTTTGTTAATAAAAGTTGGCCGCTGTGGCCAAAATATCCAAAAGAATAATTGGTTATGTTTTTATTTAAGGAAAAGGTTTGGTCGGTGGGCAGTCTTGGTGGTTAGGTTACATACGTAGGAAAAGACCGTACTCGGCATATGCGGTCAAGATGGGGGCTGGAACAAAGCGCAGCTGGGAGGAGGCCCCCCATGACTGCTTTGAGCCGGGCGGTCTTTTTAAATAATGCTACGGCTGGGGATAGGAGAATGGAAAGGGGGGGAGGGGTTTAGAAGGGGGAGGTAGTAGGGAAAGTGCGGGAAAACCGCCATTCCCTACCTTAATCCAGAGGAAGGAAGACCCACCCACCCTCCCTTGTTGGCTTGTGCTTGGGGGTTTTTTAATGAGGGGGGGGGGGAATTGTTGGGCAGAGTTTATATATTGATTTGGCGAAGGAAGTTATATATCTGTTAAAAGATAAAAAAAAAAAAAAAAAAAAAAAAGAAGGCATTTTGGGGTTTGGGATTACACTTTGTATGCGGGTGTTTGGTCATTATTTGCATTTTATTCGTTTATTGTCACAGTGGCAGTGGGGGGGCGGGGGTTCTTGGAGTTGACGCTGATTGGTTGGGGGAAGGAATTGGAGCATAATTGCAGGCAATTTAAAATGTGGTGGGGTTGGATCTGGCATTTTGGTATGGGCTCTGGACGGGGTTTTACCCTGGGAGCTGTCGGTGGTTTTTTCTCTTCCCGGAACGGGATGTACGGTGCCCTCGAGCTGGTTTTCACGGCTGAGGGTAATATGGTGGTCGATCTTCTCTTGTGGGGTTTTTTGCCAGATCTTTTTAGCTCCAAGAACCCTCCCCTCGAATTTATACTGTTGTATTTATGTTTATGTTAATTTTGTTAATAAAAGTTGGCCGCTGTGGCCAAAATATCCAAAAGAATAATTGGTTATGTTTTTATTTAAGGAAAAGGTTTGGTCGGTGGGCAGTCTTGGTGGTTAGGTTACATACGTAGGAAAAGACCGTACTCGGCATATGCGGTCAAGAGTATGGTGCGTTCGCAGCCCGGGGTCCACCGTGCAGAGATGGAACCTGCTGCCAAGTAATGACGGACTATATGGCGGTACTCATAAGTATGGATAAATAAACTTGGCACTCAAAATGCGAGGGGTAATGCTTCTAATTTTATTGATGCATCCAGACACATGCACAATGCTAAACGTTTTCGGTCCACATCGGACCTTCGTCAGAGCGTATATTTTTGGCAATGACTACAAATATAAACGGAAAAGTAATGTCACATGATACATAGATACATGTCAAGAAATGCATATAAAAGTACAAATAGAGAAACTACAGTGTCAGTGATGTACAAAGTAACAGGGGGAACAAGTGCAGCAATGGCTAAGATCTATCCAGACAACAGGTACTCCGTGCGTGATGGAGATGTGGTCCGTGATAAGAGGCTAGAGACAGAACACAGGCCCTAATGATAGGATACAAAAGCTCAAAACGAGCCAATAGATAACAGTAGCCAAACATAACACGAGGGGATAATATAAGTGTATAGCACAAGTATATAGCAAAAAAATGGGATCCTAATCCAATCAGAGGTGAAGGACAACAGGCGGGTACGGTGACAATCTAGATTGATGCTAGAAGTGGATCTACCGTGGTGACCTAAAATGATAAAGAGCACGTGAACAAAGTACAATGTACAGGGCAAAATAAGAAGGACAGATATAATGAAGGGAGAGGCACCACACACTGAAGAGGAGAAAGTATGGAGGGCAGAGGAAGAAGGTAAAGGGGGAAAGCAGCCTAAATAGCGCCAGTCCAATACAGGTGAGAGATGAAGAAGCGGCACATAAAATAGACATGTGTCACCAAACGGCTACCTGGAACTAGAAGCCAACCGGAGGCACAAAGGAGCGACCAGGAGAGAGAACGCTGCGGCGGGTGTACTGAAGGCTGTAACAACACACAGAGCGTCAGGGGGGAGGGGGGGAGGTAACAAGGAGGCCTACGGAGCAGCGGCGTATAATAAGAGAAAACACACTGACCTGGAGGAGTGGGACCCACAATATATGAGAGAAGCGCCAAGGCTAGGAGCAGAGCCTAGAGGGAGAAGCAGCGCTAAAACGAAACAAAGCCGGGTAAGGTACCAAACCAAGGGAGCGGTAAAAGAGCTGGCAGTGGATACAACGCCTACCTACGGGTCCGAGGCGGGAAGACGCGCTAAGTCCGGCAGCAGAGAGCGACGCTGAGAACAGGGGAATGCTTCCGGGTATAAATCCCGGAGAAGCGGTGACGTCAGAAGTGGTCACATGACCGGGGAAAGCTAGCGCGTGCGCAAAGAATAGTACGGGGAAAGCAAAGGGAAACAGGGACGCACAGCCTAAGTAGCGCAGGCGCAGTGGCACAGAAAATAGTAATAAGAGCCAAGAGGCGCTGGATGAGCAGGCTAGAGGGAGAGAAGGGGGAACAAAGAAGAAATAAAGGGGAAAACCACAGAAAGGGAAAGTAGAAAAAGGGAAAGGCCAACATACTGGCTCTAAGACACATGAAAACAGGAAAACGCAAAAAGGAAGAGAGAATACAGGTGGAAGAAATCCTACCTAACAGACAAGGGATGGTGCCCAGTGTGGTAATAATGGTGCATACTAGCGATTCTAGAAAGAGAAAAAGAAAAAGAAAAAGAAAAACGAATTAATGTATATACAGCAACTCCACATCAAAATACAAAAATACAAAAAGTATATACAAATATATACATATATACAGGGCAGATCCGACTCTACAATAGAGGCATAGTATGCAAAATCCCACTATACTTATAGGAACGCTGATACCTCATATTCCCTATTGAGCCCTTTTGGCTCAAGGGTCTGGAGACTAAAAATCCAGAAGGCCTCCCTTTTCTTAAGGATTTTACTCCTATTGAGACCTCTCCTACTCGGTTCAATTTGTTCCAGAACCTGGAACCGTAATTGTGAAATATTGTGGTTCTTTTGATGGAAGTGGAATGGAAGGGGCAGATGATTCCTATTACAGCGAATAGTAGACTTATGCTGTGAAATCCTATCTTTAATGGGCTGGGTGGTTTCTCCAACATAGGCCAAACCGCAGGGGCACTTGATGAGATATATGACATAAGAGGAATCGCATGTGAAATAACCCTTAATAGGGATACACTGTCCCGTTTGGGGATGGAATACTTTGGAACCTTTTTGGACATTATTGCATTGAAGGCAATTAAGACAGGGAAAAGTGCCCTGTTTTTGAGTATGTAGAAAAGTTTGTCTGGACACAATGGACCTAGAACCTACATCTGCCTTAACCAATTTATCACGTAGATTTCTAGCCCTCCGAAAACAAGATAAGAATGGCAATTTAAATTCAGGAATGGATGGGTAGCTTCTTTGTAATAGACCCCAATGGCGTCTAATAGTAGATAGCACTATGTTGGAAAAAGGGTGATAGGTGCTAACAAAAGGAATCCGTTTCTTATTGTCAGTAGTTCTAGTGGATGTACTAGTTTGTCTAGCTTTGATGAGTGTATTCTGTGGGTAACCCCTGTTGGAGAATTTTTGTTGCATCTCATCAAGTCTAATGTTTTTTGTAGTGTCGTCCGAGACTATCCTATTCACCCGTTGAAATTGTGATTTAGGGATAGCATTTTTGATGGAAGGAGGGTGGCAGCTGTTGTAGTGCAGGAGACTATTTCTATCAGTGGGTTTAGAAAAAAGATCAATAGATAACCCACCTTCATCTGTTTTAGAGATCAGGGTGTCCAGAAAACTGATGCGGGCCAAATTATATTGTAAAGAGAATTTTAATTCAGGCCACACATTGTTGAGGTGTTTATCAAATGCAATGAGTGAGTCAATAGGGCCATCCCAAATACAAAAAATATCATCTATGTATCGGCGCCATATGCGCGAGTGGGCTTGGAACAAGGAATGGGTACAGACAAAATCTTTCTCAAAAGATGACATATAAGCAATCGCATACGGGGGCGCTACATGCGAACCCATCGCGGTGCCCTGTTGTTGGATGTAGAAAGTATCCTCAAACATGAAATAGTTTTCTCTAAGGACCAAATCCAAAAGGTCCGTACAGAAGCGGCGTACCTTAATATGAGTGCCTGCTTCACTGAGGAGTCTATCCACAGCCAGTATACCTTTTTCATGAGTGATGGACGTGTATAGGCTGCTCACGTCCCAGGTCACTAAGAATGAAGAGGAAGGGATAATGCCCAGAGACCTAATGAGTTCAAGGAAATCATTGGTATCTAAAATGAAAGAACTGGTGGTTTTGACTAAAGGTGTAAGAATTTTCTCCAGTACAATCGCTGGGGGGGAAAGAATGGAATCAGTCAGGGCCACAATAGGACGTCCTGGTGGTTTAAAGAGCTGTTTATGAACTTTGGGCAACAGGTAGAAAATTGGAGTTATGGGATCATTTTTCACCAAAAAGGTCCTTAATCTACTATCTATAGTGCCCTCCTGTTCATGAAACTCAAGAAGGGTCCTGATTTTCTGGGCAATGCTGTTAAGGGGATTATGTGAAATTATTTTGTAGACCTCAGGGTCATTAAGTTGTCTGTAGGCCTCTTCTAGATAATCTGTCCTATCCATAATCACTATGGCCCCACCTTTATCGGCTGGTTTGACCATAAGTGTTTTGTCAGCAGCAAGCTGTTCTAGGGCCAGTTTTTCTGCAAGTGATAGATTAGAATGGAAATGAAATTTACCCTGGTGTAAATCTCGATGGAAACAGCAAATGTCCCTTTCCACCAAAGAGATAAAAGTCTCAATGGGTGGACTGTTTTTAGGAGGCATAAATGAACTTGGGGAGCGAAGACCCAAGTCGTGCAGGTCAAGGAGTGACTGACTCACCCGTGAGGGGGGGTCCCCTGGTGGTGGCTGAGTGGAGAAATGGACACGTAAACGGAGGTTCTGAAAGAACCTCTGTAAATCCATATCAAGCTCAAAAGCATTGAACTTGTACGTAGGGCAAAAAGACAAACCTTTCTGTAATAAAGTCAATTGTGATGTGTCCAATGATTTAGATGAAATGTTGATCACCAGTGGGGGTTGCGTACCTGTGATCTGGTCGCCATGTGGCTTCTGGAGTCCCCTGCGGCATTGGCCCCCCCGCCTCGTTTTCCTTTTGGGCGCCCTCGGCTGTTCCCTAAAAAATTGCCAGATGTAAATGTATACGAGGTGCCAGATCTGCTGTCGGCCGAACCTGAGGAACTGAGGGAGGTCCGCCGTCTGGAGGATCGGTGGGGTTCTCGCCACTGGTATACCCTGTTTTGTAGGTAATCTTCGGTGTCCCTCAGAAATTTTGATCTTTTCTTCTTCTCCAAGTCGAGCCTGTGTGTGCGAAGGGTCTCCAGATTTTGCGTTTTGAGTTCTTGAAACGCCTCCTGGGACATGGTACTTGTAAGTTGGTTTTCGATGGCACATATCTGTGAATTAACGGTATCCAGATTCTGTTGCAAATAAGACAAGGTTAGAGTCATCAGATCAGCAGAACATTTGTTAAGAATATGTTCGAACTTGGTACAATATTCCTTGTCGTCCCGAAAGAAGGTAGGTTGCAAGGGGACACGGAGGCCCCTTGGTATGCGTTGAACACGGAGATATTCGGCAAGGGTGATAATATGAAGCTCGAGGTTGACTGCTCTTTTTGACTCACGTTCCAAATCCCTGTGTTTGATTTCTTGTGTAGGGATTTGGAGAAAGTCACTTGATGCAGTCACTTTAGATAAAATCTCAGCAGTTTCAGTTGCATTATAGGAAAAAATTCCACTTGACATCATCTAAGGTGCTCGTGTGCGGACAGTCCAGACAATGTTAGAAAAACACGGCACTCAATAGGTATGGAGAATGGTGGTGCTCAAGTAGGGTGTCCACCCCGTAGAATATGGATAAATAAACTTGGCACTCAAAATGCGAGGAGTAATGCTTCTAATTTTATTGATGCATCCAGACACATGCACAATGCTAAACGTTTTCGGTCCACATCGGACCTTCGTCAGAGCGTATATTTTTGGCAATGACTACAAATATAAACGGAAAAGTAATGTCACATGATACATAGATACATGTCAAGAAATGCATATAAAAGTACAAATAGAGAAACTACAGTGTCAGTGATGTACAAAGTAACAGGGGGAACAAGTGCAGCAATGGCTAAGATCTATCCAGACAACAGGTACTCCGTGCGTGATGGAGATGTGGTCCGTGATAAGAGGCTAGAGACAGAACACAGGCCCTAATGATAGGATACAAAAGCTCAAAACGAGCCAATAGATAACAGTAGCCAAACATAACACGAGGGGATAATATAAGTGTATAGCACAAGTATATAGCAAAAAAATGGGATCCTAATCCAATCAGAGGTGAAGGACAACAGGCGGGTACGGTGACAATCTAGATTGATGCTAGAAGTGGATCTACCGTGGTGACCTAAAATGATAAAGAGCACGTGAATAAAGTACAATGTACAGGGCAAAATAAGAAGGACAGATATAATGAAGGGAGAGGCACCACACACTGAAGAGGAGAAAGTATGGAGGGCAGAGGAAGAAGGTAAAGGGGGAAAGCAGCCTAAATAGCGCCAGTCCAATACAGGTGAGAGATGAAGAAGCGGCACATAAAATAGACATGTGTCACCAAACGGCTACCTGGAACTAGAAGCCAACCGGAGGCACAAAGGAGCGACCAGGAGAGAGAACGCTGCGGCGGGTGTACTGAAGGCTGTAACAACACACAGAGCGTCAGGGGGGAGGGGGGGAGGTAACAAGGAGGCCTACGGAGCAGCGGCGTATAATAAGAGAAAACACACTGACCTGGAGGAGTGGGACCCACAATATATGAGAGAAGCGCCAAGGCTAGGAGCAGAGCCTAGAGGGAGAAGCAGCGCTAAAACGAAACAAAGCCGGGTAAGGTACCAAACCAAGGGAGCGGTAAAAGAGCTGGCAGTGGATACAACGCCTACCTACGGGTCCGAGGCGGGAAGACGCGCTAAGTCCGGCAGCAGAGAGCGACGCTGAGAACAGGGGAATGCTTCCGGGTATAAATCCCGGAGAAGCGGTGACGTCAGAAGTGGTCACATGACCGGGGAAAGCTAGCGCGTGCGCAAAGAATAGTACGGGGAAAGCAAAGGGAAACAGGGACGCACAGCCTAAGTAGCGCAGGCGCAGTGGTACAGAAAATAGTAATAAGAGCCAAGAGGCGCTGGATGAGCAGGCTAGAGGGAGAGAAGGGGGAACAAAGAAGAAATAAAGGGGAAAACCACAGAAAGGGAAAGTAGAAAAAGGGAAAGGCCAACATACTGGCTCTAAGACACATGAAAACAGGAAAACGCAAAAAGGAAGAGAGAATACAGGTGGAAGAAATCCTACCCAACAGACAAGGGATGGTGCCCAGTGTGGTAATAATGGTGCATACTAGCGATTCTAGAAAGAGAAAAAAAGAAAAAGAAAAAGAAAAACGAATTAATGTATATACAGCAACTCCACATCAAAATACAAAAATACAAAAAGTATATACAAATATATACATATATACAGGGCAGATCCGACTCTACAATAGAGGCATAGTATGCAAAATCCCACTATACTTATAGGAACGCTGATACCTCATATTCCCTATTGAGCCCTTTTGGCTCAAGGGTCTGGAGAGTAAAAATCCAGAAGGCCTCCCTTTTCTTAAGGATTTTACTCCTATTGAGACCTCTCCTACTCGGTTCAATTTGTTCCAGAACCTGGAACCGTAATTGTGAAATATTGTGGTTCTTTTGATGGAAGTGGAATGGAAGGGGCAGATGATTCCTATTACAGCGAATAGTAGACTTATGCTGTGAAATCCTATCTTTAATGGGCTGGGTGGTTTCTCCAACATAGGCCAAACCGCAGGGGCACTTGATGAGATATATGACATAAGAGGAATCGCATGTGAAATAACCCTTAATAGGGATACCCTGTCCCGTTTGGGGATGGAATACTTTGGAACCTTTTTGGACATTATTGCATTGAAGGCAATTAAGACAGGGAAAAGTGCCCTGTTTTTGAGTATGTAGAAAAGTTTGTCTGGACACGATGGACCTAGAACCTACATCTGCCTTAACCAATTTATCACGTAGATTTCTAGCCCTCCGAAAACAAGATAAGAATGGCAATTTAAATTCAGGAATGGATGGGTAGCTTCTTTGTAATAGACCCCAATGGCGTCTAATAGTAGATAGCACTATGTTGGAAAAAGGGTGATAGGTGCTAACAAAAGGAATCCGTTTCTTATTGTCAGTAGTTCTAGTGGATGTACTAGTTTGTCTAGCTTTGATGAGTGTATTCTGTGGGTAACCCCTGTTGGAGAATTTTTGTTGCATCTCATCAAGTCTAATGTTTTTTGTAGTGTCGTCCGAGACTATCCTATTCGCCCGTTGAAATTGTGATTTAGGGATAGCATTTTTGATGGAAGGAGGGTGGCAGCTGTTGTAGTGCAGGAGACTATTTCTATCAGTGGGTTTAGAAAAAAGATCAATAGATAACCCACCTTCATCTGTTTTAGAGATCAGGGTGTCCAGAAAACTGATGCGGGCCAAATTATATTGTAAAGAGAATTTTAATTCAGGCCACACATTGTTGAGGTGTTTATCAAATGCAATGAGTGAGTCAATAGGGCCATCCCAAATACAAAAAATATCATCTATGTATCGGCGCCATATGCGCGAGTGGGCTTGGAACAAGGAATGGGTATAGACAAAATCTTTCTCAAAAGATGACATATAAGCAATCGCATACGGGGGCGCTACATGCGAACCCATCGCGGTGCCCTGTTGTTGGATGTAGAAAGTATCCTCAAACATGAAATAGTTTTCTCTAAGGACCAAATCCAAAAGGTCCGTACAGAAGCGGCGTACCTTAATATGAGTGCCTGCTTCACTGAGGAGTCTATCCACAGCCAGTATACCTTTTTCATGAGTGATGGACGTGTATAGGCTGCTCACGTCCCAGGTCACTAAGAATGAAGAGGAAGGGATAATGCCCAGAGACCTAATGAGTTCAAGGAAATCATTGGTATCTAAAATGAAAGAACTGGTGGTTTTGACTAAAGGTGTAAGAATTTTCTCCAGTACAATCGCTGGGGGGGAAAGAATGGAATCAGTCAGGGCCACAATAGGACGTCCTGGTGGTTTAAAGAGCTGTTTATGAACTTTGGGCAACAGGTAGAAAATTGGAGTTATGGGATCATTTTTCACCAAAAAGGTCCTTAATCTACTATCTATAGTGCCCTCCTGTTCATGAAACTCAAGAAGGGTCCTGATTTTCTGGGCAATGCTGTTAAGGGGATTATGTGAAATTATTTTGTAGACCTCAGGGTCATTAAGTTGTCTGTAGGCCTCTTCTAGATAATCTGTCCTATCCATAATCACTATGGCCCCACCTTTATCGGCTGGTTTGACCATAAGTGTTTTGTCAGCAGCAAGCTGTTCTAGGGCCAGTTTTTCTGCAAGTGATAGATTAGAATGGAAATGAAATTTACCCTGGTGTAAATCTCGATGGAAACAGCAAATGTCCCTTTCCACCAAAGAGATAAAAGTCTCAATGGGTGGACTGTTTTTAGGAGGCATAAATGAACTTGGGGAGCGAAGACCCAAGTCGTGCAGGTCAAGGAGTGACTGACTCACCCGTGAGGGGGGGTCCCCTGGTGGTGGCTGAGTGGAGAAATGGACACGTAAACGGAGGTTCCGAAAGAACCTCTGTAAATCCATATCAAGCTCAAAAGCATTGAACTTGTACGTAGGGCAAAAAGACAAACCTTTCTGTAATAAAGTCAATTGTGATGTGTCCAATGATTTAGATGAAATGTTGATCACCAGTGGGGGTTGCGTACCTGTGATCTAGTCGCCATGTGGCTTCTGGAGTCCCCTGCGGCATTGGCCCCCCCGCCTCGTTTTCCTTTTGGGCGCCCTCGGCTGTTCCCTAAAAAATTGCCAGATGTAAATGTATACGAGGTGCCAGATCTGCTGTCGGCCGAACCTGAGGAACTGAGGGAGGTCCGCCGTCTGGAGGATCGGTGGGGTTCTCGCCACTGGTATACCCTGTTTTGTAGGTAATCTTCGGTGTCCCTCAGAAATTTTGATCTTTTCTTCTTCTCCAAGTCGAGCCTGTGTGTGCGAAGGGTCTCCAGATTTTGCGTTTTGAGTTCTTGAAACGCCTCCTGGGACATGGTACTTGTAAGTTGGTTTTCGATGGCACATATCTGTGAATTAACGGTATCCAGATTCTGTTGCAAATAAGACAAGGTTAGAGTCATCAGATCAGCAGAACATTTGTTAAGAATATGTTCGAACTTGGTACAATATTCCTTGTCGTCCCGAAAGAAGGTAGGTTGCAAGGGGACACGGAGGCCCCTTGGTATGCGTTGAACACGGAGATATTCGGCAAGGGTGATAATATGAAGCTCGAGGTTGACTGCTCTTTTTGACTCACGTTCCAAATCCCTGTGTTTGATTTCTTGTGTAGGGATTTGGAGAAAGTCACTTGATGCAGTCACTTTAGATAAAATCTCAGCAGTTTCAGTTGCATTATAGGAAAAAATTCCACTTGACATCATCTAAGGTGCTCGTGTGCGGACAGTCCAGACAATGTTAGAAAAACACGGCACTCAATAGGTATGGAGAATGGTGGTGCTCAAGTAGGGTGTCCACCCCGTAGAATATGGATAAATAAACTTGGCACTCAAAATGCGAGGAGTAATGCTTCTAATTTTATTGATGCATCCAGACACATGCACAATGCTAAACGTTTTCGGTCCACATCGGACCTTCGTCAGAGCGTATATTTTTGGCAATGACTACAAATATAAACGGAAAAGTAATGTCACATGATACATAGATACATGTCAAGAAATGCATATAAAAGTACAAATAGAGAAACTACAGTGTCAGTGATGTACAAAGTAACAGGGGGAACAAGTGCAGCAATGGCTAAGATCTATCCAGACAACAGGTACTCCGTGCGTGATGGAGATGTGGTCCGTGATAAGAGGCTAGAGACAGAACACAGGCCCTAATGATAGGATACAAAAGCTCAAAACGAGCCAATAGATAACAGTAGCCAAACATAACACGAGGGGATAATATAAGTGTATAGCACAAGTATATAGCAAAAAAATGGGATCCTAATCCAATCAGAGGTGAAGGACAACAGGCGGGTACGGTGACAATCTAGATTGATGCTAGAAGTGGATCTACCGTGGTGACCTAAAATGATAAAGAGCACGTGAACAAAGTACAATGTACAGGGCAAAATAAGAAGGACAGATATAATGAAGGGAGAGGCACCACACACTGAAGAGGAGAAAGTATGGAGGGCAGAGGAAGAAGGTAAAGGGGGAAAGCAGCCTAAATAGCGCCAGTCCAATACAGGTGAGAGATGAAGAAGCGGCACATAAAATAGACATGTGTCACCAAACGGCTACCTGGAACTAGAAGCCAACCGGAGGCACAAAGGAGCGACCAGGAGAGAGAACGCTGCGGCGGGTGTACTGAAGGCTGTAACAACACACAGAGCGTCAGGGGGGAGGGGGGGAGGTAACAAGGAGGCCTACGGAGCAGCGGCGTATAATAAGAGAAAACACACTGACCTGGAGGAGTGGGACCCACAATATATGAGAGAAGCGCCAAGGCTAGGAGCAGAGCCTAGAGGGAGAAGCAGCGCTAAAACGAAACAAAGCCGGGTAAGGTACCAAACCAAGGGAGCGGTAAAAGAGCTGGCAGTGGATACAACGCCTACCTACGGGTCCGAGGCGGGAAGACGCGCTAAGTCCGGCAGCAGAGAGCGACGCTGAGAACAGGGGAATGCTTCCGGGTATAAATCCCGGAGAAGCGGTGACGTCAGAAGTGGTCACATGACCGGGGAAAGCTAGCGCGTGCGCAAAGAATAGTACGGGGAAAGCAAAGGGAAACAGGGATGCACAGCCTAAGTAGCGCAGGCGCAGTGGCACAGAAAATAGTAATAAGAGCCAAGAGGCGCTGGATGAGCAGGCTAGAGGGAGAGAAGGGGGAACAAAGAAGAAATAAAGGGGAAAACCACAGAAAGGGAAAGTAGAAAAAGGGAAAGGCCAACATACTGGCTCTAAGACACATGAAAACAGGAAAACGCAAAAAGGAAGAGAGAATACAGGTGGAAGAAATCCTACCCAACAGACAAGGGATGGTGCCCAGTGTGGTAATAATGGTGCATACTAGCGATTCTAGAAAGAGAAAAAGAAAAAGAAAAAGAAAAACGAATTAATGTATATACAGCAACTCCACATCAAAATACAAAAATACAAAAAGTATATACAAATATATACATATATACAGGGCAGATCCGACTCTACAATAGAGGCATAGTATGCAAAATCCCACTATACTTATAGGAACGCTGATACCTCATATTCCCTATTGAGCCCTTTTGGCTCAAGGGTCTGGAGAGTAAAAATCCAGAAGGCCTCCCTTTTCTTAAGGATTTTACTCCTATTGAGACCTCTCCTACTCGGTTCAATTTGTTCCAGAACCTGGAACCGTAATTGTGAAATATTGTGGTTCTTTTGATGGAAGTGGAATGGAAGGGGCAGATGATTCCTATTACAGCGAATAGTAGACTTATGCTGTGAAATCCTATCTTTAATGGGCTGTTGTTACAGCCTTCAGTACACCCGCCGCAGCGTTCTCTCTCCTGGTCGCTCCTTTGTGCCTCCGGTTGGCTTCTAGTTCCAGGTAGCCGTTTGGTGACACATGTCTATTTTATGTGCCGCTTCTTCATCTCTCACCTGTATTGGACTGGCGCTATTTAGGCTGCTTTCCCCCTTTACCTTCTTCCTCTGCCCTCCATACTTTCTCCTCTTCAGTGTGTGGTGCCTCTCCCTTCATTATATCTGTCCTTCTTATTTTGCCCTGTACATTGTACTTTGTTCACGTGCTCTTTATCATTTTAGGTCACCACGGTAGATCCACTTCTAGCATCAATCTAGATTGTCACCGTACCCGCCTGTTGTCCTTCACCTCTGATTGGATTAGGATCCCATTTTTTTGCTATATACTTGTGCTATACACTTATATTATCCCCTCGTGTTATGTTTGGCTACTGTTATCTATTGGCTCGTTTTGAGCTTTTGTATCCTATCATTAGGGCCTGTGTTCTGTCTCTAGCCTCTTATCACGGACCACATCTCCATCACGCACGGAGTACCTGTTGTCTGGATAGATCTTAGCCATTGCTGCACTTGTTCCCCCTGTTACTTTGTACATCACTGACACTGTAGTTTCTCTATTTGTACTTTTATATGCATTTCTTGACATGTATCTATGTATCATGTGACATTACTTTTCCGTTTATATTTGTAGTCATTGCCAAAAATATACGCTCTGACGAAGGTCCGATGTGGACCGAAAACGTTTAGCATTGTGCATGTGTCTGGATGCATCAATAAAATTAGAAGCATTACTCCTCGCATTTTGAGTGCCAAGTTTATTTATCCATATTCTACGGGGTGGACACCCTACTTGAGCACCACCATTCTCCATACCTATTGAGTGCCGTGTTTTTCTAACATTGTCTGGACTGTCCGCACACGAGCACCTTAGATGATGTCAAGTGGAATTTTTTCCTATAATGCAACTGAAACTGCTGAGATTTTATCTAAAGTGACTGCATCAAGTGACTTTCTCCAAATCCCTACACAAGAAATCAAACACAGGGATTTGGAACGTGAGTCAAAAAGAGCAGTCAACCTCGAGCTTCATATTATCACCCTTGCCGAATATCTCCGTGTTCAACGCATACCAAGGGGCCTCCGTGTCCCCTTGCAACCTACCTTCTTTCGGGACGACAAGGAATATTGTACCAAGTTCGAACATATTCTTAACAAATGTTCTGCTGATCTGATGACTCTAACCTTGTCTTATTTGCAACAGAATCTGGATACCGTTAATTCACAGATATGTGCCATCGAAAACCAACTTACAAGTACCATGTCCCAGGAGGCGTTTCAAGAACTCAAAACGCAAAATCTGGAGACCCTTCGCACACACAGGCTCGACTTGGAGAAGAAGAAAAGATCAAAATTTCTGAGGGACACCGAAGATTACCTACAAAACAGGGTATACCAGTGGCGAGAACCCCACCGATCCTCCAGACGGCGGACCTCCCTCAGTTCCTCAGGTTCGGCCGACAGCAGATCTGGCACCTCGTATACATTTACATCTGGCAATTTTTTAGGGAACAGCCGAGGGCGCCCAAAAGGAAAACGAGGCGGGGGGGCCAATGCCGCAGGGGACTCCAGAAGCCACATGGCGACCAGATCACAGGTACGCAACCCCCACTGGTGATCAACATTTCATCTAAATCATTGGACACATCACAATTGACTTTATTACAGAAAGGTTTGTCTTTTTGCCCTACGTACAAGTTCAATGCTTTTGAGCTTGATATGGATTTACAGAGGTTCTTTCGGAACCTCCGTTTACGTGTCCATTTCTCCACTCAGCCACCACCAGGGGACCCCCCCTCACGGGTGAGTCAGTCACTCCTTGACCTGCACGACTTGGGTCTTCGCTCCCCAAGTTCATTTATGCCTCCTAAAAACAGTCCACCCATTGAGACTTTTATCTCTTTGGTGGAAAGGGACATTTGCTGTTTCCATCGAGATTTACACCAGGGTAAATTTCATTTCCATTCTAATCTATCACTTGCAGAAAAACTGGCCCTAGAACAGCTTGCTGCTGACAAAACACTTATGGTCAAACCAGCCGATAAAGGTGGGGCCATAGTGATTATGGATAGGACAGATTATCTAGAAGAGGCCTACAGACAACTTAATGACCCTGAGGTCTACAAAATAATTTCACATAATCCCCTTAACAGCATTGCCCAGAAAATCAGGACCCTTCTTGAGTTTCATGAACAGGAGGGCACTATAGATAGTAGATTAAGGACCTTTTTGGTGAAAAATGATCCCATAACTCCAATTTTCTACCTGTTGCCCAAAGTTCATAAACAGCTCTTTAAACCACCAGGACGTCCTATTGTGGCCCTGACTGATTCCATTCTTTCCCCCCCAGCGATTGTACTGGAGAAAATTCTTACACCTTTAGTCAAAACCACCAGTTCTTTCATTTTAGATACCAATGATTTCCTTGAACTCATTAGGTCTCTGGGCATTATCCCTTCCTCTTCATTCTTAGTGACCTGGGACGTGAGCAGCCTATACACGTCCATCACTCATGAAAAAGGTATACTGGCTGTGGATAGACTCCTCAGTGAAGCAGGCACTCATATTAAGGTACGCCGCTTCTGTACGGACCTTTTGGATTTGGTCCTTAGAGAAAACTATTTCATGTTTGAGGATACTTTCTACATCCAACAACAGGGCACCGCGATGGGTTCGCATGTAGCGCCCCCGTATGCGATTGCTTATATGTCATCTTTTGAGAAAGATTTTGTCTATACCCATTCCTTGTTCCAAGCCCACTCGCGCATATGGCGCCGATACATAGATGATATTTTTTGTATTTGGGATGGCCCTATTGACTCACTCATTGCATTTGATAAACACCTCAACAATGTGTGGCCTGAATTAAAATTCTCTTTACAATATAATTTGGCCCGCATCAGTTTTCTGGACACCCTGATCTCTAAAACAGATGAAGGTGGGTTATCTATTGATCTTTTTTCTAAACCCACTGATAGAAATAGTCTCCTGCACTACAACAGCTGCCACCCTCCTTCCATCAAAAATGCTATCCCTAAATCACAATTTCAACGGGTGAATAGGATAGTCTCGGACGACACTACAAAAAACATTAGACTTGATGAGATGCAACAAAAATTCTCCAACAGGGGTTACCCACAGAATACACTCATCAAAGCTAGACAAACTAGTACATCCACTAGAACTACTGACAATAAGAAACGGATTCCTTTTGTTAGCACCTATCACCCTTTTTCCAACATAGTGCTATCTACTATTAGACGCCATTGGGGTCTATTACAAAGAAGCTACCCATCCATTCCTGAATTTAAATTGCCATTCTTATCTTGTTTTCGGAGGGCTAGAAATCTACGTGATAAATTGGTTAAGGCAGATGTAGGTTCTAGGTCCATCGTGTCCAGACAAACTTTTCTACATACTCAAAAACAGGGCACTTTTCCCTGTCTTAATTGCCTTCAATGCAATAATGTCCAAAAAGGTTCCAAAGTATTCCATCCCCAAACGGGACAGGGTATCCCTATTAAGGGTTATTTCACATGCGATTCCTCTTATGTCATATATCTCATCAAGTGCCCCTGCGGTTTGGCCTATGTTGGAGAAACCACCCAGCCCATTAAAGATAGGATTTCACAGCATAAGTCTACTATTCGCTGTAATAGGAATCATCTGCCCCTTCCATTCCACTTCCATCAAAAGAACCACAATATTTCACAATTACGGTTCCAGGTTCTGGAACAAATTGAACCGAGTAGGAGAGGTCTCAATAGGAGTAAAATCCTTAAGAAAAGGGAGGCCTTCTGGATTTTTACTCTCCAGACCCTTGAGCCAAAAGGGCTCAATAGGGAATATGAGGTATCAGCGTTCCTATAAGTATAGTGGGATTTTGCATACTATGCCTCTATTGTAGAGTCGGATCTGCCCTGTATATATGTATATATTTGTATATACTTTTTGTATTTTTGTATTTTGATGTGGAGTTGCTGTATATACATTAATTCGTTTTTCTTTTTCTTTTTCTTTTTTTCTCTTTCTAGAATCGCTAGTATGCACCATTATTACCACACTGGGCACCATCCCTTGTCTGTTGGGTAGGATTTCTTCCACCTGTATTCTCTCTTCCTTTTTGCGTTTTCCTGTTTTCATGTGTCTTAGAGCCAGTATGTTGGCCTTTCCCTTTTTCTACTTTCCCTTTCTGTGGTTTTCCCCTTTATTTCTTCTTTGTTCCCCCTTCTCTCCCTCTAGCCTGCTCATCCAGCGCCTCTTGGCTCTTATTACTATTTTCTGTGCCACTGCGCCTGCGCTACTTAGGCTGTGCGTCCCTGTTTCCCTTTGCTTTCCCCGTACTATTCTTTGCGCACGCGCTAGCTTTCCCCGGTCATGTGACCACTTCTGACGTCACCGCTTCTCCGGGATTTATACCCGGAAGCATTCCCCTGTTCTCAGCGTCGCTCTCTGCTGCCGGACTTAGCGCGTCTTCCCGCCTCGGACCCGTAAGTAGGCGTTGTATCCACTGCCAGCTCTTTTACCGCTCCCTTGGTTTGGTACCTTACCCGGCTTTGTTTCGTTTTAGCGCTGCTTCTCCCTCTAGGCTCTGCTCCTAGCCTTGGCGCTTCTCTCATATATTGTGGGTCCCACTCCTCCAGGTCAGTGTGTTTTCTCTTATTATACGCCGCTGCTCCGTAGGCCTCCTTGTTACCTCCCCCCCTCCCCCCTGACGCTCTGTGTGTTGTTACAGCCTTCAGTACACCCGCCGCAGCGTTCTCTCTCCTGGTCGCTCCTTTGTGCCTCCGGTTGGCTTCTAGTTCCAGGTAGCCGTTTGGTGACACATGTCTATTTTATGTGCCGCTTCTTCATCTCTCACCTGTATTGGACTGGCGCTATTTAGGCTGCTTTCCCCCTTTACCTTCTTCCTCTGCCCTCCATACTTTCTCCTCTTCAGTGTGTGGTGCCTCTCCCTTCATTATATCTGTCCTTCTTATTTTGCCCTGTACATTGTACTTTGTTCACGTGCTCTTTATCATTTTAGGTCACCACGGTAGATCCACTTCTAGCATCAATCTAGATTGTCACCGTACCCGCCTGTTGTCCTTCACCTCTGATTGGATTAGGATCCCATTTTTTTGCTATATACTTGTGCTATACACTTATATTATCCCCTCGTGTTATGTTTGGCTACTGTTATCTATTGGCTCGTTTTGAGCTTTTGTATCCTATCATTAGGGCCTGTGTTCTGTCTCTAGCCTCTTATCACGGACCACATCTCCATCACGCACGGAGTACCTGTTGTCTGGATAGATCTTAGCCATTGCTGCACTTGTTCCCCCTGTTACTTTGTACATCACTGACACTGTAGTTTCTCTATTTGTACTTTTATATGCATTTCTTGACATGTATCTATGTATCATGTGACATTACTTTTCCGTTTATATTTGTAGTCATTGCCAAAAATATACGCTCTGACGAAGGTCCGATGTGGACCGAAAACGTTTAGCATTGTGCATGTGTCTGGATGCATCAATAAAATTAGAAGCATTACTCCTCGCATTTTGAGTGCCAAGTTTATTTATCCATATTCTACGGGTGGACACCCTACTTGAGCACCACCATTCTCCATACCTATTGAGTGCCGTGTTTTTCTAACATTGTCTGGACTGTCCGCACACGAGCACCTTAGATGATGTCAAGTGGAATTTTTTCCTATAATGCAACTGAAACTGCTGAGATTTTATCTAAAGTGACTGCATCAAGTGACTTTCTCCAAATCCCTACACAAGAAATCAAACACAGGGATTTGGAACGTGAGTCAAAAAGAGCAGTCAACCTCGAGCTTCATATTATCACCCTTGCCGAATATCTCCGTGTTCAACGCATACCAAGGGGCCTCCGTGTCCCCTTGCAACCTACCTTCTTTCGGGACGACAAGGAATATTGTACCAAGTTCGAACATATTCTTAACAAATGTTCTGCTGATCTGATGACTCTAACCTTGTCTTATTTGCAACAGAATCTGGATACCGTTAATTCACAGATATGTGCCATCGAAAACCAACTTACAAGTACCATGTCCCAGGAGGCGTTTCAAGAACTCAAAACGCAAAATCTGGAGACCCTTCGCACACACAGGCTCGACTTGGAGAAGAAGAAAAGATCAAAATTTCTGAGGGACACCGAAGATTACCTACAAAACAGGGTATACCAGTGGCGAGAACCCCACCGATCCTCCAGACGGCGGACCTCCCTCAGTTCCTCAGGTTCGGCCGACAGCAGATCTGGCACCTCGTATACATTTACATCTGGCAATTTTTTAGGGAACAGCCGAGGGCGCCCAAAAGGAAAACGAGGCGGGGGGGCCAATGCCGCAGGGGACTCCAGAAGCCACATGGCGACCAGATCACAGGTACGCAACCCCCACTGGTGATCAACATTTCATCTAAATCATTGGACACATCACAATTGACTTTATTACAGAAAGGTTTGTCTTTTTGCCCTACGTACAAGTTCAATGCTTTTGAGCTTGATATGGATTTACAGAGGTTCTTTCGGAACCTCCGTTTACGTGTCCATTTCTCCACTCAGCCACCACCAGGGGACCCCCCCTCACGGGTGAGTCAGTCACTCCTTGACCTGCACGACTTGGGTCTTCGCTCCCCAAGTTCATTTATGCCTCCTAAAAACAGTCCACCCATTGAGACTTTTATCTCTTTGGTGGAAAGGGACATTTGCTGTTTCCATCGAGATTTACACCAGGGTAAATTTCATTTCCATTCTAATCTATCACTTGCAGAAAAACTGGCCCTAGAACAGCTTGCTGCTGACAAAACACTTATGGTCAAACCAGCCGATAAAGGTGGGGCCATAGTGATTATGGATAGGACAGATTATCTAGAAGAGGCCTACAGACAACTTAATGACCCTGAGGTCTACAAAATAATTTCACATAATCCCCTTAACAGCATTGCCCAGAAAATCAGGACCCTTCTTGAGTTTCATGAACAGGAGGGCACTATAGATAGTAGATTAAGGACCTTTTTGGTGAAAAATGATCCCATAACTCCAATTTTCTACCTGTTGCCCAAAGTTCATAAACAGCTCTTTAAACCACCAGGACGTCCTATTGTGGCCCTGACTGATTCCATTCTTTCCCCCCCAGCGATTGTACTGGAGAAAATTCTTACACCTTTAGTCAAAACCACCAGTTCTTTCATTTTAGATACCAATGATTTCCTTGAACTCATTAGGTCTCTGGGCATTATCCCTTCCTCTTCATTCTTAGTGACCTGGGACGTGAGCAGCCTATACACGTCCATCACTCATGAAAAAGGTATACTGGCTGTGGATAGACTCCTCAGTGAAGCAGGCACTCATATTAAGGTACGCCGCTTCTGTACGGACCTTTTGGATTTGGTCCTTAGAGAAAACTATTTCATGTTTGAGGATACTTTCTACATCCAACAACAGGGCACCGCGATGGGTTCGCATGTAGCGCCCCCGTATGCGATTGCTTATATGTCATCTTTTGAGAAAGATTTTGTCTATACCCATTCCTTGTTCCAAGCCCACTCGCGCATATGGCGCCGATACATAGATGATATTTTTTGTATTTGGGATGGCCCTATTGACTCACTCATTGCATTTGATAAACACCTCAACAATGTGTGGCCTGAATTAAAATTCTCTTTACAATATAATTTGGCCCGCATCAGTTTTCTGGACACCCTGATCTCTAAAACAGATGAAGGTGGGTTATCTATTGATCTTTTTTCTAAACCCACTGATAGAAATAGTCTCCTGCACTACAACAGCTGCCACCCTCCTTCCATCAAAAATGCTATCCCTAAATCACAATTTCAACGGGTGAATAGGATAGTCTCGGACGACACTACAAAAAACATTAGACTTGATGAGATGCAACAAAAATTCTCCAACAGGGGTTACCCACAGAATACACTCATCAAAGCTAGACAAACTAGTACATCCACTAGAACTACTGACAATAAGAAACGGATTCCTTTTGTTAGCACCTATCACTAGTGTTGAGCATTCCGATACCGCAAGTATCGGGTATCGGCCGATATTTGCGGTATCGGAATTCCGATACTGAATTCCGATACTTCCCGCGTATCGGATACCGGAATCGGAAGTTCCCAGAATTCAAATTGAACGCAGCAGCCAATGAGGAATGAATGAAAGTGTGGGCACATCCTGTTTAGCATGGTGGGCATGTAAGTACTGGCAAGGCTGGGATTGGCTGCTGAAATGATGTCACTCTGCACTATAAAAAAGCGCTGCCGCCATTTTGCGCTCACTCTGCTGTGATTTCAGTTAGGGACAGGACGCTGTGTTCTAACTGAGGGCCAGTCGAGCTAGCTAATTGCTTTATTTTCCTTTCCAAAGGCTAATTTAGCAAAACGCTGTGTGTTCTTCACTGTTCACCTTGCTCTTGCCTTGCAGCGCTGTTTTAACAGCGTTCTGCAAGGTCTCTGTGTGTGTGTGTGTGTGCAGCTCACTCTGTAGTCTGTGTGCAGCCATATACCCGGTTGTATTCAGCTCAGGGGGGGTTCACACTGCCTCACACAGTTGTTCTTTTTTGCTCTTAGTGCAGCCTGCTGCACATTTTTTCTCAAATTTCCTATTAGTGTTTTTCCACCAGTCTCCAGCTCTATTGTGGAAAAACACTACATAGGATAACCTAGAGGGGGGTTTTTGGGCCTTGCAGCGCCGTTTACGGCTGTCTGCACGGTCTCCGTGTGAGCCCAGCTCGCCCTGTAGTCTGTGTGCAGCCATAGCCGGTTGGATTCAGCTCAGGGTTCGTTACTGGCTCATACCTTGAGAAAAATTTTCCTTTTTTTCAAATAGTGCAGCCTGTTTAAAATTTGAAAAAAAAAATTCCTATTAGTGTCTTTCCACTCGTATCCAGCTAAATAGTGGAAAAACACTATATAGGATAACCTAGAGGAGGGTTTTTTGGCCTTGCAGCGCCGTTTACGGCTGTCTGCACGGTCTCCGTGTGAGCCCAGCTCGCCCTGTAGTCTGTGTGCAGCCATAGCCGGTTGGATTCAGCTCAGGGTTCGTTACTGGCTCATACCTTGAGAAAAATTTTCCTTTTTTTCAAATAGTGCAGCCTGTTTAAAATTTGAAAAAAAAAAAAATTCCTATTAGTGTCTTTCCACCAGTCTCCAGCTCAATTGTGGAAAAACACTACATAGGATAACCTAGAGGTTTTTTTGGGGGCCTTGCAGCGCCGTTTACGGCTGTCTGCACGGTCTCTGTGTGAGCGCAGCTCGCCCTGTAGTCTGTGTGCAGCCATAGCCGGTTGGATTCAGCTCAGGGTGCGTTACTGCCTCATACCTTGAAAAACAATTTCCTTTTTTTCAAATAGTGCAGCCAGTTTAAAATTTGAAAAAAAAAATTCCTATTAGTGTCTTTCCACTTGTATCCAGCTAAATAGTGGAAAAACACTATATAGGATAACCTAGAGGAGGGTTTCTTGGCCTTGCAGCGCCGTTTACGGCTGTCTGCACGGTCTCCGTGTGATTTAAACTAGCTCTGTAGCCCGATCTGCACCAAAAAAAAGGTTAAGTTCACCAAACACAACTTACACTTGTGTAGGCCACATTTGAAAAATAATAAAGTTTAGTCCACAATTTACAACATTAGTGTTTCTTACACCTGTTAGGAGGAGCATTACAGGAATAAGCACACTAAGGCCTTAGTACTTTTCTGCTTATCTTTATCTGTCAACCAAGATGAAGAGGGCAGGGAGTAAGGCACGTGGGCGTGGGCGCGGAGCAGGGAGAGGAGCAGGGAGAGGACGTGGTGATTCTGTGCCTGCTGCGGGCGCCGGTGACTCGTCGTCACTCAGTTTCAGCAGGGAACAGTCCTTCATGCGCAGCTTTGTCGGAGAGCGCCGTGCACCGCTGCTGCGTGAAGACCAAATTGAAGCCGTTGTCGGGTGGATGGCAGCTAACGCCTCGGCATCGACTTCAGTTAGTGCCACATCCTCTCAGGCACAGAGCACTGGAGAGCAGCCATCTGTCTCTTCACCACCTGCCAAATTGGCCAGGCAGTCAGAGAGCCCAGGACAGGAGCCGTCTCTACTTCTGTTCTCTGAATCTCTTGGCTTGGAAACAGGGGGCCAGCCAAGCAGCATTGGAGAAATGGAAGAAGAGGCAGTGTGCAGTGATGCCCAACACCTTTTTCTCTCTGACTCTGAAGAGGCAGGTGGGCCAGTGCCTCCGGTGACCACAGCGCAGTACGCATCTGATGATGAAACTCAGGTGCCGCTTTCTCGTGCGTACTGTGCTGCTGAGACTACCCAGGAGGAGCAGTTGGTGGCAGAGGGTAGTGGAGATGATGAGGTCCTTGACCCATCGTGGCGTGAGGAACAGGAAGGTGGTGGGAGCAGCTCAGAGGAAGAGCTTCCTCTTACGGGCCAAAGAGGGAGAGGGAGGGGGAAGACTGCGGAGCCTGTAGCCTCCACTTTGGCACCCGTTAGGAGCCTGTCTCTTTCCAAAGCCAAAAAGGGCGCTCCCAAGACTTGCAGTGCCTGGTCCTTTTTTGACACAGTTGCAGATGACATTTGTTTTGTCAAATGCAAGCTGTGTCATCATAAAGTAAAAAGAGGGAAAAATGTCAGCAACCTCAATACCACAAATATGTGGAAACATGTGCGGACCAGGCACGCGGTGGAGTTACAGAAACACACTGAAGATGTAGGCCAACCAACAGCGGCAGCTACCACCTCTTCAGCTCGTGTTGCCTCTTCCTCCAGCTCACGCACAGCTGGTTTGGCTTCCTCCCAGAGACCTTGTGTAATTCCACCCACAGCACCACCTTCCCAGTCATCCTCACACTCCCAGTCTACTCTACAGCCATCGGTAGTACAGGCATGGGAGAAAAGGCGGGCATTCTCGGCCAACCACCCCCGAGCACAGGCTCTGAATGCAGGCATTGCCAAACTGTTGTCCCTGGAAATGCTCTCGTTCAGGCTGGTGGAGACTGACAGCTTCCGTGACTTGATGGCATTGGCAGTCCCACAGTACAAGGTGCCCAGCCGCTTTTACTTCAGCAGGCAGGCTGTCCCTGCCCTGCACAGGCATGTTGAGGCAAACATAAAACATGCGCTACTGAACGCCGTCAGTAGCAAGGTCCACCTCACCACCGATGCGTGGACCAGTCAGCATGGACAGGGGCGATATGTTTCCCTCACTGCCCATTGGGTTAATGTTGTTGAGCCAGGTACAGATCGTGCGAGTGGCGCAGGACGTGTCCTGCCCACTCCAAGGATTGCAGGAATCCAGTCTGTACGCATCGACTCCTCCTCTTACACCAGTTCCTCTGATTCCTCTCTGCAGGATCCGTCACAGTCCACCCCCACATGGACCCGTGAACGTTTACCTATGACCGACATGAGCACAGCCGTGGCCAAACGTCAGCAGGCCGTCTTGAAACTAGTTTCATTGGGGCATCGAAGCCACACAGCGCAGGAGCTCTGGAATGCCATAAAGCAGGAGAGCGATGTGTGGTTACTGCCAGCGAATCTCCAGCCAGGCATGGTAGTGTGTGACAATGGCCGAAATCTGGTGGCAGCTTTGGCCCTTGGCAACCTCACTCACATCCCATGTCTGGCACATGTGCTCAATTTGGTTGTGCAGAGTTTTCTGAGGGACTATCCGGATCTTGATGCCCTGCTGCACAAGGTCCGCCTAGAGTGTGCTCACTTGCGGCGTTCCAGCTTGGCCAGATCCCGCATTGCTGCTCTGCAGCGCCGATTCCGCCTTCCGGAACACCGCATCATATGTGACCTACCTACCCGGTGGAATTCCACGTTACATATGTTGGAGCGGTTGTGTGAGCAGCAGCAAGCAGTTATGGAGTACCAGCTGCATCAGGCGCAAAGAAGTCGCAGTCAGCGCCGATCAGACTTCACAACCACAGAGTGGGCCACTATGAAGGACGTCTGCCAGGTTTTGCGTCCTTTTGATTATTCCACGCGGATGGCAAGTGCAGATGATGCACTAGTCAGCATGACTGTCCCCCTTATCTGCCTGCTTCAGCAAACTTTGCAAGGGTTAAGGGATGATGTGGTGGAAGAGGTGGAGGATGAGGAGTCACCTTTTCCATCAGCTTCTGGAGAGTCAGCGCCACGTGGTTCCTCACAAAGGGGTACGCAGGGGCCAATTTGTGAGGAGGATGAGGAGGAGTCAATGGAGGAGGAAGAGCTCCGTCCAGAGGAGGGAGCGACACAATTGTCCAGTGGTCAGTGTGTACAGCGAGGGTGGGGTGATGACGAGCGGGCAGAGATCATGTCTCAAGCAGGGGACAGCGTTTCTGGGCCGGTTGGCACTCTGCAGCACATGGTGGATTTCATGCTGCAGTGCCTGAGAAACGACCGCCGCATCGACCACATTCTCAACATGCCTGATTATTGGGTGTTCACCCTCCTCGATCCTCGCTACCGGGACAACGTCCAAAACCTCATCCCTGCGTTGACCCGGGAGCGTAAATTGCGGGAGTACCACGACACACTGGTGAATTCCATCATCTTCTCCTGTCCAACTGAGAGGAGTGCTGCTAGTGCTTTACAAAGCAGCTCAGTGCGTCGAGGCAGTGGGGGAGGCTCTGCCCAAAGAGGGAGCAGAAGCAGTGCCTCTGCCCAAGGCAAGCCCAGTATGGCACAACTCTGGCTCACTTTTGTGTGCCCGCCCCAAATGTCTACACCATCACCGGCGGCTCCAGTCAGCAGGAGGCAACGGTTCCGTCAGATGGTGACAGACTACATGGCTTGCCCTCTTACTGTACTCCCAGACGGCTCTTCCCCGTTCAAGTTTTGGGTCTCTAAGCTGGATACATGGCCAGAGCTAAGCCAGTATGCATTGGAGGTGCTGGCTTGCCCTGCGGCTAGTGTCTTATCGGAACGTGTCTTTAGTGCCGCAGGTGGTGTACTAACAGACCGTCGCATGCGACTATCCTCCGATAACGTTGACCGGCTTACTTTCCTGAAAATGAACCAGGCCTGGATCTCGCAGGAATTTGCCACTCCTCTGCCTGATTAAGTAATTGGGTGTCATCCAGGTCTCCTGCTGTGTTCATCTTTCTACCACCTGAACTGCTATTCCTGGGCTCCAACACCGCCAGTTGCGGCTCAGAAGTGCAGGCTGCACAGTAAAAACATACGACCCAGTGTTATTGGGTTTCAGTAACGTCAGCTGATCCCCAGCTGTGTAGCCGGCAATGTGTCCTGCGACCGCCACGCTGGCACAACAACCTAAATGTAAGGGAACCTGTCCCCCCCCCCCCCCGTCGTTTGTTACTGAAAGAGCCATCTTGTGCAGCAGTAATGCTGCACAAGGAAAAGGTAGCTCTTTTTTTTTAGCTCTTTGCACACGCAGAACTTAACACTTATAAAATGTGTTCACTGATACCGTTATACCGTCCCGGAGCTGGGACTTTCCTTCGTAATGTGACGCAGCACAGCCGTCATTCCTACCCCCTTGGTGCCATGCGCTGCCTCCTCAGCGTTGTTTTAAGCTGTCACGGAGCCTGCGCTGTTCTGTTATCCCTTGGGCATGCCCTATTTGCGCTGCCTGTCTTCTGACATAATTTGGTGTCAGGCTGGCTGCGCCTGTGCGGCCGCGGTGCCCGAGATCCCGCCTCGCAGTGTCTTCTGATTGAGTCACACTGCGGGCCTGGGATCCATGGGCATGCGCAGTGCATATCTTCCCCTCGGGCTCTCGCTCATTTCCCTCCGCCTTCTTTAGACTGTGCGCCGTCAGCTGATCCCTAGCATGCCACGGCCGTGACACCGCACAGTCTGAAGAAGAGGGAAGGAGGGGAGTGAGAGTCGAGGTTATGCACTGTGCATGCCCATGGTTCCAAGGCCCGCAGTGGGATTACGTTAGATGAGACTGCGAGGTGGGATCTGGAGCAGCGTGGACGCACAGGCACTGACAGCCTGACACCAAATTATGTCAGAAGACAGGCAGCGCTAATTGGGCATGGCCAAGGGCTAACAGAACAGCGCAGGCTCCGTGGCAGCTTAAAACAACGCTGAGGAGGCAGCGCACGGCATCAAGGGGATAGGAATGACAGCTGTGCTGTGTCCCATTACGAAGGAAATTCGCACCTCCGGAACGGTTTAACGGTATAAAGGGACACATTTTTAGTGTTTACTTCGGTGTTTGCAAGGAGCATAATTAAAAGAGCAACCTTTTCCTTTTGCATCCTTAGTGCTGCACAACATGGCTCTTTCAGCTACAAACGTCTTGGGGGGGGGGGTTAAAGGTTTCCTTTCAACTTGCTCCAATCAGGCTTCGGCCTACACTCTGTTCCTCTGCTCCTCCTGCTGTCCCTGGGCTCTAACACCGCCAGTTGGTGCCTGGAAGTGCTGTGTGCACAGTCAACAGTCGCTCCTCTGTTATTGGGGTTCAGTAACGTCAGCTGATCCCCAGCTGTGTGTGCGGCAATACCTCCAATCTGCTCCTCCTGCTGTCCCTGGGCTCTAACACCGCTAGTTGGTGCCTGGAAGTGCTGTGTGCACAGTCAACAGTCGCTCCTCTGTTATTGGGGTTCAGTAACGTCAGCTGATCCCCAGCTGTGTGTGCGGCAATACCTCCAATCTGCTCCTCCTGCTGTCCCTGGGCTCTAACACCGCCAGTTGGTGCCTGGAAGTGCTGTGTGCACAGTCAACAGTCGCTCCTCTGTTATTGGGGTTCAGTAACGTCAGCTGATCCCCAGCTGTGTATCCGGCAACGTGTCATGCGACCGCCACGCTGGCACAACTAAAATGTAAGGGGACCTGTCCCCCCCCCCCCCTAGGCGTTTGTTACTGAAAGAGCCACCATGTGCAGCACTAATACTGCACAAGGGAAAGGTCGCTCTTGAAATTATGCTCCTTGCAAACGCTGAACTACACACTCATGTAATGTGTCCCCTCACACCGTCCAACCGTCCCGGAGGTGGGACTTTCCTTTGTAATGTGACGCAGCACAGCCGTCATTGCTACCCCCTTGGCACCGTGCGCTGCCTCCTTAGCGTTGTTTGATTCCGTCATGGACCCTGCGCTGTTATGTTATCCCTTGGCCATGCACAGTTTGCGCTGCCCGTCCTCTGACATCATTTGTTGTCGTCCTGGCTGCGCCTGTGCGTCCACGCTGCCCGAAATCACACCTCGCAGTGTCGTCTAATGTGATCCCACAGTGGGCCTGGTATCCATGGCCATGCGCAGTGCATATACTAGCCTCTCACTCCCCTTCTTCACGCTTCTTCAGACTAGGCGGCGTCAGCTGATCCCTAATAGCATGCCACGGCCGTGACGCCGCACAGTCTGAAGAAGCAGGAAGGAGGTGAGTGAGAGGCGATGATATGCACTGCGCATGCCCATGGATCCCTGGCCCGCAGTGGGACTACATTAGATGACACTGCAAGGTTGGATCTCGGGCAGCTTGGACGCACAGGCACTGCCAGCCTGACACCTACATGATGTCAGAAGACGGGCACCGCTAACTGTGCATGGCCAAGGGATAACATTACAGTGCGGGCTCCGTGACAGAACCAAACAACGTTGAGGAGGTGGTGCCCGGCACCAAGGGGGTTGGAATGACGGCTGTGCTGTGTCACATTACAAAGGAAAGTCCCACTTCCGGGATGGTTTGACGGTGTGAGGGGACACATTATATGAGTGTGTACTTCAGCGTTTGCAAGGAGCATAATTTTCGGAGCCACCATTTTCCATGTGCAGTATTACTGCTGTACAAGATGGCTCTTTCAGCAACAAATGCCTGGGGGGGGGGGGGTTAAAGGTTCCCTTTCAACTTGCTCCACTGCAGGCTTCGGCCTACACTCTGCTCCTCTTTGATTCCCTGGGTTTCAACACTGTCAGTTGCCACCTGGAAGTGTTGTCTACACAGAAAAAAACACTAGGTGATGTGTCAGTGGGGTTCAGCACCGCCAGCTGTTCCCCTGCTGTGTAGTCGGCAACGTGTCCAGCACAAGCCACGCTGGCACAACAGAACAAAAGCTGCCACCAGTGCAGGCTTCGGCCTACACTCTGCTCCTCTCCTCCTCCTGCTGACCCTGGGCTCAAACACCGCTAGTTTTTGCCCGGAAGTGCTAGCTGCACAGAGAAAAACACCAGCCAATGTGTTAGTGGGGTTCAGCAACGCCAGCTGTTCCCCTGCTGTGTAGCCGGCAACGTGACCTGCAAACGCCATGCAGGCACAGGAACTGAAATTAAAAGGGAACCTGGCCCCACCCCCCCAGGTGTTTCTATGTATAACAGCCACCTAGTACAGCAGTACTGCTGCATTTGTACAAGGTGGCTGACTTTTTCTCCTTGCCCACGTGGAACTCAACACGTACAAAATGTGTCTCATTGAGACCATTCCACTGTCCCTGAGGTGTGACTTTCCTTTGTAATGATACGCAGCACCCCCCTTGGTAGCGTTTCCCGTCTTTTGTCATCATGGTTAGCTGGCTGCGCCTGTGCATCCGCCCTGCTAGAAACAACGCCCCTCGTTGTCATATTTATTTTGTCAGCGAGGGTGTGGTTTATGGGCACGAGCAGTGCATATGTTCGCCTGTCTTAACTCATCTCCTTCCGCCTTCTTCAGACTGTGCGGCCTCCTGGCCGTGGTAGGCGATAAGGGATCAGCTGAGGCCGCCCAGTCTGGAGCAGGTGTAAGGACATGTGTAAGCGGCAAACCTATTTACTGCACAAGGCCACGAATCCCAGCCACGCAGTGTGATTTTTTGAAAACACACTGTGGGTCTGGGATTCATGTCCATCGCTAACCGCAACGGCCGACATGAAATGAGGTCAGAAGACAGGAAGCGCTCACAGCGCATGGCCAAGGGATCACAATAGCGCAGACTCCTGTACAGCAAATAACAACGCTCAGGAATCTGCGCCCAGTACCTAGGTGCAAATTTTGACACCTGTGCTGCGTCTCGTTAAAAAGACAAGTCACGCCTCCACAACTGTTTGACAGTATAATGGGCTAAATAGTGTACGTGTTTTAGTCAGCGTGTGCAAGGAGCAAAACAAATAGAGCAACCTTTTACTTGTGCAGCATTAATGCTGCACAAGGTGTGGCTCTTGTACCTTGCAACACCTGAGGGGGGGGTTAAAGGTAACCTTTGAAATTGGTTCAACTAGGCTTCGGCCTACACTCTGCTCCTCTACTCCTCCTGCTGACCCTGGGCTCAAACACCGCTAGTTTTTGCCCGGAAATGCTAGCTGCACAGAGAAAAACACCAGCCAATGTGTTAGTGGGGTTCAGCACCGCCAGCTGTTCCCCTGCTGTGTAGTCGGCAACGTGTCCAGCACAAGCCACGCTGGCACAACCGACCAAAAGCTGCCACCAGTGCAGGCTTCGGCCTACACTTTGCTCCTCTCCTCCTCCTGCTGACCCTGGGCTCAAACAACGCCAGTTTCTGCCCGGACATGCTAGCTGCACAGAGAAAAACACCAGCCAATGTGTTAGTGGGGTTCAGCACCGCCTGCTGTTCCCCCGCTGTGTAGCCGGCATCGTGTCCAGCACAAGCCACGCTGGCACAACCGACCAAAAGCTGCCACCAGTGCAGGCTTCGGCCTACACTTTGCTCCTCTCCTCCTCCTCCTGCTGACCCTGGGCTCTAACACCGCTAGTTTTTGCCCGGACATGCAATCTGCACAGAGAAAAACACCAGTCAATGTGTTAGTGGGGTTCAGCACCGCCAGCTGTTCCCCTGCTGTGTAGTCGGCAACGTGTCCAGCACAAGCCACGCTGGCACAACCGACCAAAAGCTGCCACCAGTGCAGGCTTCGGCCTACACTTTGCTCCTCTCCTCCTCCTGCTGACCCTGGGCTCAAACAACGCCAGTTTCTGCCCGGACATGCTAGCTGCACAGAGAAAAACACCAGCCAATGTGTTAGTGGGGTTCAGCACCGCCTGCTGTTCCCCCGCTGTGTAGCCGGCATCGTGTCCAGCACAAGCCACGCTGGCACAACCGACCAAAAGCTGCCACCAGTGCAGGCTTCGGCCTACACTTTGCTCCTCTCCTCCTCCTCCTGCTGACCCTGGGCTCTAACACCGCTAGTTTTTGCCCGGACATGCAATCTGCACAGAGAAAAACACCAGTCAATGTGTCAGTGGGGTTCAGCAACGCCAGCTGTTCCCCTGCTGTGTAGCTTGCAACGTGACCTGCAAACGCCACGCAGGCACATGAACTGAAATTGAAGGGAGCCTGCCCCCCACCCACAGGTGTTTCTATGTATATCAGCCACCTTGTACAGCAGTACTGCTGCATTTGTACGAGGTGGCTGACTTTTTCTCCTTGCCCACGTGGAACTCAACACGTACAAAATGTGTCTCATTAGAGACCATTACAATGTCCCTGAGGTGTGACTTTCCTTTGTAATGACACGCAGCACCACCCTTGTTAGCGCTGCCCGTCTTTTGACATCATTGGTTAGCTGGCTGCGCCTGTGCATCTCCCCTGCTCGAAACAACGGCCCTCGGTGTCTTATTTTTTTGGACAGCGAGGGTGTGATTGATGGGCATGTGCAGTGCATATGTTTGCCTGTGTTCACTCATCTCCTTCCGCCTTCTTCAGACTGGGTGTCCTCATGGCCGCGGCAGGCGATAAGGGATCAGATGAGGCCGCCCAGTCTGAAGCAGGTGTAAGGACATGTGTGAGCGGCAAACATATTTAGTGCACCAGGGCACGAATCCCAGCACCGCAGTGTGATTTTTTAAAAACACACTGTGGGTCTGGGATTCATGTCCATCGCTAACCGCAACGGCCGACATGAAATGAGGTCAGAAGACAGGAAGCGCTCACAGCGCATGGCCAAGGGATCACAATAGCGCAGACTCCTGTACAGCAAATAACAACGCTCAGGAATCTGCGCCCAGTACCTAGGTGCAAATTTTGACACCTGTGCTGCGTCTCGTTAAAAAGACAAGTCACGCCTCCACAACTGTTTGACAGTATAATGGGCTAAATAGTGTACGTGTTTAATTCAGCGTGTGCAAGGAGCAAAATTAAATAGAGCAACCTTTGACTTGTGCATCATTAATGCTGTTCAAGGTGTGGCTCTTGTACCTTGCAACACCTGAGGGGGGGGTTAAAGGTAACCTTTGAAATTGGTTCAACTAGGCTTCGGCCTACACTCTGCTCCTCTCCTCCTCCTGCTGACCCTGGGCTCAAACACCGCTATTTTTTGCCCGGAAATGCTAGCTGCACAGAGAAAAACACCAGCCAATGTGTTAGTGGGGTTCAGCACCGCCAGCTGTTCCCCTGCTGTGTAGACTAGTCGGCAACGTGTCCAGCACAAGCCACGCTGGCACAACAGAACAAAAGCTGCCACCAGTGCAGGCTTCGGCCTACACTTTGCTCCTCTCCTCCTCCTGCTGACCCTGGGCTCAAACAACGCCAGTTTCTGCCCGGACATGCTAGCTGCACAGAGAAAAACACCAGCCAATGTGTTAGTGGGGTTCAGCACCGCCAGCTGTTCCCCCGCTGTGTAGCCGGCATCGTGTCCAGCACAAGCCACGCTGGCACAACCGACCAAAAGCTGCCACCAGTGCAGGCTTCGGCCTACACTTTGCTCCTCTCCTCCTCCTCCTGCTGACCCTGGGCTCTAACACCGCTAGTTTTTGCCCGGACATGCAATCTGCACAGAGAAAAACACCAGTCAATGTGTCAGTGGGGTTCAGCAACGCCAGCTGTTCCCCTGCTGTGTAGCTTGCAACGTGACCTGCAAACGCCACGCAGGCACATGAACTGAAATTGAAGGGAGCCTGCCCCCCACCCCCCCAGGTGTTTCTATGTATAACAGCCACCTTGTACAGCAGTACTGCTGCATTTGTACAAGGTGGCTGACTTTTTCTCCTTGCACACGTGGAACTCAACAAGTACAAAATGTGTCTCATTACAGACCATTACAATGTCCCTGAGGTGTGACTTTCCTTTTTAATGACACGCAGCACCCCCATTGTTAGCGCTGCCCGTCTCCTGACATCATTGGTTGGCTGGCTGTGCCTGTGCGTCCCCCCTGCCCGACACAACGCCCCCCGTTGTCTCATATATTTTGACTGCGAGGGTGTGATTGATGGGCACGAGCAGTGCATATGTTCCCCTGTTTTCACTCCCCTCCTTCCGCCTTCTTCTGACTGTGCGGCCTCATGGCCGCGGCATGCGATAAGGGATCAGCTGAGGCCGCCCAGTCTGAAGCAGGTGTAAGGACATGTGTGAGCGGCGAACATATTTACTGCACAAGGCCACGAATCCCAGCACCGCAGTGTGACTTTAGGAAAAGCCACTGTGGGTCTGGGATTTATGGCCATCGTTAACCGCACCGGCCAACATGAAATGAGGTCATGAGACGGCCTGCACTAACAGGGTATTGCCAAGGGATAACACAAGAGCGCAGACTCCTGTACAGCAAATAACAACGCTCAGGAATCTGCGCCCAGTACCTAGGTGCAAATTTTGACACCTGTGCTGCGTCTCGTTAAAAAGACAAGTCACGCCTCCACAACTGTTTGACAGTATAATGGGCTAAATAGTGTACGTGTTTAATTCAGCGTGTGCAAGGAGCAAAATTAAATAGAGCAACCTTTGACTTGTGCATCATTAATGCTGTTCAAGGTGTGGCTCTTGTACCTTGCAACACCTGAGGGGGGGGTTAAAGGTAACCTTTGAAATTGGTTCAACTAGGCTTCGGCCTACACTCTGCTCCTCTCCTCCTCCTGCTGACCCTGGGCTCAAACACCGCTATTTTTTGCCCGGAAATGCTAGCTGCACAGAGAAAAACACCAGCTAATGTGTTAGTGGGGTTCAGCACCGCCAGCTGTTCCCCTGCTGTGTAGACTAGTCGGCAACGTGTCCAGCACAAGCCACGCTGGCACAACAGAACAAAAGCTGCCACCAGTGCAGGCTTCGGCCTACACTTTGCTCCTCTCCTCCTCCTGCTGACCCTGGGCTCAAACAACGCCAGTTTCTGCCCGGACATGCTAGCTGCACAGAGAAAAACACCAGCCAATGTGTTAGTGGGGTTCAGCACCGCCAGCTGTTCCCCCGCTGTGTAGCCGGCATCGTGTCCAGCACAAGCCACGCTGGCACAACCGACCAAAAGCTGCCACCAGTGCAGGCTTCGGCCTACACTTTGCTCCTCTCCTCCTCCTCCTGCTGACCCTGGGCTCTAACACCGCTAGTTTTTGCCCGGACATGCAATCTGCACAGAGAAAAACACCAGTCAATGTGTCAGTGGGGTTCAGCAACGCCAGCTGTTCCCCTGCTGTGTAGCTTGCAACGTGACCTGCAAACGCCACGCAGGCACATGAACTGAAATTGAAGGGAGCCTGCCCCCCACCCCCCCAGGTGTTTCTATGTATAACAGCCACCTTGTACAGCAGTACTGCTGCATTTGTACAAGGTGGCTGACTTTTTCTCCTTGCACACGTGGAACTCAACAAGTACAAAATGTGTCTCATTACAGACCATTACAATGTCCCTGAGGTGTGACTTTCCTTTTTAATGACACGCAGCACCCCCATTGTTAGCGCTGCCCGTCTCCTGACATCATTGGTTGGCTGGCTGTGCCTGTGCGTCCCCCCTGCCCGACACAACGCCCCCCGTTGTCTCATATATTTTGACTGCGAGGGTGTGATTGATGGGCACGAGCAGTGCATATGTTCCCCTGTTTTCACTCCCCTCCTTCCGCCTTCTTCTGACTGTGCGGCCTCATGGCCGCGGCATGCGATAAGGGATCAGCTGAGGCCGCCCAGTCTGAAGCAGGTGTAAGGACATGTGTGAGCGGCGAACATATTTACTGCACAAGGCCACGAATCCCAGCACCGCAGTGTGACTTTAGGAAAAGCCACTGTGGGTCTGGGATTTATGGCCATCGTTAACCGCACCGGCCAACATGAAATGAGGTCATGAGACGGCCTGCACTAACAGGGTATTGCCAAGGGATAACACAAGAGCGCAGACTCCTGTACAGCAAATAACAACGCTCAGGAATCTGCGCCCAGTACCTAGGTGCAAATTTTGACACCTGTGCTGCGTCTCGTTAAAAAGACAAGTCACGCCTCCACAACTGTTTGACAGTATAATGGGCTAAATAGTGTACGTGTTTAATTCAGCGTGTGCAAGGAGCAAAATTAAATAGAGCAACCTTTGACTTGTGCATCATTAATGCTGTTCAAGGTGTGGCTCTTGTACCTTGCAACACCTGAGGGGGGGGTTAAAGGTAACCTTTGAAATTGGTTCAACTAGGCTTTGGCCAACACTCTGCTCCTCTACTCCTCCTGCTGACCCTGGGCTCAAACACCGCTAGTTTTTGCCCGGAAATGCTAGCTGCACAGAGAAAAACACCAGCCAATGTGTTAGTGGGGTTCAGCACCGCCAGCTGTTCCCCTGCTGTGTAGTCGGCAACGTGTCCAGCACAAGCCACGCTGGCACAACAGAACAAAAGCTGCCACCAGTGCAGGCTTCGGCCTACACTTTGCTCCTCTCCTCCTCCTGCTGACCCTGGGCTCAAACAACGCCAGTTTCTGCCCGGACATGCTAGCTGCACAGAGAAAAACACCAGCCAATGTGTTAGTGGGGTTCAGCACCGCCAGCTGTTCCCCCGCTGTGTAGCCGGCATCGTGTCCAGCACAAGCCACGCTGGCACAACCGACCAAAAGCTGCCACCAGTGCAGGCTTCGGCCTACGCTTTGCTCCTCTCCTCCTCCTCCTGCTGACCCTGGGCTCTAACACCGCTAGTTTTTGCCCGCACATGCAATCTGCACAGAGAAAAACACCAGTCAATGTGTCAGTGGGGTTCAGCAACGCCAGCTGTTCCCCTGCTGTGTAGCTTGCAACGTGACCTGCAAACGCCACGCAGGCACATGAACTGAAATTGAAGGGAGCCTGCCCCCCACCCCCCCAGGTGTTTCTATGTATAACAGCCACCTTGTACAGCAGTACTGCTGCATTTGTACAAGGTGGCTGACTTTTTCTCCTTGCACACGTGGAACTCAACAAGTACAAAATGTGTCTCATTACAGACCATTACAATGTCCCTGAGGTGTGACTTTCCTTTTTAATGACACGCAGCACCCCCATTGTTAGCGCTGCCCGTCTCCTGACATCATTGGTTGGCTGGCTGTGCCTGTGCGTCCCCCCTGCCCGACACAACGCCCCCCGTTGTCTCATATATTTTGACTGCGAGGGTGTGATTGATGGGCACGAGCAGTGCATTAGTTCCCCTGTTTTCACTCCCCTCCTTCCGCCTTCTTCTGACTGTGCGGCCTCATGGCCGCGGCATGCGATAAGGGATCAGCTGAGGCCGCCCAGTCTGAAGCAGGTGTAAGGACATGTGTGAGCGGCGAACATATTTACTGCACAAGGCCACGAATCCCAGCACCGCAGTGTGACTTTAGGAAAAGCCACTGTGGGTCTGGGATTTATGGCCATCGTTAACCGCACCGGCCAACATGAAATGAGGTCATGAGACGGCCTGCACTAACAGGGTATTGCCAAGGGATAACACAAGAGCGCAGTTTCCTGTACTGCAAATAACAACGGTAAGGAATCTGCGCACAGCACCTAGGTGTAAATTTGTACACCTGTGCTGCGTCTCCTTAAAAAGACTAGTAGTCACGCCTCCACTACTGTTTGACAGTATAATGGGCTAAATAGTGTACGTGTTTAATTCAGCGTGTGCAAGGAGCAAAATTAAATAGAGCAACCTTTGACTTGTGCATCAATAATGCTGTTCAAGGTGTGGCTCTTGTACCTTGCAACACCTGAGGGGGGGGTTAAAGGTAACCTTTGAAATTGGTTCAACTAGGCTTTGGCCAACACTCTGCTCCTCTACTCCTCCTGCTGACCCTGGGCTCAAACACCGCTAGTTTTTGCCCGGAAATGCTAGCTGCACAGAGAAAAACACCAGCCAATGTGTTAGTGGGGTTCAGCACCGCCAGCTGTTCCCCTGCTGTGTAGTCGGCAACGTGTCCAGCACAAGCCACGCTGGCACAACAGAACAAAAGCTGCCACCAGTGCAGGCTTCGGCCTACACTTTGCTCCTCTCCTCCTCCTGCTGACCCTGGGCTCAAACAACGCCAGTTTCTGCCCGGACATGCTAGCTGCACAGAGAAAAACACCAGCCAATGTGTTAGTGGGGTTGAGCACCGCCAGCTGTTCCCCTGCTGTGCAGCTTGCAACGTGACCTGCAAACGCCACGCAGGCACATGAACTGAAATTGAAGGGAGCCTGGCCACCACCCCCAGGTGTTTCTATGTATAACAGCCACCTTGTACAGCAGTACTGCTGCATTTGTACAAGGTGGCTGACGTTTTCTCCTTGCCCACGTGGAACTCAACACGTACAAAATGTGTCTCTTTGAGACCATTCCACTGTCCCTGAGGTGTGACTTTCCTTTCTAATGATACGCAGCACCCCCCTTGGTAGCGCTTCCCGTCTTCTGACATCATTGGTTGGCTACTTGCGCCTGTTCGTCCGCCCTGCCTGAATAAAATGCTCCTCGTTGTCTTAATTATTTTGACTGCGAGGGTGTGATTGATGGGCACGAGCAGTGCATATCTTCGCCTGTCTTAACTCATCTCCTTCCGCCTTCTTCAGACTGTGCAGCCTCATGGCCGCGGCATGCGAGAAGGGATCAGCAGAGGCCGCCCAGTCTGAAGCAGGTGTAAGGACGTGTGTGAGCGGCCAAAATATTTACTGCTCAAGGCCACGAATCCCAGCACCGCAGTGTGGCTTTATGAAAAGACACTGTGGGTCTGGGATTTATGGCCATCGTTAACCGCACCGGCCAACATGAAATGAGGTCATAAGATGGGCAGCGCTAACAGGGCATTGCCAAGGGATAACACAAGAGCGCAGACTCCTGTACAGCAAATAACAACGCTCAGGAAGCTGCGCCAAGCACCAAGGCGTTATTTTGGACACCTGTGCTGCGTCTCATCAAAAAACCAAGTCACGCATCCACTACAGTTTGACTGTAGAATGGGGTAAATTGTGTATGTCTTTCATTCAGCGTGTGCAAGTAGACAAATTAATAGAGCAACCTTTCACTTGTGCAGCATTAATACTGCACAAGGTGTGTCTCTTGTACTTTGTAACACCTGAGGGGGGGGTTAAAGGTTTCCTTTGAAATTGGTTCAACTAGGCTTCGGCCTACACTCTGCTCCTCTCCTCCTCCTCCTGCTTCAACACGGGCTCTAACATCGCAAGTTTTTGCCCGCAAGTGCTAGCTGCACAGATAAAAACACACGCCATTGTGTTAGTGGGGTTCAGCAACGCCAGCTGTTCCCCCAGTGTGTAGCTGGCAAAGTGTCCTGCAAACGCAACGCAGACACAAAGCTGCCTCCAGTGCAGGCTTCGGCCTACACTCATCTCCCCCTGCTTACCCTTTGCTCCAACACCGCTAGTTGGGGCTCTAGGAAGACAATCTTTAATAGGCAAGGCAACGCATCCGGGTTCCAGCACCGCCAGCTGGTTCTCGGCAGTGTTCTTGTCACAGGTACTCCCTCGTGCCAAGCCTGGTTTCAGCACCGTCAGCTGTTTCCGGGTTGTGTCAACTTCACTGAGACGCCTATGCTTGCCCCGTCGTGGGGCGGTCGAGTTAGCCAACTCCAGGGTGCCTCCAGTTTAGGAGCTTCCTATGTGGGCTGCGTGAACTGGTAGTCAAGGCTGGTTCTGTAGTGCCAGTAGGCCCAGCTCCCCCTGTAGGACTGTTGGGGTTCGGTAACTGCGGCTGCCTCGCGGCCTAGCTGTTCTCTCCTCTCCTGTGGGCCTTGGGGTCCACCACCTGGTTCCAGCACCGTCAGCTGGTTCCGGGCCGAGCCTTTGGCTTAGGTGCCTCCTCCTGGGTATCCGAGTTCCGCCAACGCCAGGCGGTCCTTGGTAGTGCTTTTAAGCGCGGGCACCTACAGCTTAGTAACCGGGTTCCAGCACCGTCAGCTGGTCCTCGGTCGTGCCATTGGCTCTTGCACACTGGGGCAACGCATCCGGGTTCCAGCACCGCCAGCTGGTTCTCGGCAGTGTTCTTGTCACAGGTACTCCCTCGTGCCAAGCCTGGTTTCAGCACCGTCAGCTGTTTCCGGGTTGTGTCAACTTCACTGAGACGCCTATGCTTGCCCCGTCGTGGGGCGGTCGAGTTAGCCAACTCCAGGGTGCCTCCAGTTTAGGAGCTTCCTATGTGGGCTGCGTGAACTGGTAGTCAAGGCTGGTTCTGTAGTGCCAGTAGGCCCAGCTCCCCCTGTAGGACTGTTGGGGTTCGGTAACTGCGGCTGCCTCGCGGCCTAGCTGTTCTCTCCTCTCCTGTGGGCCTTGGGGTCCACCACCTGGTTCCAGCACCGTCAGCTGGTTCCGGGCCGAGCCTTTGGCTTAGGTGCCTCCTCCTGGGTATCCGAGTTCCGCCAACGCCAGGCGGTCCTTGGTAGTGCTTTTAAGCGCGGGCACCTACAGCTTAGTAACCGGGTTCCAGCACCGTCAGCTGGTCCTCGGTCGTGCCATTGGCTCTTGCACACTGGGGCAACGCATCCGGGTTCCAGCACCGCCAGCTGGTTCTCGGCAGTGTTCTTGTCACAGGTACTCCCTCGTGCCAAGCCTGGTTTCAGCACCGTCAGCTGTTTCCGGGTTGTGTCAACTTCACTGAGACGCCTATGCTTGCCCCGTCGTGGGGCGGTCGAGTTAGCCAACTCCAGGGTGCCTCCAGTTTAGGAGCTTCCTATGTGGGCTGCGTGAACTGGTAGTCAAGGCTGGTTCTGTAGTGCCAGTAGGCCCAGCTCCCCCTGTAGGACTGTTGGGGTTCGGTAACTGCGGCTGCCTCGCGGCCTAGCTGTTCTCTCCTCTCCTGTGGGCCTTCGGGTCCACCACCTGGTTCCAGCACCGTCAGCTGGTTCCGGGCCGAGCCTTTGGCTTAGGTGCCTCCTCCTGGGTATCCGAGTTCCGCCAACGCCAGGCGGTCCTTGGTAGTGCTTTTAAGCGCGGGCACCTACAGCTTAGTAACCGGGTTCCAGCACCGTCAGCTGGTCCTCGGTCGTGCCATTGGCTCTTGCACACTGGGGCAACGCATCCGGGTTCCAGCACCGCCAGCTGGTTCTCGGCAGTGTTCTTGTCACAGGTACTCCCTCGTGCCAAGCCTGGTTTCAGCACCGTCAGCTGTTTCCGGGTTGTGTCAACTTCACTGAGACGCCTATGCTTGCCCCGTCGTGGGGCGGTCGAGTTAGCCAACTCCAGGGTGCCTCCAGTTTAGGAGCTTCCTATGTGGGCTGCGTGAACTGGTAGTCAAGGCTGGTTCTGTAGTGCCAGTAGGCCCAGCTCCCCCTGTAGGACTGTTGGGGTTCGGTAACTGCGGCTGCCTCGCGGCCTAGCTGTTCTCTCCTCTCCTGTGGGCCTTCGGGTCCACCACCTGGTTCCAGCACCGTCAGCTGGTTCTCGGCAGTGTCTTTTGCTCTTGTACCTTCTGCTCCCCATCCTGGTTCCAGTACCGTCAGCTGGTTCCGGGCAGAGCCTTTGGCTTAGGTGCCTCCTTCTGGGTATCCAAGTTCCACCAATGTCAGGTGGTCCTTGGTAGTGCTTTCAGGCACGGGTACCTCCTGCTTAGTAACCGGGTTCCAGTAACGTCAGCTGGTCCTTGGTAGTTCCATTGGCTCTTGGACATTCGGCTACCCATCCGGGTTCCAGTACCGTCAGCTGGTTCTCGGCAGTGTCTTTTGCTCTTGTACCTTCTGCTCCCCATCCTGGTTCCAGTAACGTCATCTGGTTCCGGGCAGAGCCTTTGGCTTAGGTGCCTCCTTCTGGGTATCCGAGTTCCGCCAACGTCAGGCGGTCCTTGGTAGTGCTTTTTAGCACGGGTACCTCCTGCTTAGTAACCGGGTTCCAGTAACGTCAGCTGGTCCTCGGTAGTTCCATAGGTTCTTGAACCTTCGGGTAGCCATCCGAGTTCCAGTTCCATCAGCTGGTTCTTGGCATTTTCTCAGCCTTCTTGTACCTTCTGCTACATTTCCAAGTTGAAGACCCTAACGTCGACAACCCGGAAGACCACCCCGATGACGACGACCCGGAAGACCACCCCGATGACGACGACGACGACGACGGCGGAGACGACGACGGCTGAGACGACGACGGCGGAGATGACGACACTGGAGACGAAGACCCTGGAGACGACAACATGGAAGACCGAGAAGCAGAAGAACAAGAGGCTGCAGAACAAAGAGCAGAAGAACATTAAGCATAAGACTTAATATCAGAGCAAAAGATATTATCTAAATTATATGCAGAAGAAGACTAAGCAGTGTATGGGGGTGAGTCCGTTCCTCCTCGTGGTGCCCCTGGATAAAGCCTGATGCTGCAGGCCAAACTGAACGCGGACAAATGTAACTTTTGTGACTGGCAGAACGGAAGGTGTAATCTTCCAACTTTTATAGATAACAACTACGGGAATGCCTGTCACAAATGAGAATATGATGAAGAAGTAGAATAGGAAGAATAATAACAGTGGAATAAAAAGAATATGTAGAATAGGAAGAATAATAATAGTTGAAGAAAATGAATATGAAGAATGTAATAAAAAAAAAATAGGTAGAAGATGAAGAAGAAGATGAATAAGGTGAAGAAGTTGATGTCAAGGATGCTGATGATGATGAAGATGAAAGTGTGGGAAAAGAAAAAAAAAAAAAAGAAAAAAAAGAAGGGGAAGGGCGTGGAATAGTGAAACATCAATATCTGACAAAATAAAAAAAATTTACATACTCAATATCTTTTTCAATCCGAACTTCTTTAAAAAAAACAAAAAAACATGCTATTCTATTTGATTGGACTAATCCTCATTGCCTTTAATGTCTCCGCCACCTCCCCCATACATCCTACATTATTCTTAGTTGTTTTCCTTCAGGTAGAATGAACCTACAAGGAAAGAAAGGGTTTATTTTAATTCCGATATTTTGGTCCCATTGACTTGCATTGGGATCGGGTATCGGTATCGGCGATATCCGATATTTTTTGAATATCGGCCGATCCAAACCGATACCGATACTTTCCGATATCGGAAGGTATCGCTCAACACTACCTATCACCCTTTTTCCAACATAGTGCTATCTACTATTAGACGCCATTGGGGTCTATTACAAAGAAGCTACCCATCCATTCCTGAATTTAAATTGCCATTCTTATCTTGTTTTCGGAGGGCTAGAAATCTACGTGATAAATTGGTTAAGGCAGATGTAGGTTCTAGGTCCATCGTGTCCAGACAAACTTTTCTACATACTCAAAAACAGGGCACTTTTCCCTGTCTTAATTGCCTTCAATGCAATAATGTCCAAAAAGGTTCCAAAGTATTCCATCCCCAAACGGGACAGGGTATCCCTATTAAGGGTTATTTCACATGCGATTCCTCTTATGTCATATATCTCATCAAGTGCCCCTGCGGTTTGGCCTATGTTGGAGAAACCACCCAGCCCATTAAAGATAGGATTTCACAGCATAAGTCTACTATTCGCTGTAATAGGAATCATCTGCCCCTTCCATTCCACTTCCATCAAAAGAACCACAATATTTCACAATTACGGTTCCAGGTTCTGGAACAAATTGAACCGAGTAGGAGAGGTCTCAATAGGAGTAAAATCCTTAAGAAAAGGGAGGCCTTCTGGATTTTTACTCTCCAGACCCTTGAGCCAAAAGGGCTCAATAGGGAATATGAGGTATCAGCGTTCCTATAAGTATAGTGGGATTTTGCATACTATGCCTCTATTGTAGAGTCGGATCTGCCCTGTATATATGTATATATTTGTATATACTTTTTGTATTTTTGTATTTTGATGTGGAGTTGCTGTATATACATTAATTCGTTTTTCTTTTTCTTTTTCTTTTTCTCTTTCTAGAATCGCTAGTATGCACCATTATTACCACACTGGGCACCATCCCTTGTCTGTTGGGTAGGATTTCTTCCACCTGTATTCTCTCTTCCTTTTTGCGTTTTCCTGTTTTCATGTGTCTTAGAGCCAGTATGTTGGCCTTTCCCTTTTTCTACTTTCCCTTTCTGTGGTTTTCCCCTTTATTTCTTCTTTGTTCCCCCTTCTCTCCCTCTAGCCTGCTCATCCAGCGCCTCTTGGCTCTTATTACTATTTTCTGTGCCACTGCGCCTGCACTACTTAGGCTGTGCGTCCCTGTTTCCCTTTGCTTTCCCCGTACTATTCTTTGCGCACGCGCTAGCTTTCCCCGGTCATGTGACCACTTCTGACGTCACCGCTTCTCCGGGATTTATACCCGGAAGCATTCCCCTGTTCTCAGCGTCGCTCTCTGCTGCCGGACTTAGCGCGTCTTCCCGCCTCGGACCCGTAGGTAGGCGTTGTATCCACTGCCAGCTCTTTTACCGCTCCCTTGGTTTGGTACCTTACCCGGCTTTGTTTCGTTTTAGCGCTGCTTCTCCCTCTAGGCTCTGCTCCTAGCCTTGGCGCTTCTCTCATATATTGTGGGTCCCACTCCTCCAGGTCAGTGTGTTTTCTCTTATTATACGCCGCTGCTCCGTAGGCCTCCTTGTTACCTCCCCCCCTCCCCCCTGACGCTCTGTGTGTTGTTACAGCCTTCAGTACACCCGCCGCAGCGTTCTCTCTCCTGGTCGCTCCTTTGTGCCTCCGGTTGGCTTCTAGTTCCAGGTAGCCGTTTGGTGACACATGTCTATTTTATGTGCCGCTTCTTCATCTCTCACCTGTATTGGACTGGCGCTATTTAGGCTGCTTTCCCCCTTTACCTTCTTCCTCTGCCCTCCATACTTTCTCCTCTTCAGTGTGTGGTGCCTCTCCCTTCATTATATCTGTCCTTCTTATTTTGCCCTGTACATTGTACTTTGTTCACGTGCTCTTTATCATTTTAGGTCACCACGGTAGATCCACTTCTAGCATCAATCTAGATTGTCACCGTACCCGCCTGTTGTCCTTCACCTCTGATTGGATTAGGATCCCATTTTTTTGCTATATACTTGTGCTATACACTTATATTATCCCCTCGTGTTATGTTTGGCTACTGTTATCTATTGGCTCGTTTTGAGCTTTTGTATCCTATCATTAGGGCCTGTGTTCTGTCTCTAGCCTCTTATCACGGACCACATCTCCATCACGCACGGAGTACCTGTTGTCTGGATAGATCTTAGCCATTGCTGCACTTGTTCCCCCTGTTACTTTGTACATCACTGACACTGTAGTTTCTCTATTTGTACTTTTATATGCATTTCTTGACATGTATCTATGTATCATGTGACATTACTTTTCCGTTTATATTTGTAGTCATTGCCAAAAATATACGCTCTGACGAAGGTCCGATGTGGACCGAAAACGTTTAGCATTGTGCATGTGTCTGGATGCATCAATAAAATTAGAAGCATTACTCCTCGCATTTTGAGTGCCAAGTTTATTTATCCATATTCTACGGGGTGGACACCCTACTTGAGCACCACCATTCTCCATACCTATTGAGTGCCGTGTTTTTCTAACATTGTCTGGTACTCATAAGTATACACACGTGGGTTAAACTTCACCCAGCGTGAAGGAAGCGATCCTGTTGTGTCACAGGATCGCGGTACCGCACATAGAGTGCGAGCAAGTAGTCAGCGAACTCAACCCCAACTAGGATTGAAGTCCGATTAGACCCTTGCTGGCACAACACCGCAACTGGGTGTGTAAGGAAGCTGAATAACAATATTAAGGCACAAGAGTGCATGCGGTGCCGCACTGACGAATGCCACTAACCACCCAGGCTTGGGTAAGGAAAGCACAGAGGAAGTGCACGGCGCCGTACTGGCGGTCACAGCAACTGGACGCTGTAATGTGTGATTCGTGCTGTAGGATAAGTCGGGCGCTAGATAGCAACCATACACCTTCCGCGAACAGACATTCAATAGGGAAGGGGTATCCAAGGACGACTTGCACTCACAACAAACACACGTATGCAAATGTACACTAGCGCATGGCCGTGCGGTCATGCGCAGCTTATATAGTTGCAGCACAGGAAGTGGCCACAGAAACTTTGCCCTTCCAAGACCTGCCAAGAGGACCAATGGAATGTGCTGCAGAGCCTGAGCACATGACCCTCGATCTCCAACGGGAGATCTTGCCCTGGGCATGCTCAGTGTGTGCAGACAAGGACTTAGTCCCAGAGAAGTCCGCTCGCTGCTGACCAGCACTGGCTTTAATGGCAGAAGCTGAAGAAGCAGCAGTAACTCCCTGTTCAGAGTGAGACTGAGCAAGACACTGGGACCGACGTCCCTGCTGAGCAGACTCCACTGTGGCTGGAAAAGAATGGGAGACCGCAGCGGAGATGGCTCGAGATTCCCCCTGTGGAGAAGCGGGAACTCGAGACCTAACAGTATATTAGTCTATTGAGACGTTTCAGTATTTATCTATGATTGCTATCTTTGGAGACTCTTTTATAGTGCACACCATGATGCAGTAAAGAGCATGTTTTTCATTTGATATACATGCCCTTAGCACCGTTTTATCATATTACAGGAGCGCTTTTCTTTGTTTTTTGGACAATATTTAATGACATTACTATATCTCATTCACCCATATTGAGATTACTGCATTTACACCTGTATATATTTTTTGTGAGGGCATATTTATGCTTCACTACTGAGACGCCCTTTATCTGACTATCTGGGTGTATCTTTTAGTGTCTCATTATTTTTCTGTATTTTTGAGATTTTTCTTTTTTGTGTTCTTTTTGATTTTTTTGGGTTGTTTGGGAGTTTTTTGGTACATTTCTTTATTTCTATCCTTATTTAGGGAATTTGTAGGGTTCCTAGGGTCAGTCGACGCGGAGTGGGGGCGCCTACCGTTTCACATTAGGGTGCCTACCCCCACTGTCAGGCAGGTTTCTTTCCCATAGGGATATTGTCAGATTCTTTCTAGGGTTCCTTATTTAGGGAATTCTAGGGACTTGTGAGGGTCGAGTCAATGCGGAGTGGGGGCGCCTACCGCAGAAAATTAGGGTGCCAACCTCCACTGACAGGCAGGATCCAGCATAGAGACGCCCTAGGACCTAATAGGTACACAATTTGTCTATGTAATTTATTATTTTCATTTGTGTCATGATTAGAGATTTTTAATTATTGTTTAATAAATAAAGGTTATATTTTAGGGATCCTTGTTGTTTAGGTGTTTTGTTCTTTCTAGGGTTCCAAGTTATCCCTTTTTCATTTTTTTTTGTACTCTATCCCTTGCCAGTGGCAGACAGGCCCTGGGAGATGGTCGGGATGGACTTTGTAGTGGGTTGCCCAAGTCTCGTGGCTGTACCATCATTTGGGTTTTCACTGATCATTTTTCTAAAATGGTGCATTTGGTGCCACTTCCACGGCTACCTTCTGCACGGGCCTTGGCAGCGTTGTTCATAAAACACATCTTCCGCCTACACGATATGCCGGACAAAATTGTCATTGACCGGGGTCCCCAGTTTGCGTCTCGGTTCTGGAGAAAGCTTTGTCGTCTTCTCAGCATTGAGTTAAATCTCTCTTCCGCATATCATCCCGAGACGAATGGGTTGGTAGAGAGGGCCAACCAGACCTTGGTCACATATCTGCAACATTTTGTCTCAGCCAGGCAGGATGACTGGGCATCCTTGCTATCGTGGGTGGAGTTTGCTCTGAACAACGCCGCAGCCGACTCCACTGGACAAAGCCCATTCCTCCTTAACTATGGCCAACATCCGCGGGTACCTGTGCCTATGTCCGTGTCTTCTACCGACTCCAGGGTGGCAGACTGGGCTGTGGAGGCACGGGATATTTGGGACTGCACGCAGGATGCCATTTGGGCCTCCAAGGAGAGAATGAGGTCCTCCGCCGATGCACATCGGCACCCCGCTCCGACCTTTGCTACTGGCGACTTGGTGTGGCTCTCTGCCCGAAACATCAGGCTGCCAGTTGAGTCCACTAAGTTTGCACCTCGCTACTTGGGCCCTTTTAAGGTTCTTAAACAGGTTAACCCTGTGGTCTACAGTTTAGCCCTTCCGCCACGCCTGGGTATCACCGACACCTTTCATGTGTCCCTCTTGAAACCCGTATACATGTCCCGGTTTTCCGAGTCATCTGACGGGACATCGGGTTCGTCTGGTTACGCTATTTTGGGGTGCAAGGTGGTACGTGGCAAAAAATTTTATTTGGTGGACTGGTAGGGTTATGGTCCTGAGGACAGGTCCTGGGAGCCTGCTGAGCACATTCAGGCTCCGCAGCTCATTGCTGCCTTCGAGCGTAGCAAGGTCCAGGGGGGGGCCCTAGGAGGGGGGGTAATGTTAGGGGTCGAGTTCCCGCCTCTGCACAGGGGGAATCTTGGGCCATCTCCGTTGCGGTCTCCCATTCTTCCCCTGCCACAGTGGAGCCTGCTCAGTGGAGACGTCAGTCCCAGCGTCTTGCTCAGTCTGACTCTGTGCAAAGGGTTAGTGCTGCTTTTCCAGCTTCTGCCATTGAAGCCAGTGCTGGGCAGCGGTGAGCAGACACTTTTGGGACTAAGTCCTGCTTTTTCCCTTCTGAGCATGCCCAGGGTAAGATCTCTCATTGGAGATCGAGGGTCACAAGCTTAGATACTGCAGCAAAACCCATTGGTTCTCCAGGAAGGTCCTGAAGTTCCTCAGGCTCTGTGGCAGCCTCTCATTGGTCCTTCTACGAAGGTACTGTCCTTGCTGCAGCTATAAAAGGTTTGCATGGCCACATGGCCATGCGCTAGTATCAAATCTAAGTTATATGCTTTGCGCCAGTGTGGTTACGTTTGTATGTGTTCAGGGACCCAGCTGAAATAAGCCCCTAGAATACCGGCACATCCGGTGAGGAGATTGTGTGTATGGATTCAGGGCCCTGGCTGAAATAAGCCCCTAGAATACCGGCTCCTCCGTTGAGGAGATTGTATGTTTGCATAACCACCAACTGCTATCTGCTCGGCAGTCGCTGTGTACTTCTGTGAGGTTAACAGGACACAGTGCTTTCTTTAGGCGACTCTGTGAAGTAACAGAGTTTGCTTCTACCGCCATATAAGGCCGCCATTTGCCAGCAGCAGGTTCTCTCCTGCACGGTGGACTTCGGGCTGCGAACACACCAAATAACATCTCTCTATTTACTCGGTGCGTTCCGCCAGCCCTAACAGGGTTGGGGCTAAAGTGAGGGTTAGGGTTGGGGCTAAGGCTAGGGTTAGGTTTGGGGCTAAATTTAGAGTTAGGGTTAGGATTGGGGCTAAAGTTAGGGTTAGAGCTAGGGTTAGGGCTAGGATTGGGGCTAAAGTTAGGGTTAGAGTTGGGATTAGGGTTAGGGTTGGGATTAGGGTTTGGATTAGGGTTAGGGTTGGTATTAGGGTAAAGGTGGGCATTAGGGTTACATTTGCGATTAAGGTTAGGTTTGGGATTAGGGTTAAGGTTAAGGTTGAGGTTAGGTTTGAGGTTACGGTTGAGATTATGATTAGGGGTGTGCTGGGCTTAGGGATTTGATTAGGGTTAGGGTTGCGATTAGGGTTAGGGGTAGGGTTGAGCGAAATGGGTCGGCCAGATTCAGAAGTCGCTGACTTTTGGCAAAGTCGGGTTTCATGAAACCCAACCCGACCCCTGTGTGGGGTCGGCCATGAAGTCGGTGATCTTCTGAACTGGAATCGGAATTCCGATACAGATTCCCGATATGTTTAAGATATCAGGAATCGGTATCGGAATTCAGATTTAAGTGTAAAATAAAGAATAAAAATAAAAAATATTTCTATACTCACCCTTGGACGCGCCCTGGTTGTAACCGGGAGCCTTCCTTCCTAAGAATGAGTGCCTGAAGGACCTTTCGATGACGTCGCGGCTTGTGATTGGTCGCGTGAGCGGTCACATGGGCATCACGCGACCAATCACAAGCCGCGACGTCATCGAAAGGTCCTTCAAGCACTGATTCTTAGGAAGGAAGGCTGCGGGTTAGAACCAGGGCACGTCCGAGGGTGAGTATATACCTATTAGGAATATACTCACCCTCGGACGCACCCTAGTTACAACCAGGGCGCGTCCGAGGGTGAGTATAGCAATATTTTTTATTTTTATTCTTTATTTTACACATTAATATGGATCGCAGGGCCTGAAGGAGAGTTTCCTCTCCTTCAGACCCTGGGAACCATTAGAAACCAAGTGCACTGCATTGGGTTTCGTGTTTCGGCCGACCCCGACCCCGACTTTTCTATAGGATCGGCCGATTTCACTCGACCCGACTTTTGAAAAAGTCGGGTTTCGTGAAACCCGACCCGATCCTATAAAAACAAAAGTCGCTCAACCCTAGTTAGGGGTGTTTTGGCTTTAAGGTTGTGATTAGGGTTATGGTTAGAGTTGGGATTAGGGTTAGGGGTGTTTTGGGATTAGGGTTTTATTAGGGTTATGGATTGGGTTGGGATTAGCATTAGGGGTTGGTTGGGGTTACTGTTGGAGTTAGAATTGGGGGGTTTCCACTGTTTAGGTACATCAGGGGGTCTCCAAACGCGACAGCCAATTTTGCGTTCAAAAAGTCAATTGGTGCTCCCTCCCTTCTGAGCTCTGCCGTGTGGCCAAACAGTGGTTTACCCCCACATATGGTGTATCATCGTACTCAGGACTGATTGGACAACAACTTTTGGGGTCCAGTTTCTCCTGTTACCCTTGCGAAAATAAAAATCTGGCGGTGAAAAGATCATTTTTGTGGAAAAAATATGATTTTTTTATTTTCATGTCTCTATATTATAAACTTCTGTGAAGCAGTTGGGGGTTCATAGTGCTCACCACTAGGGTTGAGCGAAACGGATCGTTCATTTTCAAAAGTCGCCGACTTTTGGCAAAGTCGGGTTTCATGAAACCCGACCCGACCCCTGTGTGGGGTCGGCCATGCGGTACGCGACTTTCACGCCAAAGTCGCTTTTCAATGACGCGAAAAGCGCCATTTCTCAGCCAATGAAGGTGGACGCAGAGCGTGGGCAGCGTGATGACATAGGTCCTGGTCCCCACCATCTTAGAGAAGGGCATTGCAGTGATTGGCTTGCTGTCTGCGGCGTCACAGGGGCTATAAAGAGGCGTTCCCGCTGACCGCCATCTTACTGCTGCTGATCTGAGCCTAGGGAGAGGTTGCTGCCACTTTGTCAGAAGCAGGGATAGCGTTAGGCAGGGTCCATTAACCACCAAACCGCTTGTGCTGTAGCGATTTCCACTGTCCAACACCACCTTTTGTTTGCAGGGACAGTGGATGCTACATTTTTTTTCCCTCAGCGCTGTAGCTCATTGGGCTGCCCTAGAAGGCTCCCTGATAGCTGCATTGCTGTGTGTACGCCGCTGTGCAAACCAACTGCTATTTTCAAAGCACAAATCCTGTTGTTCCTTCCTTTCTGCACAGCTATCTTTTTTGTTTGTCCACACTTCTTATTTAATTTGTGCATCAGTCCACTCCTTATTGCTGCCTGCCATACCTGGCTGAGATTACTGCAGGGAGATAGTAATTGTAGGACAGTCCCTTTTTTTTTTTTTTAATTCTCCCTAAAAAATAAGTTGTGGGAGATTAAGATTGGCATTTCTGCTAGAGTGCCATCCCTGTGTGTGCCATCTCTCTCACATAGTGGGCCATAGAAAGCCTTTTTTTTTCTTTTTTTTAATTGGGTTTATAAATTCTCCCTGAAAAAAAAACAGTGGGAGATTAATATTGGCCTTTGGGCTTGTGTGCCAGTCCTGAGTGTGCCATCTCTCTCTCAAATAGTGGGCCATAGAAAGCCTGTTTATTTATTTTTTTTAAAAATGTGGTTTCTAAATTCTCCCTGAAAAAATAACAAAAAACCGTGGGAGATTAATATTGGCCTTTCTGCTTGTGTGCCAGTCCTGACTCCTGAGTGTGCCATCTCTCTCTCTCAAATAGTGGGCCATAGAAAGCCTATTTTTTTTTTTATATTTGGTTTCTAAATTCTCGCTGAAAAAATAAAAAAAAAACAGTGGGAGATTAATATTGGCCTTTCTGCTTGTGTGCCAGTCCTGACTCCTGAGTGTGTCATCTCTCTCTCAAATAGTGGGCCATAGAAAGCCTATTTTGTTTTTTTTATTTGGTTTCTAAATTCTCCCTGAAAAAATAAAAAAAAACAGTGGGAGATTAATATTGGCCTTTCTGCTTGTGTGCCAGTCCTGACTCCTGAGTGTGCCATCTCTCTCTCTCAAATAGTGGGCCATAGAAAGCCTATTTTTTTATATTTGGTTTCTAAATTCTCCCTGAAAAAATAAAAAAAAACAGTGGGAGATTAATATTGGCCTTTCTGCTTGTGTGCCACTCCTGACTCCTGAGTGTGCCATCTCTCTCTCTCAAATAGTGGGCCATAGAAAGCCTATTTTTTTTATATTTGGTTTCTAAATTCTCCCTGAAAAAATAAAAAAAAACAGTGGGAGATTAATATTGGCCTTTCTGCTTGTGTGCCAGTCCTGACTCCTGAGTGTGCCATCTCTCTCTCTCAAATAGTGGGCCATAGAAAGCCTATTTTTTTTTTATATTTGGTTTCTAAATTCTCCCTGAAAAAATAAAAAAAAACAGTGGGAGATTAATATTGGCCTTTCTGCTTGTGTGCCAGTCCTGCCTCCTGAGTGTGCCATCTCTCTCTCAAATAGTGGGCCAGAGAAAGCCTATTTATTTATTTTTTTTATTTGGTTTCTAAATTCTCCCTGAAAAAATAAAAAAAAAACAGTGGGAGATTAATATTGACATTTGTGCTTGAGTGACAGTCCTGCGTGTGTGGCATCTCTCTCATTTGGTGCCACAGAATACAGAGTGTGTAACATCGTGCCTGATTTTCCTTGCGGTCTCACCCACCTGTAAAGGGATATCTAAATCATACTGAAGTTATAGCTCACCGTGTAAGTTGTTTGACAGCAACAAATACCGTTACTTTGGTTACGTTTTTAAAACAATGAGGAAGTCTGGTGGAAGAGGTCGTGGCCGTGGGCGTTCATTGCCAGCTGGTAATGATGGTAGTGGTAGTGGAGCATCAGGTGGTCGTGGGAAAAAAAATATAGCACCTAAGTCTGGAGCTGTGGAGCCAGGTTCGTCGTCTGGCTACACAAGGCCTCGAACGCTCCCTTTTCTGGGAGTAGGAAAACCGCTTTTAAAGCCGGAGCAGCAAGAGCAAGTTTTGGCTTACCTTGCTGACTCAGCCTCTAGCTCTTTTGCCTCCTCTTTTGAAACTGGTAAATGTAAAAGCAGTGCGTCGTTAGTGGATGTTCACGGTCAGGGACAAGTCGCTTCCTTGTCCTCTTCAGCAAAAACAACAACAGAGAAGGATGCAGCAGGCGACACAACGGGTTACTCCATGGAGCTCTTTACACATACCGTCCCTGGCTTAGAAAGTGAAACCGTTAACAGGCCATGCCCATTACTAGTTGAATCGGACATGGAGTGCACTGATGCACAGCCACAGCCAGACTACTATGCTGTTCCTTTGACTCAGACCACAACATTGCCCTCGCAGGGTACTGATCCAGAATCAGACCCTGATGAGACTATGGTGCCCCGTCACGAACGCTATACCAACGACTTACACGGTGACACAGACGAAGTTGCACACGAGATAGAAGAGGAGGTTATAGATGACCCAGTTGTTGACCCCGATTGGCAGCCATTGGGGGAACAGGGTGCAGGCGGCAGTAGTTCTGAAACGGAGGAGGAGGGACCGCAGCAGGCATGAACATCGCAACAGGTTCCATCTGCCGGGCCCGTATCTGGCACAAAACGCGTGGCAAAGCCAAAACCTGTTGGAGGACAGCGTGGCCATCCGGTTAAAGCTCAGTCTGCAATGCCTGAAAAGGGATCCGATGCTCGAAAGAGTGCAGTCTGGCATTTTTTTAAACAACATCCAATTGATCAGCGCAAAGTCATCTGTCAAAAATGTTCAACTACCTTAAGCAGAGGTCAGAATCTGAAAAGTCTCAATACAAGTTGCATGCATAGACATTTAACCACCATGCATTTTCAAGCCTGGACTAACTACCAAACGTCCCTTAAGGTTGTAGCACCCTCGGCCAATGAAGCTAGTCAGCAACGCTACATCCATTCCGTCACTGTAAGGCCACCATTTTCCGCACCACCTGCAGTATCTGTGCAGGTTTCTTTGCCAGGCCAAAGCAGTCAGGGTCAGGGAATCACCAGTTTCGTAGTAGGAAACACTGCATCTAGGGCACCGGCGGAAACAATACCGTCTCCAACCGTCTCTCAGTCTGCCATGTCCACCGGCACACCCGCTAGTTCCACGATCTCCAGCTCTCCAGTCCAGCTCACCCTACATGAGAATCTCGTTAGAAAAAGGAAGTACTTATCCTCGCATCCGCGTACACAGGGTTTGAACGCCCACATAGTTAGACTAATCTCGTTAGAGATGATGCCCTACCGGTTAGTTGAAAGCGAAGCTTTCAAAGCCCTGATGGACTACGCTGAACCACGCTACGAGCTACCCAGTCGACACTTCTTTTCAAGAAAAGCCATCCCAGCCCTCCACCAGCATGTTAAAGAGCGCATCGTCCATGCACTCAGGCAATCTGTGAGTACAAAGGTGCACCTGACAACAGATGCATGGACCAGTAGGCATGGCCAGGGATGTTACGTGTCCATCACGGCACACTGGGTGAATGTGGGGAATGCAGGGTCCACAGGGGACATCAATTTCGGGACAGTTCTGCCTAGCCCACGGTCTAGGAAACAGTTGGCTGTAGGCGTTTGCACGCCCTCCTCCTCCTCCTCGTCCTCCTGCAGAAGCTAGAGTTCGTCCACAGACCGCAGTCGCCCAACCACTCCATCCGCAGCTGCCACTGTTGCACACCAGTTGTCCCATTATGGGCCAGCTACTGGCAAGTGTCAGCAGGCTGTATTGGCTATGAAGTGTTTGGGCGACAACAGACACACCGCGGAAGTTCTGTCCGAGTTCTTGCAGAAAGAAACGCAGTCGTGGCTGGGCACAGTAGATCTTGAGGCAGGCAAGGTAGTGAGTGATAACGGAAGGAATTTCATGGCTGCCATCTCCCTTTCCCAACTGAAACACATTCCTTGCCTGGCTCACACCTTAAACCTGGTGGTGCAGTGCTTCCTGAAAAGTTATCCGGGGTTATCCGACCTGCTCCTCAAAGTGCGCGGACTTTGCTCACATATCCGCCGTTCGCACGTACACTCCAGCCGTATGCAGACCTATCAGCGGTCTTTGAACCTTCCCCAGCATCGCCTAATCATAGACGTTGCAACAAGGTGGAACTCAACACTGCACATGCTTCAGAGACTGTGCGAACAGAGGCGGGCTGTTATGTTTTTGTGGGAGGATACACATACACGGGCAGGCAGTAGGATGGCAGACATGGAGTTGTCAGGTGTGCAGTGGTCGAAGATACAAGACATGTGTCAAGTCCTTCAGTGTTTTGAGGAATGCACATGGCTGGTTGGTGCAGACAACACCATAATAAGCATGAGCATCCCCCTAATGCGTCTGCTGATGCAAAGTTTGATGCACATAAAGGATCAGGCGTCTGCAGCAGAGGAAGAGGAAAGCCTTGATGACAGTCAGCCATTGTCTGGTCAGGGCAGTGTACAGGACGAGGTAGCGGGCGAAGAGGAGGAGGAGGACGAGGAGGATGATGGGGATGAGTATATTTTTAATGAGGAAGCTTTTCCGGGGCCACTGGAAATTGGTGGCGTGGCAAGGCCGGGTTCTGGTTTTTTGAGGGACACAAGTGACGTAGATTTGCCTGAAACTGCCCCTCAACCAAGCACAACCGCAGATTTGACAACTGGAACTTTGGCCCACATGGCGGATTATGCCTTACGTATCCTCAAAAGGGACACACGCTTTACTAAAATGATGAACGATGACGATTACTGGTTGGCCTGCCTCCTTGATCCTCGCTATAAAGGCAAATTGCAAAATATTATGCCACATGAGAACTTGGAACTAATATTAGCAACCAAACAATCAACTCTTGTTGACCGTTTGCTTCAGGCATTCCCAGCACACAGCGCCCGTGATCGTTCTCACACGAGCTGCAGGGGGCAGCAGACCAGAGGTGTTAGAGGTGCAGAAATCAGAAGTGGCGTTGGACAGAGGGGTTTTCTGACCAGGTTGTGGAGTGATTTTGCTATGACCGCAGACAGGACAGGCACTGCTGCATCAATTCAAAGTGACAGGAGACAACATTTGTCCAGTATGGTTACTAACTATTTTTCATCCCTTATCGATGTTCTCCCTCAACCATCATTCCCATTTGATTACTGGGCATCCAAATTAGACACCTGGCCAGAATTGGCAGAATATGCATTGCAGGAGCTTGTTTGCCCGGCAGCTAGTGTCCTATCAGAAAAAGTATTCAGTGCTGCAGGTTCAATATTAACCGAAAAAAGGACTCGTCTGGCTACCCAAAATGTTGATGATCTAACCTTCATTAAAATGAACCACAACTGGATTTCGAATTCTTTTGCCCCACCTTGCCCGGCCGACACCTAGCTTTCCTATGAAAAGGTCTTGCCTGTGGACTACTCTGAATGACTTTACCAATCTCGTAATTTGCAGCAGCTGATTGTCCAGCATACGACATGTTTACACCTCCCTAAATGGCCAAACTCCCCACACGGGGCCGTGGTATCGCCACTTGGCGCAAGCACCCGTGAGAGTGTTGTTTGTCTGAAGAGGTGGGTGTGCCCGCTTTTGGTCGACAGCACTGCCACTGGGTCCCTCATAGTACAATAAAGTGTCTCTGGCGGTGGTGGTGCGCACCCAACGTCAGACACACTGTTGTAACATGAGGGGCCCTGGGCCTGTACCGCCGGCCACAAGAGAGTTCCCTCACCCCCAGCTCAAACATTGCTCTACCACTTGCACAATTATCTCTCACAGTTCCACCAATGTTTAGTCTATGCGCTGACATCCTTAAATTCCTGCCGCTGACAATACCATTGTGTTGACATGTATGATGTACTTAACATAGTCAGGGGCATTGTCCTATATTTACCCAAGCATATACTTTGCGCCAAATTACTAGGTCTGAAACTACGCAGAGGAGCCCACCCCTGTACCTAATGATTGCACCCTTTTGTGTTTTCGTTTTGTTGTAATGCGAGACATTAACATGTATTTATTGTTTGGGACTACTAACTGGCAGACACTCATTACAATCGGCCTCAGCTGACAACACCAATGCTGCCTGTGTACCCCTGCAAGAGAATTCCAAGTGTCTACAGCCAAATTTTATTATGTTAGGCCTACTACGCCTGTCTGCGGTCCCTCCTTCCACTAGGCCTCCACTAACCAGACCACTGCTGCCCGTGTACCCCTGGAACCAATTTTAAAGTGCCTACAGCCCAATTTTATTATGTTAGGTCTTCTCTTCTAAGCCTGTCTGCGGTCCCTCCTTACACTTGTCCTCCACTGACCAGACCACTGCTGCCCGTGTATCCCTGGAACCAATTTTAAAGTGCCTACAGCCATATTTTATTATGTTAGGCCTACTATGCCTGTCTGCGGTTCCTCCTTACACTTGTCCTCCACTGACCAGACCACTGCTTCCCGTGTACCCCTGGAACCAATTTTAAAGTGCCTACAGCCCAATTTTATTATGTTAGGCCTTCGAAGCCTGTCTGCGGGCCCTCCTTCCACTAGGCCTCCACTGACCAGACCACTGCTGCCCGTGTGTTGTGAATTCTGTGGTCGGGCTCCCTCCTGTGGTCATGAATGGTACTTCTGCTGGTTCTATCCATGGAATTCCTCTGGTGGCTGTGGGTGTTTCTGAGTTTCCTTCCACAGGTGACGAGGTTAATTCGTTAGCTGGCTGCTCTATTTAACTCCACTTAGTTCTTTGCTCCATGCCACCTGTCAATGTTCCAGTATTGGTCTTGTTCACTCCTGGATCGTTCTTGTGACCTGTCTTCCCAGCAGAAGCTAAGTGCTTGCTAGTTTTTCTCTGGTTTGCTATTTTTCTGTCCAGCTTGCTATTTTGTTTTGTTGTCTTGCTTGCTGGAAGCTCTGAGACGCAGAGGGAGCGCCTCCGCACCGTGAGTCGGTGTGGAGGGTCTTTTTGCGCCCTCTGCGTGGTCTTTTTGTAGGTTTTTGTGCTGACCGCAAAGCTACCTTTCCTATCCTCGGTCTATTCAGTAAGTTGGGCCTCACTTTGCTAAATCTATTTCATCTCTGTGTTTGTATTTTCATCTTTACTCACAGTCATTATATGTGGGGGGCTGCCTTTTCCTTTGGGGAATTTCTCTGAGGCAAGGTAGGCTTTATTTTTCTATCTTCAGGGCTAGCTAGTTTCTTAGGCTGTGCCGAGTTGCATAGGGAGCGTTAGGAGCAATCCACAGTTATTTCTAGTGTGTGTGATAGGATTAGGGATTGCGGTCAGCAGAGTTTCCACGTCCCAGAGCTCGTCCTATATTATCAGTAACTATCAGGTCATTCCGTGTGCTCTTAACTATCAGGTCCATTATTGTCCTGACCACCAGGTCATAACAGTACAGGTGGCCAAAAGTACTAATGCATCTCAATAGAGGGATAAGAGAAGTTCTGAGACCATTTTTTTTTCTTTGCAGTGTGTTTTGTCTCTCTTTTCCCCTTTACATCTGGGTGGTTCAGAACACAGGTGTAGACATGGACATTCAAGGTCTGTCCTCTTTGATGGATAATCTCACTATAAGTGTACAAAACATTCAAGATTTTGTGGTTCAGAATCCGATGTCAGAGCCTAGGATTCCAATTCCAGATTTGTTTTTTGGTGATAGATCTAAGTTCTTGAATTTCAAAAATAATTGTAAATTGTTTTTTGCCTTGAAACCTCGCTCCTCAGGTGACCCTGTTCAACAAGTAAAGATCATTATTTCTTTGTTACGTGGGGACCCTCAAGGCTGGGCATTTTCCCTTGCGCCAGGAGATCCGGCATTGCGTGATGTTGATGCGTTTTTCCTGGCGCTTGGATTACTTTATGACGAACCTAATTCAGTGGATCAGGCAGAGAAAATCTTGCTGGCTCTGTGTCAGGGTCAGGATGAAGCGGAGATATATTGTCAGAAGTTTAGAAAGTGGTCTGTGCTCACTCAGTGGAATGAATGTGCCCTGGCAGCAATCTTCAGAAAGGGTCTCTCTGAAGCCCTTAAGGATGTCATGGTGGGATTTCCCATGCCTGCTGGTCTGAATGAGTCTATGTCTTTGGCCATTCAGATCGATCGACGCTTGCGTGAGCGTAAAGCTGTGCACCATTTGGCCGTACTATCTGAGCATGGGCCTGAGCCTATGCAATGTGATAGGACTTTGACCAGAGCTGAACGGCAAGAACACAGACGTCGGAATGGGCTATGTTTTTATTGTGGTGATTCCACTCATGCTATCTCCGATTGTCCTAAGCGCACTAAGCGGTTCGCTAGGTCTGCCACCATTGGTACGGTACAGTCTAAATTTCTATTGTCCGTTACTCTGATTTGCTCTTTGTCATCCTATTCTGTTATGGCATTTGTGGATTCAGGCGCTGCCCTGAATTTGATGGACTTGGAGTTTGCTAGGCGCTGTGGTTTTTTCTTGGAGCCCTTGCAGTATCCTATTCCATTGAGAGGAATTGATGCTACGCCTTTGGCCAAGAATAAGCCTCAGTACTGGACCCAATTGACCATGTGCATGGCTCCTGCACATCAGAAGGATATCCGCTTTCTGGTGTTGCATAATCTGCATGATGTGGTCGTTTTGGGGTTGCCATGGCTACAGGTCCATAATCCAGTATTGGACTGGAAATCTATGTCTGTGTCCAGCTGGGGTTGCCAGGGGGTACATGGTGATGTTCCATTTTTGTCTATTTCGTCTTCCACTCCTTCTGAAGTTCCAGAGTTTTTGTCAGATTATCGGGATGTATTTGATGAGCCCAAAGCCAGTGCCCTACCTCCTCATAGGGATTGCGATTGTGCAATTAATTTGATTCCTGGTAGTAAGTTTCCTAAGGGCCGATTGTTCAATTTATCTGTGCCAGAACACGCCGCTATGCAGAGTTATATAAAGGAATCCTTGGAGAAAGGCCATATTCGCCCGTCGTCATCACCGTTAGGAGCAGGGTTCTTTTTTGTGGCCAAGAAGGATGGTTCTTTGAGACCTTGTATTGATTACCACCTTCTCAATAAAATTACAGTCAAATTTCAGTATCCTTTGCCGTTGCTGTCTGATTTGTTTTCTTGTATTTTAGGGGCTAGTTGGTTCACCAAGATAGATCTTCGAGGGGCGTATAATCTTGTGCGTATTAAACAAGGCGATGAATGGAAAACAGCATTTAATACGCCCGAGGGCCATTTTGAGTACCTGGTTATGCCATTCGGGCTTTCCAATGCTCCATCAGTATTTCAGTCCTTTATGCATGACATCTTCCGAGACTACCTGGATAAATTCCTGATTGTGTATTTGGATGATATTTTGGTCTTTTCGGATGATTGGGAGTCTCATGTGAAGCAGGTCAGAATGGTGTTCCAGGTCCTTCGTGCGAATTCCTTGTTTGTGAAGGGGTTAATGTGTCTCTTTGGAGTTCAGAGGGTTTCATTTTTGGGGTTCATTTTTTCCCCTTCTACTATCGAGATGGACCCTTTTAAAGTCCAGGCCATTTACGATTGGACTCAGCCGACATCTGTGAAGAGCCTGCAAAAGTTCCTGGGCTTTGCTAATTTTTATCGTCGCTTCATCGCTAATTTTTCTAGTGATGCTAAACCGTTGACTGATTTGACCAAGAAGGGTGCTGATGTGGTCAATTGGTCTTCTGCAGCTGTAGAGGCTTTTCAGGAGTTGAAGCGTCGTTTTTCTTCTGCCCCTGTGTTGTGCCAGCCAGATGTTTCACTCCCGTTTCAGGTTGAGGTTGATGCTTCTGAGATTGGAGCTGGGGCTGTTTTGTTGCAAAGAAGTTCTGATGGCTCGGTGATGAAGCCATGTGCTTTCTTTTCTAGAAAGTTTTCGCCTGCTGAGCGCTATTATGATGTTGGTAATCGAGAGTTGTTGGCCATGAAGTGGGCATTCGAGGAGTGGCGTCATTGGCTTGAAGGAGCCAAGCATCGCGTGGTGGTCTTGACAGATCACAAGAATTTGACTTATCTTGAGTCTGCCAAACGGTTGAATCCGAGACAGGCTCGATGGTCGTTATTTTTCTCCCGTTTTGATTTTGTGGTTTCGTACCTTCCGGGCTCTAAGAATGTGAAGGCTGATGCCCTGTCAAGGAGTTTTGTGCCTGACTCTCCGGGTGTTCCTGAGCCAGCGGGTATTCTCAAAGAGGGGGTAATTTTGTCTGCCATCTCCCCTGATTTGCGACGGGTGCTGCAAAAATTTCAGGCTGATAGACCTGACCGTTGCCCAGCAAAGAAACTGTTTGTCCCTGATAGATGGACTAGTAGAGTTATCTCTGAGATTCATTGCTCAGTGTTGGCTGGGCATCCTGGAATCTTTGGTACCAGAGATTTGGTGGCTAGATCCTTTTGGTGGCCGTCTTTGTCACGGGATGTGCGTTCTTTTGTGCAGTCCTGTGGGACTTGTGCTCGGGCTAAGCCCTGCTGTTCTCGTGCCAGTGGGTTGCTTTTGCCCTTGCCGGTCCCGAAGAGGCCCTGGACACATATTTCTATGGATTTTATTTCGGATCTCCCTGTCTCTCAAAAGATGTCGGTCATTTGGGTGGTTTGTGATCGCTTTTCTAAGATGGTCCATTTGGTACCTTTGTCTAAATTGCCTTCCTCCTCTGATTTGGTGCCATTATTTTTCCAGTATGTGGTTCGTTTGCATGGTATCCCGGAGAACATCGTTTCTGACAGAGGCTCCCAGTTTGTTTCGAGGTTTTGGCGATCTTTTTGTGCTAGGATGGGCATTGATTTGTCTTTTTCCTCGGCTTTCCATCCTCAGACAAATAGCCAAGCAGAACGAACTAATCAGACTTTGGAAACATATCTGAGATGCTTTGTTTCTGCTGATCAGGATGATTGGGTTTCCTTTTTGCCGTTGGCTGAGTTCGCCCTTAATAATCGGGCCAGCTCGGCTACTTTGGTTTCGCCGTTTTTCTGCAATTCTGGTTTCCATCCGCGTTTCTCTTCAGGGCAGGTTGAGTCTTCGGACTGTCCTGGTGGATAGGTTGCAGCAGATTTGGACTCATGTGGTGGACAATTTGACATTGTCCCAGGAGAAGGCTCAACGTTTCGCTAACCGCCGGTGCTGTGTGGGTCCCCGACTTCGTGTTGGGGATTTGGTTTGGTTGTCGTCTCGTTATGTTCCTATGAAGGTTTCCTCTCCTAAGTTTAAGCCTCGTTTCATTGGTCCGTATAAGATTTCTGAGGTTATCAATCCTGTGTCATTTCGTTTGGCCCTTCCTGCTTCTTTTGCCATTCATAATGTGTTCCATAGGTCGTTATTGCGGAGATACGTGGCGCCTGTGGTTCCATCCGTTGATCCTCCTGCCCCGGTGTTGGTTGAGGGGGAGTTGGAGTATGTGGTGGAGAAGATTTTGGATTCTCGTATTTCGAGACGGAAACTCCAGTACCTGGTCAAGTGGAAGGGTTATGGTCAGGAAGATAATTCCTGGGTTTTTGCCTCTGATGTTCATGCTGCCGATCTGGTTCGTGCCTTTCATTTGGCTCATCCTGGTCGGCCTGGGGGCTCTGGTGAGGGTTCGGTGATCCCTCCTCAAGGGGGGGATACTGTTGTGAATTCTGTTGTCGGGCTCCCTCCTGTGGTCATGAATGGTACTTCGGCTGGTTCTATCCATGGAATTCCTCTGGTGGCTGTGGGTGTTTCTGAGTTTCCTTCCACAGGTGACGAGGTTAATTCGTTAGCTGGCTGCTCTATTTAACTCCACTTAGTTCTTTGCTCCATGCCACCTGTCAATGTTCCAGTATTTGTCTTGTTCACTCCTGGATCGTTCTTGTGACCTGTCTTCCCAGCAGAAGCTAAGTGCTTGCTAGTTTTTCTCTGGTTTGCTATTTTTCTGTCCAGCTTGCTATTTTGTTTTGTTGTCTTGCTTGCTGGAAGCTCTGAGACGCAGAGGGAGCGCCTCCGCACCGTGAGTCGGTGTGGAGGGTCTTTTTGCGCCCTCTGCGTGGTCTTTTTGTAGGTTTTTGTGCTGACCGCAAAGCTACCTTTCCTATCCTCGGTCTATTCAGTAAGTTGGACCTCACTTTGCTAAATCTATTTCATCTCTGTGTTTGTATTTTCATCTTTACTCACAGTCATTATATGTGGGGGGCTGCCTTTTCCTTTGGGGAATTTCTCTGAGGCAAGGTAGGCTTTATTTTTCTATCTTCAGGGCTAGCTAGTTTCTTAGACTGTGCCGAGTTGCATAGGGAGCGTTAGGAGCAGTCCACGGCTATTTCTAGTGTGTGTGATAGGATTAGGGATTGCGGTCAGCAGAGTTTCCACGTCCCAGAGCTCGTCCTATATTATCAGTAACGATCAGGTCATTCCGTGTGCTCTTAACTATCAGGTCCATTATTGTCCTGACCACCAGGTCATAACACCCGTGTACCCCTGGAACCAATTTTAAAGTGCCTACAGCCCAATTTTATTATGTTAGGCCTTCTAAGCCTTTCTGCGGTCCCTCCTTCCACTAGTCTTCCACTGACCAGACCACTGCTGCCCATGTACCCCTGGAACCAATTTTAAAGTGCTTACAGCCATATTTTATTATGTTAGGCCTACTACTCCTGTCTGCGTTCCCTCCTTCCACTAGGCCTCCACTGACCAGACCACTGCTGCCCATGTACCCCTGGAACCAATTTTAAAGTGCCTACAGCCATATTTTATTATGTTAGGCCTACTACGCCTGTCTGCGGTCCCTCCTTACACTTGTCCTCCACTGACCAGACCACTGCTACCCGTGTACCCCTGGAACCAATTTTAATGTGCCTACAGCCATATTTTATTATGTTAGGCCTACTACGCCTGTCTGCGGTCCCTCCTTACACTTGTCCTCCACTGACCAGGCCACTGCTGCCCGTGTACCCCTGGAGCCAATTTTAAAGTGCCTACAGCCATATTTTATTATGTTAGGCCTACTACGCCTGTCTGCGGTCCCTCCTTCCACTAGTCCTCCAGTGACCTGTCTACTGCTGCCCGTGTACCCCTGGAACCAATTTTAAAGTGCCTACAGCCCAATTTTATTATGTTAGGCCTTCAAAGCCTGTCTGCGGTCCCTCCTTCCACTAGTCCTCCACTGACCAGACCACTGCTGCCCGTGTACCCCTGGAACCAATTTTAAAGTGCCTACAGCCCAATTTTATTATGTTAGGCCTACTACGCCTGTCTGCGGTCCCTCCTTCCACTAGGCCTCCACTGACCAGACCACTGCTGCCCGTGTACCCCTGGAACCAATTATAAAGTGCCTACAGCCCAATTTTATTATGTTAGGCCTTCGAAGCCTGTCTGCGGTCCCTCCTTCCACTAGTCCTCCACTGACCAGACCACTGCTGCCCGTGTACCCCTGGAACCAATTTTAAAGTGCCTACAGCCATATTTTATTATGTTAGGCCTACTACGCCTGTCTGCGGTCCCTCCTTCCACTAGGCCTCCACTGACCAGACCACTGCTGCCCGTGTACCCCTGGAACCAATTTTAAAGTGCCTACAGCCATATTTTATTATGTTAGGCCTACTACACCTGTCTGCGGTCCCTCCTTACACTTGTCCTCCACTGACCAGACCACTGCTGCCCGTGTACCCCTGGAACCAATTTTAAAGTGCCTACAGCCCAATTTTATTATGTTAGGCCTTCTAAGCCTTTCTGCGGTCCCTCCTTCCACTAGTCCTCCACTGACCAGACCACTGCTGCCCGTGTACCCCTGGAACCAATTTTAAAGTGCTTACAGCCATATTTTATTATGTTAGGCCTACTACGCCTGTCTGCGTTCCCTCCTTCCACTAGGCCTCCACTGACCAGACCACTGCTGCCCATGTACCCCTGGAACCAATTTTAAAGTGCCTACAGCCATATTTTATTATGTTAGGCCTACTACGCCTGTCTGCGGTCCCTCCTTACACTTGTCCTCCACTGACCAGACCACTGCTGCCCGTGTACCCCGGAACCAATTTTAATGTGCCTACAGCCCAATTTTATTATGTTAGGCCTACTACGCCTGTCTGCGGTCCCTCCTTACACTTGTCCTCTACTGACCAGACCACTGCTGCCCGTGTACCCCTGGAGCCAATTTTAAAGTGCCTATAGCCATATTTTATTATGTTAGGCCTACTACGCCTGTCTGCGGTCCCTCCTTACACTTGTCCTCCACTGACCAGACCACTGCTGCCCGTGTACCCCTGGAACAAATTTTAATGTGCCTACAGCCATATTTTATTATGTTAGGCCTACTACGCCTGTCTGCGGTCCCTCCTTACACTTGTCCTCCACTGACCAGACCACTGCTGCCCGTGTACCCCTGGAGCCAATTTTAAAGTGCCTACAGCCATATTTTATTATGTTAGGCCTACTACGCCTGTCTGCGGTCCCTCCTTCCACTAGTCCTCCAGTGACCTGTCTACTGCTGCCCGTGTGCCCCTGGAACCAATTTTAAAGTGCCTACAGCCCAATTTTATTATGTTAGGCTTTCAAAGCCTGTCTGCGGTCCTTCCTTCCACTAGTCCTCCACTGACCAGACCACTGCTGCCCGTGTACCCCTGGAACCAATTTTAAAGTGCCTACAGCCCAATTTTATTATGTTAGGCCTACTACGCCTGTCTGCGGTCCCTCCTTACACTTGTCCTCCACTGACCAGACCACTGCTACCCGTGTACCCCTGGAACCAATTTTAATGTGCCTACAGCCATATTTTATTATGTTAGGCCTACTACGCCTGTCTGCGGTCCCTCCTTACACTTGTCCTCCACTGACCAGGCCACTGCTGCCCGTGTACCCCTGGAGCCAATTTTAAAGTGCCTACAGCCATATTTTATTATGTTAGGCCTACTACGCCTGTCTGCGGTCCCTCCTTCCACTAGTCCTCCAGTGACCTGTCTACTGCTGCCCGTGTACCCCTGGAACCAATTTTAAAGTGCCTACAGCCCAATTTTATTATGTTAGGCCTTCAAAGCCTGTCTGCGGTCCCTCCTTCCACTAGTCCTCCACTGACCAGACCACTGCTGCCCGTGTACCCCTGGAACCAATTTTAAAGTGCCTACAGCCCAATTTTATTATGTTAGGCCTACTACGCCTGTCTGCGGTCCCTCCTTCCACTAGGCCTCCACTGACCAGACCACTGCTGCCCGTGTACCCCTGGAACCAATTATAAAGTGCCTACAGCCCAATTTTATTATGTTAGGCCTTCGAAGCCTGTCTGCGGTCCCTCCTTCCACTAGTCCTCCACTGACCAGACCACTGCTGCCCGTGTACCCCTGGAACCAATTTTAAAGTGCCTACAGCCATATTTTATTATGTTAGGCCTACTACGCCTGTCTGCGGTCCCTCCTTCCACTAGGCCTCCACTGACCAGACCACTGCTGCCCGTGTACCCCTGGAACCAATTTTAAAGTGCCTACAGCCATATTTTATTATGTTAGGCCTACTACACCTGTCTGCGGTCCCTCCTTACACTTGTCCTCCACTGACCAGACCACTGCTGCCCGTGTACCCCTGGAACCAATTTTAAAGTGCCTACAGCCCAATTTTATTATGTTAGGCCTTCTAAGCCTTTCTGCGGTCCCTCCTTCCACTAGTCCTCCACTGACCAGACCACTGCTGCCCGTGTACCCCTGGAACCAATTTTAAAGTGCTTACAGCCATATTTTATTATGTTAGGCCTACTACGCCTGTCTGCGTTCCCTCCTTCCACTAGGCCTCCACTGACCAGACCACTGCTGCCCATGTACCCCTGGAACCAATTTTAAAGTGCCTACAGCCATATTTTATTATGTTAGGCCTACTACGCCTGTCTGCGGTCCCTCCTTACACTTGTCCTCCACTGACCAGACCACTGCTGCCCGTGTACCCCGGAACCAATTTTAATGTGCCTACAGCCCAATTTTATTATGTTAGGCCTACTACGCCTGTCTGCGGTCCCTCCTTACACTTGTCCTCTACTGACCAGACCACTGCTGCCCGTGTACCCCTGGAGCCAATTTTAAAGTGCCTATAGCCATATTTTATTATGTTAGGCCTACTACGCCTGTCTGCGGTCCCTCCTTACACTTGTCCTCCACTGACCAGACCACTGCTGCCCGTGTACCCCTGGAACAAATTTTAATGTGCCTACAGCCATATTTTATTATGTTAGGCCTACTACGCCTGTCTGCGGTCCCTCCTTACACTTGTCCTCCACTGACCAGACCACTGCTGCCCGTGTACCCCTGGAGCCAATTTTAAAGTGCCTACAGCCATATTTTATTATGTTAGGCCTACTACGCCTGTCTGCGGTCCCTCCTTCCACTAGTCCTCCAGTGACCTGTCTACTGCTGCCCGTGTGCCCCTGGAACCAATTTTAAAGTGCCTACAGCCCAATTTTATTATGTTAGGCTTTCAAAGCCTGTCTGCGGTCCTTCCTTCCACTAGTCCTCCACTGACCAGACCACTGCTGCCCGTGTACCCCTGGAACCAATTTTAAAGTGCCTACAGCCCAATTTTATTATGTTAGGCCTACTACGCCTGTCTGCGGTCCCTCCTTCCACTAGGCCTCCACTGACCAGACCACTGCTGCCCGTGTACCCCTGGAACCAATTATAAAGTGCCTACAGCCCAATTTTATTATGTTAGGCCTTCGAAGCCTGTCTGCGGTCCCTCCTTCCACTAGTCCTCCACTGACCAGACCACTGCTGCCCGTGTACCCCTGGAACCAATTTTAAAGTGCCTACAGCCCAATTTTATTATGTTAGGCCTACTACGCCTGTCTGCGGTCCCTCCTTCCACTAGGCCTCCACTGACCAGACCACTGCTGCCCGTGTACCCCTGGAACCAATTTTAAAGTGCCTACAGCCATATTTTATTATGTTAGGCCTACTACACCTGTCTGCGGTCCCTCCTTACACTTGTCCTCCACTGACCAGACCACTGCTGCCCGTGTACCCCTGGAACCAATTTTAATGTGCCTACAGCCATATTTTATTATGTTAGGCCTACTACGCCTGTCTGCGGTCCCTCCTTACACTTGTCCTCCACTGACCAGACCACTGCTGCCCGTGTACCCCTGGAGCCAATTTTAAAGTGCCTACAGCCATATTTTATTATGTTAGGCCTACTACGCCTGTCTGCGGTCCCTCCTTCCACTAGTCCTCCAGTGACCTGTCTACTGCTGCCCGTGTACCCCTGGAACCAATTTTAAAGTGCCTACAGCCCAATTTTATTATGTTAGGCCTTCAAAGCCTGTCTGCGGTCCCTCCTTCCACTAGTCCTCCACTGACCAGACAACTGCTGCCCGTGTACCCCTGGAACCAATTTTAAAGTGCCTACAGCCCAATTTTATTATGTTAGGCCTACTACGCCTATCTGCGGTCCCTCCTTCCACTAGGCCTCCACTGACCAGACCACTGCTGCCCGTGTACCCCTGGAACCAATTATAAAGTGCCTACAGCCCAATTTTATTATGTTAGGCCTTCGAAGCCTGTCTGCGGTCCCTCCTTCCACTAGTCCTCCACTGACCAGACCACTGCTGCCCGTGTACCCCTGGAACCAATTTTAAAGTGCCTACAGCCCAATTTTATTATGTTAGGCCTTCAAAGCCTGTCTGCGGTCCCTCCTTCCACTAGTCCTCCACTGACCAGACCACTGCTGCCCGTGTACCCCTGGAACCAATTTTAAAGTGCCTACAGCCCAATTTTATTATGTTAGGCCTACTACGCCTGTCTGCGGTCCCTCCTTCCACTAGGCCTCCACTGACCAGACCACTGCTGCCCGTGTACCCCTGGAACCAATTATAAAGTGCCTACAGCCCAATTTTATTATGTTAGGCCTTCGAAGCCTGTCTGCGGTCCCTCCTTCCACTAGTCCTCCACTGACCAGACCACTGCTGCCCGTGTACCCCTGGAACCAATTTTAAAGTGCCTACAGCCATATTTTATTATGTTAGGCCTACTACACCTGTCTGCGGTCCCTCCTTACACTTGTCCTCCACTGACCAGACCACTGCTGCCCGTGTACCCCTGGAACCAATTTTAAAGTGCCTACAGCCCAATTTTATTATGTTAGGCCTTCTAAGCCTTTCTGCGGTCCCTCCTTCCACTAGGCCTCCACTGACCAGACCACTGCTGCCCGTGTACCCCTGGAACCAATTATAAAGTGCCTACAGCCCAATTTTATTATGTTAGGCCTTCGAAGCCTGTCTGCGGTCCCTCCTTCCACTAGTCCTCCACTGACCAGACCACTGCTGCCCGTGTACCCCTGGAACCAATTTTAAAGTGCCTACAGCCATATTTTATTATGTTAGGCCTACTACACCTGTCTGCGGTCCCTCCTTACACTTGTCCTCCACTGACCAGACCACTGCTGCCCGTGTACCCCTGGAACCAATTTTAAAGTGCCTACAGCCCAATTTTATTATGTTAGGCCTTCTAAGCCTTTCTGCGGTCCCTCCTTCCACTAGTCCTCCACTGACCAGACCACTGCTGCCCGTGTATCCCTGGAACCAATTTTAAAGTGCTTACAGCCATATTTTATTATGTTAGGCCTACTACGCCTGTCTGCGTTCCCTCCTTCCACTAGGCCTCCACTGACCAGACCACTGCTGCCCATGTACCCCTGGAACCAATTTTAAAGTGCCTACAGCCATATTTTATTATGTTAGGCCTACTACGCCTGTCTGCGGTCCCTCCTTACACTTGTCCTCCACTGACCAGACCACTGCTGCCCGTGTACCCCGGAACCAATTTTAATGTGCCTACAGCCCAATTTTATTATGTTAGGCCTACTACGCCTGTCTGCGGTCCCTCCTTACACTTGTCCTCCACTGACCAGACCACTGCTGCCCGTGTACCCCTGGAGCCAATTTTAAAGTGCCTACAGCCATATTTTATTATGTTAGGCCTACTACGCCTGTCTGCGGTCCCTCCTTCCACTAGTCCTCCAGTGACCTGTCTACTGCTGCCCGTGTACCCCTGGAACCAATTTTAAAGTGCCTACAGCCCAATTTTATTATGTTAGGCCTTCAAAGCCTGTCTGCGGTCCCTCCTTCCACTAGTCCTCCACTGACCAGACCACTGCTGCCCGTGTACCCCTGGAACCAATTTTAAAGTGCCTACAGCCCAATTTTATTATGTTAGGCCTACTACGCCTGTCTGCGGTCCCTCCTTCCACTAGGCCTCCACTGACCAGACCACTGCTGCCCGTGTACCCCTGGAACCAATTATAAAGTGCCTACAGCCCAATTTTATTATGTTAGGCCTTCGAAGCCTGTCTGCGGTCCCTCCTTCCACTAGTCCTCCACTGACCAGACCACTGCTGCCCGTGTACCCCTGGAACCAATTTTAAAGTGCCTACAGCCATATTTTATTATGTTAGGCCTACTACGCCTGTCTGCGGTCCCTCCTTCCACTAGGCCTCCACTGACCAGACCACTGCTGCCCGTGTACCCCTGGAACCAATTTTAAAGTGCCTACAGCCATATTTTATTATGTTAGGCCTACTACACCTGTCTGCGGTCCCTCCTTACACTTGTCCTCCACTGACCAGACCACTGCTGCCCGTGTACCCCTGGAACCAATTTTAAAGTGCCTACAGCCCAATTTTATTATGTTAGGCCTTCGAAGCCTGTCTGCGGTCCCTCCTTCCACTAGTCCTCCACTGACCAGACCACTGCTGCCCGTATACCCCTGGAACCAATTTTAAAGTGCCTACAGCCATATTTTATTATGTTAGGCCTACTACGCCTGTCTGCGGTCCCTCCTTCCACTAGTCCTCCAGTGACCTGTCTACTGCTGCCCGTGTACCCCTGGAACCAATTTTAAAGTGCCTACAGCCCAATTTTATTATGTTAGGCCTTCGAAGCCTGTCTGCGGTCCCTCCTTCCACTAGTCCTCCACTGACCAGACCACTGCTGCCCGTGTACCCCTGGAACCAATTTTAAAGTGCCTACAGCCCAATTTTATTATGTTAGGCCTACTACGCCTGTCTGCGGTCCCTCCTTCCACTAGGCCTCCACTGACCAGACCACTGCTGCCCGTGTACCCCTGGAACCAATTATAAAGTGCCTACAGCCCAATTTTATTATGTTAGGCCTTCTAAGCCTGTCTGCGGTCCCTCCTTCCAATAGTTCTCCACTGACCAGACCAATGCTGGCCGTGTACCCCTGGAACCCAGCTGAAAGTGCATGGAGCCTACTTTTTTTCTTTGTTTTATATTTATAAAGCCCAGATAAACTACGCTGTACCACGGTTCAAGCTACCCAGTCGACACTTCTTTTGCGAGAAAAGCCATCCCAGCCCTCCACCGGCATGAAAACGTCTGCATTGTCATAGCACTCAGGCAATCAAACAGTAGAAAGGTGCACCTGACAAGAGACGCATGGACCAGTAGGCATGTCCACAAAAAGTAACGTGTCCATTACGGCGCACTGGGTTAATGTGTTGGATGCATGGTCCACAGGGGACAGCCTACAAAGTCTGTCTGCAGTCCCTAATTCAAATTGTCCTCCGCTGACCACACCACTGCTGCCCGTGTACCCCTGGAACCAATTTTAAAGTGCCTACAGCCTAATATTGTTATGTTAGGCCTACTACGCCTGTCTGCGGTCCCTCCTTCCAATACTCCTCCACTGACCACACCACTGCTGCCCGTGGACCCCTGGACCCTATTTTAATTGCATAGAGCATCCTTTTTTTAATAGTAGGCGTACAAAGTCTGTCTGCGGTCCATAATTGAAATTGCCCTCCACTGACCAGACCAATGCTGCCTGTGTACCCCTGTAACCTTTTTTAAACTGCATTGAGCCACATTTTTGGTTTAAGGCCTACTACCTGTGTCTGTCTGCGCCACTCAATACAGCTGTCCTCCTTTGAAAAAAGCTGAGCGTCAATAGTCTGGTTTTCAGCCTCTAGGAATTTGAAAACTGCATTGGGGCTACTACTTCGGTAGGGCCTACTAACGGTGTCTGCCGCTCCAAGGTGTTCCCCAGGTTTCCTCGCCATTGCTTCAATCTTCTGACTCTCGTTTAGAAGTTGTTGAAAACTACACTGCATTAGGCCTACAAATTGGGTATGGGGTGTAGAGACGGTGTGTTCCACTCCAAGGTGTTCCCCAGGTTTCCTCTCCATTGCTTCGATCTTCTGACTCTCATTTAGTAGTTGTTGAAAACTACACTGCATTAGGCCTACAAATTGGGTATGGGGTGTAGAGACGGTGTGTTCCACTCCAAGGTGTTCCCCAGGTTTCGTCTCCATTGCTTCGATCTTCTGGCTCTTCTTAAGTAGTTGTTGAAAACAACACTGCATTAGGCCTACTAGTTGGGTTGGGGCCTTCTATCTGTGTCTGCCGCTCCTTGCTGTTCTCCTACAGTGAACAAAGCTGTGCCGCCGGTTTACTACTGTTGCCAATTTTGAACTGCATTTAGAATACTTACTGATTTGGGCCTACTCTCTGTGTCAGCCTCTCATTCCAGTTGTCCTCCACTGAACAAAGCAATGCCCCCTGGTTAGTCCTGTTACCAATTTTGAACTGCATTTAGCCCACTTTATTCTTTGGGCCCATATCTGTTTCCTCCTCATCCTGCCCATTGCCCAGCCAGTGATAGATGAGTCTGCTGGTACATTGACCCATAACGCAACATTCCCCGTGCACGCTACACTGCAAGATTGTGACCCTGCTGAAAGTCTGGTCCCCCTTCCCGCATACCATACCACATTACACGGGGACAAAGAGGAAGGTGCAGATGAAGGTGCAGGTTCCTTCATCAGGTGGGGGGAGGAATACTCGTTGGCGACGTCATTGGCACAGGACCTCTCATAGTACGCAAAAGTGTTGCTGCTGGTGGGAACACCGCTGTACTTTGAGGGGCCCTGTGCCAGTGCCAATGCCAACGAGTGGGCCCCCCCTGCTTGCTCAGGATCACAGCACTTGCAAAGTTGAAATACTTACCTCTCCCTGCTCCACTGCTGTGACGTGGTCCAGATGTCCTTGGCCCACTAATTGCTTGAACCAGCCCTACCCCCCACAACTTTAGCCAAATGACACCCAATTTCAAATGCCTTACAATTATTATAAGCTAAATTACGATTGACAAGCTTCAGTAGCAAGAATGGATGTTTTTGCCAATACAATGGGCTCTGTACATGTTTTCCTGGCCTCTACTCACTGCCGACTATGCTCCCCCATTGACTTGCATTGGGTTTCGTGTTTCGGTCGATCCCCGACTTTTCGCGATAATCGGCCGATTCCACTCGACTCGACTTTTGAGATAGTCGGGTTTCGCGAAACCTGGCTCGACTCTAAAAAGGTCAAGGTCGCTCAACTCTACTCACCACACATCTAGATAAGCTCTTTGGGGGTCTAGTTTCCAAAATGGGGTCACTTGTGGGGGGTTTCTACTGTTTCATCAGGTACATCACTGGTACATCAGGAGCTCTGCAAATGCAACATGACCCCCGCTGTTATGATCTGGTGATTAGGGAGCGACATGCGTCAAGCTCTGAGCAGGTGGCAACTATACTGACCGCAGTCCCTAAGCTCAACACAACACTAGAAGTAGCCGTGGAATGCTCCTAACTCGGCCTAGGCATCTCGTCACAGCCTAAGAGCTAACTACCCCTAAAGATAGAAGCAGGAAAACTATCTTGCCTCAGAGAAAATCCCCAAAGGATACATTAGCCCCCCACAAGTAATGACTGTGAGAGGAGAAGGAAATGACATACGTAGTATGAAACAAGATTTAGCACAGGAGGCCACTTCAAGCTAAATAGAAATAGTACAGAACAGAACGCTGTGCGGTCAGTAAAAAAAACTAGAAAAAGTCCACCGCAGAGAAATGCAAAAATCTCCACACCTGACTAAAGGTGTGGAGGGCAAACTCTGCTGCCCAGAGCTTCCAGCTTAACTGAATAGATCCATACTGAAAAGCTGGACAAATGAACAAAAACCAAGAAAGTGCTGAACAACAAGTCCACAACAAGAGAACCGCAAAAGGACAAGCAAGGACTTAGCTTTGATGAACTGGTCAGAGTGTCAGGAAAGTCCTAAGAGCAATGACTCCAGGCAGGAACAATTGACAACTGGCATTGAATGAGGGATAAGGCCAGACTAATATAGCCGAGCCAGAAAGACGATCAGTGAAAACAGCTGCTGAAGCTAAATCCATACCACTCAAAACCACAGGAGGGAGCCAAAGAGCAGAACTCACAAAAATGCTACTTACAACCACCGGAGGGAGCCCAAGAGCGGAATTCACAACAGTACACCCCCTTAAGGAGGGGTCACTGAACCCTCACCAGAGCCCCCAGGCCGATCAGGATGAGCCAAATGAAAAGCACGAACCAAATCGGCGGCATGAACATCGGAGGCAACAACCCAAGAATTATCCTCCTGGCCATAACCCTTCCACTTGACAAGATACTGAAGCTTCCGCCTCGAAAAACGAGAATCCAAAATTTTCTCAACCACATATTCCAACTCCCCCTCAACCAACACCGGGGCAGGAGGATCAACAGATGAAACAACGGGCACCACATATCTCCGCAACAAAGATCTATGGAAAACATTGTGGATGGCAAAAGAGGCTGGAAGGGCCAAACAAAAAGTCACAGGATTGATAATCTCAGAAATCTTATAAGGACCAATAAACCGAGGCTTGAACTTAGGGGAAGAAACCTTCATAGGAACATGACGAGAGGACAACCAAACCAAATCCCCCACACGAAGCCGAGGACCAACACACCGACGGCGGTTAGCAAAACTCTGAGCCTTTTCCTGGGACAACGTCAAATTGTCTACCACATGAGCCCAAATCCGCTGTAACCTGTCCATCACAGAATCAACACCAGGACTATCAGAAGGCTCAACCTGCCCTGAAGAAAAACGAGGATGGAAACCAAAATTACAAAAGAAAGGCGAAACCAAAGTAGCCGAACTGGCCTGATTATTAAGGGCAAACTCGGCCAACGGCAAGAAAGTCACCCAATCATCCTGATCAGCAGACACAAAGCATTTCAAATAGGTTTCCAAGGTCTGATTAGTTCGCTCAGTTTGGCCATTGGTCTGAGGATGGAACGCCGAAGCAAAAGACAAATCAATACCCATCCTAGCACAAAAGGCCAGCCAAAACCTGGAAACAAACTGGGAACCTCTGTCAGACACAATATTCTCCGGAATGCCATGCAAACGAACCACATGCTGAAAAAACAATGGAACCAAATCAGAGGAGGAAGGCAATTTAGGCAAAGGTACCAAATGGACCATTTTAGAGAACGGGTCACAAACCACCCAGATAACAGACATCCTCTGGGACACAGGAAGATCCGAAATAAAATTCCTAAGAGATATGCGTCCAAGGCCTCTCCGGGACGGGCAAAGGCAAAAGCAACTCACTAGCGTGGGAACAGCAAGGCTTGGCTCGGGTGCAAGTCCCACAGGACTGCACAAAAGCACGGACATCACGCGACAAGGAAGGCCACCAAAAGGACCTAGCAACCAAATCTCTGGTACCAAAAATCCCAGGATGACCAGCCAACACTGAACAATGGACCTCAGAAATTACCTTACTCGTCCATCTATCAGGAACAAACAGCTTCCCCACAGGACAGCGGTCAGGCCTATCAGCCTGAAATTCCTGAAGCACCTGCCGCAAATCAGGGGAGATGGCAGAAAGAATCACCCCTTCCTTAAGAATGCCAACCGGCTCAAGGACTCCAGGAGAATCCGGCAAAAAACTCCTAGAGAGGGCATCCGCCTTAACATTCTTAGATCCTGGAAGATATGAGACGACAAAATCAAAATGGGAGAAAAACAGGGACCACCAAGCCTGTCTAGGGTTCAGCCGCTTGGCCGACTCAAGGTAAATCAAATTCTTATGATCGGTCAAGACCACAATGCGGTGCTTGGCTCCCTCAAGCCAATGTCGCCACTCCTCAAATGCCCACTTCATAGCCAACAAGCAACAACTCCCGATTGCCGACATCATAATTGCGTTCTGCAGGCGAAAACTTTCGGGAAAAGAAGGCACATGGCTTCATCAAGGAACCATCAGAATTCCTCTGTGACAAAACGGCCCCTGCCCCAATCTCAGAAGCGTCAACCTCAACCTGAAAAGGAAGAGAACCATCCAGTTGATGCAACACAGGGGCAGAAGTAAATGGGCGTTTAAGCTCCTGAAAGGCCTCAACAGCCTCAGAGGACCAATTAGTCACATCAGGGCCTTTCTTCGTCAAATCGGTCAGGGGTTTAACCCCTAGAGAAGTTGGCAATGAAACGGCGATAAAAATTAGCAAAGCCCAAAAATTTCTGAAGACTCTTCACAGATGTGGGTTGAATCCAGTCATGAATGGCATGGACCTTAACAGGATCCATTTCTATAGACGAAGGAGAAAAAATAAACCCCAAAAAAGAGACCTTCTGAACTCCAAATAGGCACTTAGACCCCTTCACAAATAGAGCATTATCACAAAGGATCTGGAATACCATCCTGACCTGCTTCACATGAGACTCCCAATCATCGGAAAAAATCAAAATATCATCCAAATACACAATCAGGAATTTGTCAAGATAATTGTGGAAAATATCATGCATGAAAGACTGGAACACAGATGGAGCATTAGAGAGCCCAAATGGCATCACAAGGTATTCAAAATGGCCTTCGGGCATATTAAAAGCAGTCTTCCATTCGTCACCCTGTTTAATACGAACAAGATTATATGCCCCTCGAAGGTCAATTTTGTAAACCAACTAGCCCCCTTAATCCTAGCAAACAAATCAGAGAGCAAAGGTAAAGGATATTGGAATTTGACCGTGATCTTATTAAGAAGGCGATAATCAATACAGGGTCTTAAGGAGCCATCTTTCTTGGCAACAAAAAAGAATCCCGCTCCCAATGGTGACGAAGACGGCCGAATATGCCCCTTCTCTAAAGACTCCTTAACATAGCTCCGCATGGCGGCATGCTGGCACAGACAGGTTGAAAAGTCGGCCCTTAGGGAACTTACAGCCAGGAATCAAGTCAATAGCACAATCACAGTCCCTGTGTGGTGGAAGGGAACTGGACTTGGGCTCATCGAATACATCCTGGAAATCTAACAAAAATTCAGGAACATCAGAAGAGGGGGAAGAGGAAATTGACATCAAAGGAACGTCACTATGTACCCCTTGACAGCCCCAACTAGTCACAGACATTGATTTCCAATCCAGCACTGGATTGTGTACTTGTAACCATGGAAAACCCAGTACAACAACATCATGTAAATTATGCAACACCAGAAAACGGCAATCTTCCTGATGTGCAGGAGCCGTGTACATAGTCATCTGCGTTCAGTACTGAGGTTTATTCTTGGCCAATGGTGTAGCATCAATACCCCTCAAGTGTATGGGACTCTGCAAAGGCTGCAAAGAAAAACCACAGCGCCTAGCGAATTCTAAGTCCATTAAGTTCAGAGCAGCGCCTGAATCCACAAATGCCATGACAGAAAAAGATGACAATGAGCAAATCAGGGTCACAGACAGGAGAAAATTAGGCTGCACAGTACTAATGGTAACAGATCTAGCAACCTTCTTAATACGCTTAGGGCAATCAGAAATATTATGAACAGAATCACCACAGTAAAAACACAGCCCATTCTGACGTCTGTATCCCCTCTGTTCCGCTCTAGTCAAAATCCTATCACATTGCATGGGCTCAGGACTTTGCTTAGAGGACACTGCCATATGGTGCACCACTTTGCGTTCGCACAGGCGCTGATCAATCTGAATGGCCAGAGACATAGATTTGCTCAAACCAACAGGCGTGGGAAACCCCACCATAACATCTTTAAGGGCTTCAGAAAGACCCTTTCTGAAAATTGCAGCCAGAGCGTCCTCATTCTATTTAGTGAGCACAGACCATTTTCTAAATTTCTGGCAGTATAATTCTGCCGCTTCCTGACCCTGACACAGGGCCAACAGTGTTTTCTCAGCATGCTCTACAGAGTTATGTTCGTCATACAATAATCCGAGCGATTGAAAAAATGCATCTACATTAAGCAATGTCGGATTCCCTGACTCAAGTGAGAATGCCCAGTCCTGAGGGTCGCCACGCAGTAGAGAAATAACTATCTTTACTTGCTGAACGGGGTCACCAGAGGAACGGGGTTTCAGAGCAAAAAACAATTTGCAGTTATTTTTAAAGTTCAAAAACTTAGATCTATCCCCGTAAAACAAATCCGGAGTAGGAATTCTAGGCTCTAAGGCCGGAGTCTGAACCATATAATCTTGAATACTCTGTACTCTTGCAGCAAGCTGATCCACACGAGAAAACAAACCCTGAACATCCATGCCTGCATCCAAATCCCGAATCACCCAGAGATCAAGAGGAAGGAAAAAGACAAAACAAACTAAAGAAAAAAAAATGGCTCAGAACTCTTTTTCTCTTCCTTCTTTTGAGAGGCATTCAGCTCATTTTTGGCCAGTTGTACTGTTATGATCTGGTGATTAGGGAGCGACATGCGTCAAGCTCTGAGCAGGTGGCAACTATACTGACCGCAGTCCCTAAGCTCAACACAACACTAGAAGTAGCCGTGGAATGCTCCTAACTCGGCCTAGGCATCTCGTCACAGCCTAAGAGCTAACTACCCCTAAAGATAGAAGCAGGAAAACTATCTTGCCTCAGAGAAAATCCCCAAAGGATAGATTAGCCCCCCACAAATAATGACTGTGAGAGGAGAAGGAAATGACATACGTAGTATGAAACAAGATTTAGCACAGGAGGCCACTTCTAGCTAAATAGAAATAGTACAGAACAGAACGCTGTGCGGTCAGTAAAAAAAACTAGAAAAAGTCCACAGCAGAGAAATGCAAAAATCTCCACATCTGACTAAAGGTGTGGAGGGCAAACTCTGCTGCCCAGAGCTTCCAGCTTAACTGAATAGATCCATGCTGAAAAGCTGGACAAATGAACCAAAATTCAAGAAAGTGCTGAACAACAAGTCCACAACAAGAGAACCGCAAAAGGACAAGCAAGGACTTAGCTTTGATGAACTGGTCAGAGTGTCAGGAAAGTCCTAAGAGCAATGACTCCAGGCAGGAACAATTGACAACTGGCATTGAATGAGGGATAAGGCCAGACTAATATAGCCGAGCCAGAAAGACGATCAGTGAAAACAGCTGCTGAAGCTAAATCCAAGAAGCAACCATAACACAGAAAACCACAGGAGGGAGCCAAAGAGCAGAACTCACAAAAATGCTACTTACAACCACCGGAGGGAGCACAAGATCGGAATTCACAACACCCCGCAAACAATTCCATCAAAGTCTGCATTTTAAAACATCACTACTTCCCTTCCGAGCCCCGATGAGTGCCCAAACAGTGGTCCCTCCCCACATATGGGATATTAGCGTACTCAGGACAAACTGGAAAACAAATTTGGGGGTCAAATTTCTCCTGTTACCCTAGAGAAAATAACACATTAAAAAATAATTTTTGAGGGAAAAAAAGGATTTTTTACTTTCACGGCTCTACATTATAAATTTCTGTGAAGCACTTGGGGGTTCAAAAGGCTCACCACACATCTAGATAAGTGCCTTAATGGGTTTAGTTTCCAAAATGGGGTCATTTGTGGGGGGTTTCTACTGTTTAGACACATCAGGGGCTTTCCAAACGCGACATGGCCTCTGATCTCAATTCCAGCCAATTCTGCATTGAAATAGTCAAACGGAACTCCTTCTGTTGTGAATTCTGTGGCAGAGCTCCCTCCTGTGGTCACAAGTGGTACTTCGGCTGGTTCTCTCTGTGAGCTTCCGTTGGTGGAGGAAAGTGGTACTGCGGCTTCTGAGTTTCCTTCCTCAGGTGATGTGGTGAAGTCGTTAGGTGCTGCTCTATTTAACTCCACCTAGTGCTTTTATCCTGGCCTCCAGTCAATGTTCTAGTATTGGACCTGTTTCCTCCTGGATCGTTCCTGTGGCCTGCTGCTCTGCATAGCTAAGTTCCTCTTTGCTATTTGTTTGCTGTTTTTTTTCTGTCCAGCTTGTCAATTTGTTTTTTCTGCTTGCTGGAAGCTCTGGGACGCAGAGGGTGTACCTCCGTGCCGTTAGTTCGGTACGGAGGGTCTTTTTGCCCCCTTTGCGTGGTTTTTGTAGGGTTTTGTGTTGACCGCAAAGTTACCTTTCCTATCCTCGCTCTGTTCAGAAAGTTGGGCATCACTTTGCTAAATCTATTTCATCTCTACATTTGTCTTTTCATCTTAACTCACAGTCATTATATGTGGGGGCTGCCTTTTCCTTTGGGGTATTTCTCTGAGGCAAGGTAGGCTTATTTTCTATCTTCAGGCTAGCTAGTTTCTCAGGCCGTGCCGAGTTGCATAGGGAGCGTTAGGCGCAATCCACGGCTGCCTTTAGTGTGGTTGGAGAGGATTAGGGATTGCGGTCAACAGAGTTCCCACGTCTCAGAGCTCGTTCTTGTTTTTTGGGTTATTGCCAGGTCACTGTATGTGCGCTGACCTCTATGTCCATTGTGGTACTGAATTACCTTTCATAACAGTACTGGAGGCCCAAAGTACTAATGATTCCCAATAGAGGGAAAAAAGAAGTTCTGAGACCATTTTGTTTTCTTTGCACTGTGTTTTGCCTTTTTTTTCCCCTAGACATGTGGGTGGTTCAGGACACAGGTGTAACAATGGACATTAAAGGTCTGTCTTCATGTGTGGATCAGCTCACGGCAAGAGAACAAAGTATTCAAGACTTTGTGGTTCAGAATTCTATGTTAGAACCGAGAATTCCTATTCCTGATTTGTTTTTTGGAGATAGAACTAAATTTCTGAGTTTCAAAAATAATTGTAAACTATTTCTGGCTTTGAAACCTCGCTCAACTGGTGACCCAGTTCAACAAGTTAGGATCGGTATTTCTTTTTTGCGTGGCGACCCTCAGGACTGGGCATTTTCTCTTGCGTCAGGAGATCCTGCATTAAGTAATATCGATGCATTTTTCCTGGCGCTCGGATTGCTGTACGATGAGCCTAATTCTGTGGATCAGGCAGAGAAGAATTTGCTGGCTCTGTGTCAGGGTCAGGATGAAATAGAGGTATATTGTCAGAAATTTAGAAAGTGGTCCGTACTCACTCAATGGAATGAAGGTGCGCTCGCAGCTATTTTCAGAAAAGGTCTCTCTGAAGCCCTTAAGGATGTCATGGTGGGATTTCCTATGCCTGCTGGTCTGAATGAGTCTATGTCTTTGGCCATTCAGATCGGTCGACGGTTGCGCGAGCGTAAATCTGTGCACCATTTGGCGGTATTACCTGAGCTTAAACCTGAGCCTATGCAGTGCGATAGGACTTTGACCAGAGTTGAACGGCAAGAACACAGACGTCTGAATGGGCTGTGTTTCTACTGTGGTGATTCCACTCATGCTATCTCTGATTGTTCTAAGCGCACTAAGCGGTTCGCTAGGTCTGCCACCATTGGTACGGTACAGTCAAAATTTCTTCTGTCTGTTACCTTGATCTGCTCTTTGTCATCGTATTCTGTCATGGCATTTGTGGACTCAGGCGCTGCTCTGAATTTGATGGACTTGGAGTATGCTAGGCGTTGTGGGTTTTTCTTGGAGCCCTTGCAGTGTCCTATTCCACTGAGAGGAATTGATGCTACGCCTTTGGCCAAGAATAAGCCTCAGTACTGGACCCAGCTGACCATGTGCATGGCTCCTGCACATCAGGAGGTTATTCGCTTTTTGGTGTTGCATAATCTGCATGATGTGGTCGTGTTGGGGTTGCCATGGCTACAAGTCCATAATCCAGTATTAGATTGGAAATCCATGTCTGTGTCCAGCTGGGGTTGTCAGGGGGTACATGGTGATGTCTAGTGTTGAGCATTCCGATACCGCAAGTATCGGGTATCGGCCGATATTTGCGGTATCGGAATTCCGATACTGAATTCCGATACTTCCCGCGTATCGGATACCGGAATCGGAAGTTCCCAGAATTCAAATTGAACGCAGCAGCCAATGAGGAATGAATGAAAGTGTGGGCACATCCTGTTTAGCATGGTGGGCATGTAAGTACTGGCAAGGCTTGGATTGGCTGCTGAAATGATGTCACTCTGCACTATAAAAAAGCGCTGCCGCCATTTTGCGCTCACTCTGCTGTGATTTCAGTTAGGGACAGGACGCTGTGTTCTAACTGAGGGCCAGTTGAGCTAGCTAATTGCTTTATTTTCCTTTCCAAAGGCTAATTTAGCAAAACGCTGTGTGTTCTTCACTGTTCACCTTGCTCTTGCCTTGCAGCGCTGTTTTAACAGCGTTCTGCAAGGTCTCTGTGTGTGTGTGTGTGTGTGTGCAGCTCACTCTGTAGTCTGTGTGCAGCCATATACCCGGTTGTATTCAGCTCAGGGGGGGTTCACACTGCCTCACACAGTTGTTCTTTTTTGCTCTTAGTGCAGCCTGCTGCACATTTTTTCTCAAATTTCCTATTAGTGTTTTTCCACCAGTCTCCAGCTCTATTGTGGAAAAACACTACATAGGATAACCTAGAGGGGGGTTTTTGGGCCTTGCAGCGCCGTTTACGGCTGTCTGCACGGTCTCCGTGTGAGCCCAGCTCGCCCTGTAGTCTGTGTGCAGCCATAGCCGGTTGGATTCAGCTCAGGGTTCGTTACTGGCTCATACCTTGAGAAAATTTTTCCTTTTTTTCAAATAGTGCAGCCTGTTTAAAATTTGAAAAAAAAAATTCCTATTAGTGTCTTTCCACTCGTATCCAGCTAAATAGTGGAAAAACACTATATAGGATAACCTAGAGGAGGGTTTTTTGGCCTTGCAGCGCCGTTTACGGCTGTCTGCACGGTCTCCGTGTGAGCCCAGCTCGCCCTGTAGTCTGTGTGCAGCCATAGCCGGTTGGATTCAGCTCAGGGTTCGTTACTGGCTCATACCTTGAGAAAAATTTTCCTTTTTTTCAAATAGTGCAGCCTGTTTAAAATTTGAAAAAAAAAAAAATTCCTATTAGTGTCTTTCCACCAGTCTCCAGCTCAATTGTGGAAAAACACTACATAGGATAACCTAGAGGTTTTTTTGGGGGCCTTGCAGCGCCGTTTACGGCTGTCTGCACGGTCTCTGTGTGAGCGCAGCTCGCCCTGTAGTCTGTGTGCAGCCATAGCCGGTTGGATTCAGCTCAGGGTGCGTTACTGCCTCATACCTTGAAAAACAATTTCCTTTTTTTCAAATAGTGCAGCCAGTTTAAAATTTGAAAAAAAAAATTCCTATTAGTGTCTTTCCACTTGTATCCAGCTAAATAGTGGAAAAACACTATATAGGATAACCTAGAGGAGGGTTTCTTGGCCTTGCAGCGCCGTTTACGGCTGTCTGCACGGTCTCCGTGTGATTTAAACTAGCTCTGTAGCCCGATCTGCACCAAAAAAAAGGTTAAGTTCACCAAACACAACTTACACTTGTGTAGGCCACATTTGAAAAATAATAAAGTTTAGTCCACAATTTACAACATTAGTGTTTCTTACACCTGTTAGGAGGAGCATTACAGGAATAAGCACACTAAGGCCTTAGTACTTTTCTGCTTATCTTTATCTGTCAACCAAGATGAAGAGGGCAGGGAGTAAGGCACGTGGGCGTGGGCGCGGAGCAGGGAGAGGAGCAGGGAGAGGACGTGGTGATTCTGTGCCTGCTGCGGGCGCCGGTGACTCGTCGTCACTCAGTTTCAGCAGGGAACAGTCCTTCATGCGCAGCTTTGTCGGAGAGCGCCGTGCACCGCTGCTGCGTGAAGACCAAATTGAAGCCGTTGTCGGGTGGATGGCAGCTAACGCCTCGGCATCGACTTCAGTTAGTGCCACATCCTCTCAGGCACAGAGCACTGGAGAGCAGCCATCTGTCTCTTCACCACCTGCCAAATTGGCCAGGCAGTCAGAGAGCCCAGGACAGGAGCCGTCTCTACTTCTGTTCTCTGAATCTCTTGGCTTGGAAACAGGGGGCCAGCCAAGCAGCATTGGAGAAATGGAAGAAGAGGCAGTGTGCAGTGATGCCCAACACCTTTTTCTCTCTGACTCTGAAGAGGCAGGTGGGCCAGTGCCTCCGGTGACCACAGCGCAGTACGCATCTGATGATGAAACTCAGGTGCCGCTTTCTCGTGCGTACTGTGCTGCTGAGACTACCCAGGAGGAGCAGTTGGTGGCAGAGGGTAGTGGAGATGATGAGGTCCTTGACCCATCGTGGCGTGAGGAACAGGAAGGTGGTGGGAGCAGCTCAGAGGAAGAGCTTCCTCTTACGGGCCAAAGAGGGAGAGGGAGGGGGAAGACTGCGGAGCCTGTAGCCTCCACTTTGGCACCCGTTAGGAGCCTGTCTCTTTCCAAAGCCAAAAAGGGCGCTCCCAAGACTTGCAGTGCCTGGTCCTTTTTTGACACAGTTGCAGATGACATTTGTTTTGTCAAATGCAAGCTGTGTCATCATAAAGTAAAAAGAGGGAAAAATGTCAGCAACCTCAATACCACAAATATGTGGAAACATGTGCGGACCAGGCACGCGGTGGAGTTACAGAAACACACTGAAGATGTAGGCCAACCAACAGCGGCAGCTACCACCTCTTCAGCTCGTGTTGCCTCTTCCTCCAGCTCACGCACAGCTGGTTTGGCTTCCTCCCAGAGACCTTGTGTAATTCCACCCACAGCACCACCTTCCCAGTCATCCTCACACTCCCAGTCTACTCTACAGCCATCGGTAGTACAGGCATGGGAGAAAAGGCGGGCATTCTCGGCCAACCACCCCCGAGCACAGGCTCTGAATGCAGGCATTGCCAAACTGTTGTCCCTGGAAATGCTCTCGTTCAGGCTGGTGGAGACTGACAGCTTCCGTGACTTGATGGCATTGGCAGTCCCACAGTACAAGGTGCCCAGCCGCTTTTACTTCAGCAGGCAGGCTGTCCCTGCCCTGCACAGGCATGTTGAGGCAAACATAAAACATGCGCTACTGAACGCCGTCAGTAGCAAGGTCCACCTCACCACCGATGCGTGGACCAGTCAGCATGGACAGGGGCGATATGTTTCCCTCACTGCCCATTGGGTTAATGTTGTTGAGCCAGGTACAGATCGTGCGAGTGGCGCAGGACGTGTCCTGCCCACTCCAAGGATTGCAGGAATCCAGTCTGTACGCATCGACTCCTCCTCTTACACCAGTTCCTCTGATTCCTCTCTGCAGGATCCGTCACAGTCCACCCCCACATGGACCCGTGAACGTTTACCTATGACCGACATGAGCACAGCCGTGGCCAAACGTCAGCAGGCCGTCTTGAAACTAGTTTCATTGGGGCATCGAAGCCACACAGCGCAGGAGCTCTGGAATGCCATAAAGCAGGAGAGCGATGTGTGGTTACTGCCAGCGAATCTCCAGCCAGGCATGGTAGTGTGTGACAATGGCCGAAATCTGGTGGCAGCTTTGGCCCTTGGCAACCTCACTCACATCCCATGTCTGGCACATGTGCTCAATTTGGTTGTGCAGAGTTTTCTGAGGGACTATCCGGATCTTGATGCCCTGCTGCACAAGGTCCGCCTAGAGTGTGCTCACTTGCGGCGTTCCAGCTTGGCCAGATCCCGCATTGCTGCTCTGCAGCGCCGATTCCGCCTTCCGGAACACCGCATCATATGTGACCTACCTACCCGGTGGAATTCCACGTTACATATGTTGGAGCGGTTGTGTGAGCAGCAGCAAGCAGTTATGGAGTACCAGCTGCATCAGGCGCAAAGAAGTCGCAGTCAGCGCCGATCAGACTTCACAACCACAGAGTGGGCCACTATGAAGGACGTCTGCCAGGTTTTGCGTCCTTTTGATTATTCCACGCGGATGGCAAGTGCAGATGATGCACTAGTCAGCATGACTGTCCCCCTTATCTGCCTGCTTCAGCAAACTTTGCAAGGGTTAAGGGATGATGTGGTGGAAGAGGTGGAGGATGAGGAGTCACCTTTTCCATCAGCTTCTGGAGAGTCAGCGCCACGTGGTTCCTCACAAAGGGGTACGCAGGGGCCAATTTGTGAGGAGGATGAGGAGGAGTCAATGGAGGAGGAAGAGCTCCGTCCAGAGGAGGGAGCGACACAATTGTCCAGTGGTCAGTGTGTACAGCGAGGGTGGGGTGATGACGAGCGGGCAGAGATCATGTCTCAAGCAGGGGACAGCGTTTCTGGGCCGGTTGGCACTCTGCAGCACATGGTGGATTTCATGCTGCAGTGCCTGAGAAACGACCGCCGCATCGACCACATTCTCAACATGCCTGATTATTGGGTGTTCACCCTCCTCGATCCTCGCTACCGGGACAACGTCCAAAACCTCATCCCTGCGTTGACCCGGGAGCGTAAATTGCGGGAGTACCACGACACACTGGTGAATTCCATCATCTTCTCCTGTCCAACTGAGAGGAGTGCTGCTAGTGCTTTACAAAGCAGCTCAGTGCGTCGAGGCAGTGGGGGAGGCTCTGCCCAAAGAGGGAGCAGAAGCAGTGCCTCTGCCCAAGGCAAGCCCAGTATGGCACAACTCTGGCACACTTTTGTGTGCCCGCCCCAAATGTCTACACCATCACCGGCGGCTCCAGTCAGCAGGAGGCAACGGTTCCGTCAGATGGTGACAGACTACATGGCTTGCCCTCTTACTGTACTCCCAGACGGCTCTTCCCCGTTCAAGTTTTGGGTCTCTAAGCTGGATACATGGCCAGAGCTAAGCCAGTATGCATTGGAGGTGCTGGCTTGCCCTGCGGCTAGTGTCTTATCGGAACGTGTCTTTAGTGCCGCAGGTGGTGTACTAACAGACCGTCGCATGTGACTATCCTCCGATAACGTTGACCGGCTTACTTTCCTGAAAATGAACCAGGCCTGGATCTCGCAGGAATTTGCCACTCCTCTGCCTGATTAAGTAATTGGGTGTCATCCAGGTCTCCTGCTGTGTTCATCTTTCTACCACCTGAACTGCTATTCCTGGGCTCCAACACCGCCAGTTGCGGCTCAGAAGTGCAGGCTGCACAGTAAAAACATACGACCCAGTGTTATTGGGTTTCAGTAACGTCAGCTGATCCCCAGCTGTGTAGCCGGCAATGTGTCCTGCGACCGCCACGCTGGCACAACAACCTAAATGTAAGGGAACCTGTCCCCCCCCCCCCCCCCCCCGTCGTTTGTTACTGAAAGAGCCATCTTGTGCAGCAGTAATGCTGCACAAGGAAAAGGTAGCTCTTTTTTTTTAGCTCTTTGCACACGCAGAACTTAACACTTATAAAATGTGTTCACTGATACCGTTATACCGTCCCGGAGCTGGGACTTTCCTTCGTAATGTGACGCAGCACAGCCGTCATTCCTACCCCCTTGGTGCCATGCGCTGCCTCCTCAGCGTTGTTTTAAGCTGTCACGGAGCCTGCGCTGTTCTGTTATCCCTTGGGCATGCCCTATTTGCGCTGCCTGTCTTCTGACATAATTTGGTGTCAGGCTGGCTGCGCCTGTGCGGCCGCGGTGCCCGAGATCCCGCCTCGCAGTGTCTTCTGATTGAGTCACACTGCGGGCCTGGGATCCATGGGCATGCGCAGTGCATATCTTCCCCTCGGGCTCTCGCTCATTTCCCTCCGCCTTCTTTAGACTGTGCGCCGTCAGCTGATCCCTAGCATGCCACGGCCGTGACACCGCACAGTCTGAAGAAGAGGGAAGGAGGGGAGTGAGAGTCGAGGTTATGCACTGTGCATGCCCATGGTTCCAAGGCCCGCAGTGGGATTACGTTAGATGAGACTGCGAGGTGGGATCTGGAGCAGCGTGGACGCACAGGCACTGACAGCCTGACACCAAATTATGTCAGAAGACAGGCAGCGCTAATTGGGCATGGCCAAGGGCTAACAGAACAGCGCAGGCTCCGTGGCAGCTTAAAACAACGCTGAGGAGGCAGCGCACGGCATCAAGGGGATAGGAATGACAGCTGTGCTGTGTCCCATTACGAAGGAAATTCGCACCTCCGGAACGGTTTAACGGTATAAAGGGACACATTTTTAGTGTTTACTTCGGTGTTTGCAAGGAGCATAATTAAAAGAGCAACCTTTTCCTTTTGCATCCTTAGTGCTGCACAACATGGCTCTTTCAGCTACAAACGTCTTGGGGGGGGGGTTAAAGGTTTCCTTTCAACTTGCTCCAATCAGGCTTCGGCCTACACTCTGTTCCTCTGCTCCTCCTGCTGTCCCTGGGCTCTAACACCGCCAGTTGGTGCCTGGAAGTGCTGTGTGCACAGTCAACAGTCGCTCCTCTGTTATTGGGGTTCAGTAACGTCAGCTGATCCCCAGCTGTGTGTGCGGCAATACCTCCAATCTGCTCCTCCTGCTGTCCCTGGGCTCTAACACCGCCAGTTGGTGCCTGGAAGTGCTGTGTGCACAGTCAACAGTCGCTCCTCTGTTATTGGGGTTCAGTAACGTCAGCTGATCCCCAGCTGTGTGTGCGGCAATACCTCCAATCTGCTCCTCCTGCTGTCCCTGGGCTCTAACACCGCCAGTTGGTGCCTGGAAGTGCTGTGTGCACAGTCAACAGTCGCTCCTCTGTTATTGGGGTTCAGTAACGTCAGCTGATCCCCAGCTGTGTATCCGGCAACGTGTCATGCGACCGCCACGCTGGCACAACTAAAATGTAAGGGGACCTGTCCCCCCCCCCCCCCTAGGCGTTTGTTACTGAAAGAGCCACCATGTGCAGCACTAATACTGCACAAGGGAAAGGTCGCTCTTGAAATTATGCTCCTTGCAAACGCTGAACTACACACTCATGTAATGTGTCCCCTCACACCGTCCAACCGTCCCGGAGGTGGGACTTTCCTTTGTAATGTGACGCAGCACAGCCGTCATTGCTACCCCCTTGGCACCGTGCGCTGCCTCCTTAGCGTTGTTTGATTCCGTCATGGACCCTGCGCTGTTATGTTATCCCTTGGCCATGCACAGTTTGCGCTGCCCGTCCTCTGACATCATTTGTTGTCGTCCTGGCTGCGCCTGTGCGTCCACGCTGCCCGAAATCACACCTCGCAGTGTCGTCTAATGTGATCCCACAGTGGGCCTGGTATCCATGGCCATGCGCAGTGCATATACTAGCCTCTCACTCCCCTTCTTCACGCTTCTTCAGACTAGGCGGCGTCAGCTGATCCCTAATAGCATGACACGGCCGTGACGCCGCACAGTCTGAAGAAGCAGGAAGGAGGTGAGTGAGAGGCGATGATATGCACTGCGCATGCCCATGGATCCCTGGCCCGCAGTGGGACTACATTAGATGACACTGCAAGGTTGGATCTCGGGCAGCTTGGACGCACAGGCACTGCCAGCCTGACACCTACATGATGTCAGAAGACGGGCACCGCTAACTGTGCATGGCCAAGGGATAACATTACAGTGCGGGCTCCGTGACAGAACCAAACAACGTTGAGGAGGTGGTGCCCGGCACCAAGGGGGTTGGAATGACGGCTGTGCTGTGTCACATTACAAAGGAAAGTCCCACTTCCGGGATGGTTTGACGGTGTGAGGGGACACATTATATGAGTGTGTACTTCAGCGTTTGCAAGGAGCATAATTTTCGGAGCCACCATTTTCCATGTGCTGTATTACTGCTGGCTCTTTCAGCAACAAATGCCTGGGGGGGGGGGTTAAAGGTTCCCTTTCAACTTGCTCCACTGCAGGCTTCGGCCTACACTCTGCTCCTCTTTGATTCCCTGGGTTTCAACACTGTCAGTTGCCACCTGGAAGTGTTGTCTACACAGAAAAAAACACTAGGTGATGTGTCAGTGGGGTTCAGCACCGCCAGCTGTTCCCCTGCTGTGTAGTCGGCAACGTGTCCAGCACAAGCCACGCTGGCACAACAGAACAAAAGCTGCCACCAGTGCAGGCTTCGGCCTACACTCTGCTCCTCTCCTCCTCCTGCTGACCCTGGGCTCAAACACCGCTAGTTTTTGCCCGGAAGTGCTAGCTGCACAGAGAAAAACACCAGCCAATGTGTTAGTGGGGTTCAGCAACGCCAGCTGTTCCCCTGCTGTGTAGCCGGCAACGTGACCTGCAAACGCCATGCAGGCACAGGAACTGAAATTAAAAGGGAACCTGGCCCCACCCCCCCAGGTGTTTCTATGTATAACAGCCACCTAGTACAGCAGTACTGCTGCATTTGTACAAGGTGGCTGACTTTTTCTCCTTGCCCACGTGGAACTCAACACGTACAAAATGTGTCTCATTGAGACCATTCCACTGTCCCTGAGGTGTGACTTTCCTTTGTAATGATACGCAGCACCCCCCTTGGTAGCGTTTCCCGTCTTTTGTCATCATGGTTAGCTGGCTGCGCCTGTGCATCCGCCCTGCTAGAAACAACGCCCCTCGTTGTCATATTTATTTTGTCAGCGAGGGTGTGGTTTATGGGCACGAGCAGTGCATATGTTCGCCTGTCTTAACTCATCTCCTTCCGCCTTCTTCAGACTGTGCGGCCTCCTGGCCGTGGTAGGCGATAAGGGATCAGCTGAGGCCGCCCAGTCTGGAGCAGGTGTAAGGACATGTGTAAGCGGCAAACCTATTTACTGCACAAGGCCACGAATCCCAGCCACGCAGTGTGATTTTTTGAAAACACACTGTGGGTCTGGGATTCATGTCCATCGCTAACCGCAACGGCCGACATGAAATGAGGTCAGAAGACAGGAAGCGCTCACAGCGCATGGCCAAGGGATCACAATAGCGCAGACTCCTGTACAGCAAATAACAACGCTCAGGAATCTGCGCCCAGTACCTAGGTGCAAATTTTGACACCTGTGCTGCGTCTCGTTAAAAAGACAAGTCACGCCTCCACAACTGTTTGACAGTATAATGGGCTAAATAGTGTACGTGTTTTAGTCAGCGTGTGCAAGGAGCAAAACAAATAGAGCAACCTTTTACTTGTGCAGCATTAATGCTGCACAAGGTGTGGCTCTTGTACCTTGCAACACCTGAGGGGGGGGTTAAAGGTAACCTTTGAAATTGGTTCAACTAGGCTTCGGCCTACACTCTGCTCCTCTACTCCTCCTGCTGACCCTGGGCTCAAACACCGCTAGTTTTTGCCCGGAAATGCTAGCTGCACAGAGAAAAACACCAGCCAATGTGTTAGTGGGGTTCAGCACCGCCAGCTGTTCCCCTGCTGTGTAGTCGGCAACGTGTCCAGCACAAGCCACGCTGGCACAACAGAACAAAAGCTGCCACCAGTGCAGGCTTCGGCCTACACTTTGCTCCTCTCCTCCTCCTGCTGACCCTGGGCTCAAACAACGCCAGTTTCTGCCCGGACATGCTAGCTGCACAGAGAAAAACACCAGCCAATGTGTTAGTGGGGTTCAGCACCGCCTGCTGTTCCCCCGCTGTGTAGCCGGCATCGTGTCCAGCACAAGCCACGCTGGCACAACCGACCAAAAGCTGCCACCAGTGCAGGCTTCGGCCTACACTTTGCTCCTCTCCTCCTCCTCCTGCTGACCCTGGGCTCTAACACCGCTAGTTTTTGCCCGGACATGCAATCTGCACAGAGAAAAACACCAGTCAATGTGTCAGTGGGGTTCAGCAACGCCAGCTGTTCCCCTGCTGTGTAGCTTGCAACGTGACCTGCAAACGCCACGCAGGCACATGAACTGAAATTGAAGGGAGCCTGCCCCCCACCCCCCCAGGTGTTTCTATGTATAACAGCCACCTTGTACAGCAGTACTGCTGCATTTGTACAAGGTGGCTGACTTTTTCTCCTTGCACACGTGGAACTCAACAAGTACAAAATGTGTCTCATTACAGACCATTACAATGTCCCTGAGGTGTGACTTTCCTTTTTAATGACACGCAGCACCCCCATTGTTAGCGCTGCCCGTCTCCTGACATCATTGGTTGGCTGGCTGTGCCTGTGCGTCCCCCCTGCCCGACACAACGCCCCCCGTTGTCTCATATATTTTGACTGCGAGGGTGTGATTGATGGGCACGAGCAGTGCATATGTTCCCCTGTTTTCACTCCCCTCCTTCCGCCTTCTTCTGACTGTGCGGCCTCATGGCCGCGGCATGCGATAAGGGATCAGCTGAGGCCGCCCAGTCTGAAGCAGGTGTAAGGACATGTGTGAGCGGCGAACATATTTACTGCACAAGGCCACGAATCCCAGCACCGCAGTGTGACTTTAGGAAAAGCCACTGTGGGTCTGGGATTTATGGCCATCGTTAACCGCACCGGCCAACATGAAATGAGGTCATGAGACGGCCTGCACTAACAGGGTATTGCCAAGGGATAACACAAGAGCGCAGTTTCCTGTACTGCAAATAACAACGGTAAGGAATCTGCGCACAGCACCTAGGTGTAAATTTGTACACCTGTGCTGCGTCTCCTTAAAAAGACTAGTAGTCACGCCTCCACTACTGTTTGACAGTATAATGGGCTAAATAGTGTACGTGTTTAATTCAGCGTGTGCAAGGAGCAAAATTAAATAGAGCAACCTTTGACTTGTGCATCATTAATGCTGTTCAAGGTGTGGCTCTTGTACCTTGCAACACCTGAGGGGGGGGTTAAAGGTAACCTTTGAAATTGGTTCAACTAGGCTTCGGCCTACACTCTGCTCCTCTACTCCTCCTGCTGACCCTGGGCTCAAACACCGCTAGTTTTTGCCCGGAAATGCTAGCTGCACAGAGAAAAACACCAGCCAATGTGTTAGTGGGGTTCAGCACCGCCAGCTGTTCCCCTGCTGTGTAGTCGGCAACGTGTCCAGCACAAGCCACGCTGGCACAACAGAACAAAAGCTGCCACCAGTGCAGGCTTCGGCCTACACTTTGCTCCTCTCCTCCTCCTGCTGACCCTGGGCTCAAACAACGCCAGTTTCTGCCCGGACATGCTAGCTGCACAGAGAAAAACACCAGCCAATGTGTTAGTGGGGTTCAGCACCGCCTGCTGTTCCCCCGCTGTGTAGCCGGCATCGTGTCCAGCACAAGCCACGCTGGCACAACCGACCAAAAGCTGCCACCAGTGCAGGCTTCGGCCTACACTTTGCTCCTCTCCTCCTCCTCCTGCTGACCCTGGGCTCTAACACCGCTAGTTTTTGCCCGGACATGCAATCTGCACAGAGAAAAACACCAGTCAATGTGTCAGTGGGGTTCAGCAACGCCAGCTGTTCCCCTGCTGTGTAGCTTGCAATGTGACCTGCAAACGCCACGCAGGCACATGAACTGAAATTGAAGGGAGCCTGCCCCCCACCCCCCCAGGTGTTTCTATGTATAACAGCCACCTTGTACAGCAGTACTGCTGCATTTGTACAAGGTGGCTGACTTTTTCTCCTTGCACACGTGGAACTCAACAAGTACAAAATGTGTCTCATTACAGACCATTACAATGTCCCTGAGGTGTGACTTTCCTTTTTAATGACACGCAGCACCCCCATTGTTAGCGCTGCCCGTCTCCTGACATCATTGGTTGGCTGGCTGTGCCTGTGCGTCCCCCCTGCCCGACACAACGCCCCCCGTTGTCTCATATATTTTGACTGCGAGGGTGTGATTGATGGGCACGAGCAGTGCATATGTTCCCCTGTTTTCACTCCCCTCCTTCCGCCTTCTTCTGACTGTGCGGCCTCATGGCCGCGGCATGCGATAAGGGATCAGCTGAGGCCGCCCAGTCTGAAGCAGGTGTAAGGACATGTGTGAGCGGCGAACATATTTACTGCACAAGGCCACGAATCCCAGCACCGCAGTGTGACTTTAGGAAAAGCCACTGTGGGTCTGGGATTTATGGCCATCGTTAACCGCACCGGCCAACATGAAATGAGGTCATGAGACGGCCTGCACTAACAGGGTATTGCCAAGGGATAACACAAGAGCGCAGTTTCCTGTACTGCAAATAACAACGGTAAGGAATCTGCGCACAGCACCTAGGTGTAAATTTGTACACCTGTGCTGCGTCTCCTTAAAAAGACTAGTAGTCACGCCTCCACTACTGTTTGACAGTATAATGGGCTAAATAGTGTACGTGTTTAATTCAGCGTGTGCAAGGAGCAAAATTAAATAGAGCAACCTTTGACTTGTGCATCATTAATGCTGTTCAAGGTGTGGCTCTTGTACCTTGCAACACCTGAGGGGGGGGTTAAAGGTAACCTTTGAAATTGGTTCAACTAGGCTTCGGCCTACACTCTGCTCCTCTACTCCTCCTGCTGACCCTGGGCTCAAACACCGCTAGTTTTTGCCCGGAAATGCTAGCTGCACAGAGAAAAACACCAGCCAATGTGTTAGTGGGGTTCAGCACCGCCAGCTGTTCCCCTGCTGTGTAGTCGGCAACGTGTCCAGCACAAGCCACGCTGGCACAACAGAACAAAAGCTGCCACCAGTGCAGGCTTCGGCCTACACTTTGCTCCTCTCCTCCTCCTGCTGACCCTGGGCTCAAACAACGCCAGTTTCTGCCCGGACATGCTAGCTGCACAGAGAAAAACACCAGCCAATGTGTTAGTGGGGTTCAGCACCGCCTGCTGTTCCCCCGCTGTGTAGCCGGCATCGTGTCCAGCACAAGCCACGCTGGCACAACCGACCAAAAGCTGCCACCAGTGCAGGCTTCGGCCTACACTTTGCTCCTCTCCTCCTCCTCCTGCTGACCCTGGGCTCTAACACCGCTAGTTTTTGCCCGGACATGCAATCTGCACAGAGAAAAACACCAGTCAATGTGTCAGTGGGGTTCAGCAACGCCAGCTGTTCCCCTGCTGTGTAGCTTGCAACGTGACCTGCAAACGCCACGCAGGCACATGAACTGAAATTGAAGGGAGCCTGCCCCCCACCCCCCCAGGTGTTTCTATGTATAACAGCCACCTTGTACAGCAGTACTGCTGCATTTGTACAAGGTGGCTGACTTTTTCTCCTTGCACACGTGGAACTCAACAAGTACAAAATGTGTCTCATTACAGACCATTACAATGTCCCTGAGGTGTGACTTTCCTTTTTAATGACACGCAGCACCCCCATTGTTAGCGCTGCCCGTCTCCTGACATCATTGGTTGGCTGGCTGTGCCTGTGCGTCCCCCCTGCCCGACACAACGCCCCCCGTTGTCTCATATATTTTGACTGCGAGGGTGTGATTGATGGGCACGAGCAGTGCATATGTTCCCCTGTTTTCACTCCCCTCCTTCCGCCTTCTTCTGACTGTGCGGCCTCATGGCCGCGGCATGCGATAAGGGATCAGCTGAGGCCACCCAGTCTGAAGCAGGTGTAAGGACATGTGTGAGCGGCGAACATATTTACTGCACAAGGCCACGAATCCCAGCACCGCAGTGTGACTTTAGGAAAAGCCACTGTGGGTCTGGGATTTATGGCCATCGTTAACCGCACCGGCCAACATGAAATGAGGTCATGAGACGGCCTGCACTAACAGGGTATTGCCAAGGGATAACACAAGAGCGCAGTTTCCTGTACTGCAAATAACAACGGTAAGGAATCTGCGCACAGCACCTAGGTGTAAATTTGTACACCTGTGCTGCGTCTCCTTAAAAAGACTAGTAGTCACGCCTCCACTACTGTTTGACAGTATAATGGGCTAAATAGTGTACGTGTTTAATTCAGCGTGTGCAAGGAGCAAAATTAAATAGAGCAACCTTTGACTTGTGCATCATTAATGCTGTTCAAGGTGTGGCTCTTGTACCTTGCAACACCTGAGGGGGGGGTTAAAGGTAACCTTTGAAATTGGTTCAACTAGGCTTCGGCCTACACTCTGCTCCTCTACTCCTCCTGCTGACCCTGGGCTCAAACACCGCTAGTTTTTGCCCGGAAATGCTAGCTGCACAGAGAAAAACACCAGCCAATGTGTTAGTGGGGTTCAGCACCGCCAGCTGTTCCCCTGCTGTGTAGTCGGCAACGTGTCCAGCACAAGCCACGCTGGCACAACAGAACAAAAGCTGCCACCAGTGCAGGCTTCGGCCTACACTTTGCTCCTCTCCTCCTCCTGCTGACCCTGGGCTCAAACAACGCCAGTTTCTGCCCGGACATGCTAGCTGCACAGAGAAAAACACCAGCCAATGTGTTAGTGGGGTTCAGCACCGCCTGCTGTTCCCCCGCTGTGTAGCCGGCATCGTGTCCAGCACAAGCCACGCTGGCACAACCGACCAAAAGCTGCCACCAGTGCAGGCTTCGGCCTACACTTTGCTCCTCTCCTCCTCCTCCTGCTGACCCTGGGCTCTAACACCGCTAGTTTTTGCCCGGACATGCAATCTGCACAGAGAAAAACACCAGTCAATGTGTCAGTGGGGTTCAGCAACGCCAGCTGTTCCCCTGCTGTGTAGCTTGCAACGTGACCTGCAAACGCCACGCAGGCACATGAACTGAAATTGAAGGGAGCCTGCCCCCCACCCCCCCAGGTGTTTCTATGTATAACAGCCACCTTGTACAGCAGTACTGCTGCATTTGTACAAGGTGGCTGACTTTTTCTCCTTGCACACGTGGAACTCAACAAGTACAAAATGTGTCTCATTACAGACCATTACAATGTCCCTGAGGTGTGACTTTCCTTTTTAATGACACGCAGCACCCCCATTGTTAGCGCTGCCCGTCTCCTGACATCATTGGTTGGCTGGCTGTGCCTGTGCGTCCCCCCTGCCCGACACAACGCCCCCCGTTGTCTCATATATTTTGACTGCGAGGGTGTGATTGATGGGCACGAGCAGTGCATATGTTCCCCTGTTTTCACTCCCCTCCTTCCGCCTTCTTCTGACTGTGCGGCCTCATGGCCGCGGCATGCGATAAGGGATCAGCTGAGGCCGCCCAGTCTGAAGCAGGTGTAAGGACATGTGTGAGCGGCGAACATATTTACTGCACAAGGCCACGAATCCCAGCACCGCAGTGTGACTTTAGGAAAAGCCACTGTGGGTCTGGGATTTATGGCCATCGTTAACCGCACCGGCCAACATGAAATGAGGTCATGAGACGGCCTGCACTAACAGGGTATTGCCAAGGGATAACACAAGAGCGCAGTTTCCTGTACTGCAAATAACAACGGTAAGGAATCTGCGCACAGCACCTAGGTGTAAATTTGTACACCTGTGCTGCGTCTCCTTAAAAAGACTAGTAGTCACGCCTCCACTACTGTTTGACAGTATAATGGGCTAAATAGTGTACGTGTTTAATTCAGCGTGTGCAAGGAGCAAAATTAAATAGAGCAACCTTTGACTTGTGCATCATTAATGCTGTTCAAGGTGTGGCTCTTGTACCTTGCAACACCTGAGGGGGGGGTTAAAGGTAACCTTTGAAATTGGTTCAACTAGGCTTCGGCCTACACTCTGCTCCTCTACTCCTCCTGCTGACCCTGGGCTCAAACACCGCTAGTTTTTGCCCGGAAATGCTAGCTGCACAGAGAAAAACACCAGCCAATGTGTTAGTGGGGTTCAGCACCGCCAGCTGTTCCCCTGCTGTGTAGTCGGCAACGTGTCCAGCACAAGCCACGCTGGCACAACAGAACAAAAGCTGCCACCAGTGCAGGCTTCGGCCTACACTTTGCTCCTCTCCTCCTCCTGCTGACCCTGGGCTCAAACAACGCCAGTTTCTGCCCGGACATGCTAGCTGCACAGAGAAAAACACCAGCCAATGTGTTAGTGGGGTTCAGCACCGCCTGCTGTTCCCCTGCTGTGCAGCTTGCAACGTGACCTGCAAACGCCACGCAGGCACATGAACTGAAATTGAAGGGAGCCTGGCCCCCACCCCCAGGTGTTTCTATGTATAACAGCCACCTTGTACAGCAGTACTGCTGCATTTGTACAAGGTGGCTGATGTTTTCTCCTTGCCCACGTGGAACTCAACACGTACAAAATGTGTCTCTTTGAGACCATTCCACTGTCCCTGAGGTGTGACTTTCCTTTCTAATGATACGCAGCACCCCCCTTGGTAGCGCTTCCCGTCTTCTGACATCATTGGTTGGCTACTTGCGCCTGTTCGTCCGCCCTGCCTGAATAAAATGCTCCTCGTTGTCTTAATTATTTTGACTGCGAGGGTGTGATTGATGGGCACGAGCAGTGCATATCTTCGCCTGTCTTAACTCATCTCCTTCCGCCTTCTTCAGACTGTGCAGCCTCATGGCCGCGGCATGCGAGAAGGGATCAGCAGAGGCCGCCCAGTCTGAAGCAGGTGTAAGGACGTGTGTGAGCGGCCAAAATATTTACTGCTCAAGGCCACGAATCCCAGCACCGCAGTGTGGCTTTATGAAAAGACACTGTGGGTCTGGGATTTATGGCCATCGTTAACCGCACCGGCCAACATGAAATGAGGTCATAAGATGGGCAGCGCTAACAGGGCATTGCCAAGGGATAACACAAGAGCGCAGACTCCTGTACAGCAAATAACAACGCTCAGGAAGCTGCGCCAAGCACCAAGGCGTTATTTTGGACACCTGTGCTGCGTCTCATCAAAAAACCAAGTCACGCATCCACTACAGTTTTACTGTAGAATGGGGTAAATTGTGTATGTCTTTCATTCAGCGTGTGCAAGTAGACAAATTAATAGAGCAACCTTTCACTTGTGCAGCATTAATACTGCACAAGGTGTGTCTCTTGTACTTTGTAACACCTGAGGGGGGGGTTAAAGGTTTCCTTTGAAATTGGTTCAACTAGGCTTCGGCCTACACTCTGCTCCTCTCCTCCTCCTCCTGCTTCAACACGGGCTCTAACATCGCTAGTTTTTGCCCGCAAGTGCTAGCTGCACAGATAAAAACACACGCCATTGTGTTAGTGGGGTTCAGCAACGCCAGCTGTTCCCCCAGTGTGTAGCCGGCAAAGTGTCCTGCAAACGCAACGCAGACACAAAGCTGCCTCCAGTGCAGGCTTCGGCCTACACTCATCTCCCCCTGCTTACCCTTTGCTCCAACACCGCTAGTTGGGGCTCTAGGAAGACAATCTTTAATAGGCAAGGCAACGCATCCGGGTTCCAGCACCGCCAGCTGGTTCTCGGCAGTGTTCTTGTCACAGGTACTCCCTCGTGCCAAGCCTGGTTTCAGCACCGTCAGCTGTTTCCGGGTTGTGTCAACTTCACTGAGACGCCTATGCTTGCCCCGTCGTGGGGCGGTCGAGTTAGCCAACTCCAGGGTGCCTCCAGTTTAGGAGCTTCCTATGTGGGCTGCGTGAACTGGTAGTCAAGGCTGGTTCTGTAGTGCCAGTAGGCCCAGCTCCCCCTGTAGGACTGTTGGGGTTCGGTAACTGCGGCTGCCTCGCGGCCTAGCTGTTCTCTCCTCTCCTGTGGGCCTTGGGGTCCACCACCTGGTTCCAGCACCGTCAGCTGGTTCCGGGCCGAGCCTTTGGCTTAGGTGCCTCCTCCTGGGTATCCGTGTTCCGCCAACGCCAGGCGGTCCTTGGTAGTGCTTTTAAGCGTGGGCACCTACAGCTTAGCAACCGGGTTCCAGCACCGTCAGCTGGTCCTCGGTCGTGCCATTGGCTCTTGCACACTGGGGCAACGCATCCGGGTTCCAGCACCGCCAGCTGGTTCTCGGCAGTGTTCTTGTCACAGGTACTCCCTCGTGCCAAGCCTGGTTTCAGCACCGTCAGCTGTTTCCGGGTTGTGTCAACTTCACTGAGACGCCTATGCTTGCCCCGTCGTGGGGCGGTCGAGTTAGCCAACTCCAGGGTGCCTCCAGTTTAGGAGCTTCCTATGTGGGCTGCGTGAACTGGTAGTCAAGGCTGGTTCTGTAGTGCCAGTAGGCCCAGCTCCCCCTGTAGGACTGTTGGGGTTCGGTAACTGCGGCTGCCTCGCGGCCTAGCTGTTCTCTCCTCTCCTGTGGGCCTTGGGGTCCACCACCTGGTTCCAGCACCGTCAGCTGGTTCCGGGCCGAGCCTTTGGCTTAGGTGCCTCCTCCTGGGTATCCGTGTTCCGCCAACGCCAGGCGGTCCTTGGTAGTGCTTTTAAGCGCGGGCACCTACAGCTTAGCAACCGGGTTCCAGCACCGTCAGCTGGTCCTCGGTCGTGCCATTGGCTCTTGCACACTGGGGCAACGCATCCGGGTTCCAGCACCGCCAGCTGGTTCTCGGCAGTGTTCTTGTCACAGGTACTCCCTCGTGCCAAGCCTGGTTTCAGCACCGTCAGCTGTTTCCGGGTTGTGTCAACTTCACTGAGACGCCTATGCTTGCCCCGTCGTGGGGCGGTCGAGTTAGCCAACTCCAGGGTGCCTCCAGTTTAGGAGCTTCCTATGTGGGCTGCGTGAACTGGTAGTCAAGGCTGGTTCTGTAGTGCCAGTAGGCCCAGCTCCCCCTGTAGGACTGTTGGGGTTCGGTAACTGCGGCTGCCTCGCGGCCTAGCTGTTCTCTCCTCTCCTGTGGGCCTTGGGGTCCACCACCTGGTTCCAGCACCGTCAGCTGGTTCCGGGCCGAGCCTTTGGCTTAGGTGCCTCCTCCTGGGTATCCGAGTTCCGCCAACGCCAGGCGGTCCTTGGTAGTGCTTTTAAGCGCGGGCACCTACAGCTTAGCAACCGGGTTCCAGCACCGTCAGCTGGTCCTCGGTCGTGCCATTGGCTCTTGCACACTGGGGCAACGCATCCGGGTTCCAGCACCGCCAGCTGGTTCTCGGCAGTGTTCTTGTCACAGGTACTCCCTCGTGCCAAGCCTGGTTTCAGCACCGTCAGCTGTTTCCGGGTTGTGTCAACTTCACTGAGACGCCTATGCTTGCCCCGTCGTGGGGCGGTCGAGTTAGCCAACTCCAGGGTGCCTCCAGTTTAGGAGCTTCCTATGTGGGCTGCGTGAACTGGTAGTCAAGGCTGGTTCTGTAGTGCCAGTAGGCCCAGCTCCCCCTGTAGGACTGTTGGGGTTCGGTAACTGCGGCTGCCTCGCGGCCTAGCTGTTCTCTCCTCTCCTGTGGGCCTTGGGGTCCACCACCTGGTTCCAGCACCGTCAGCTGGTTCCGGGCCGAGCCTTTGGCTTAGGTGCCTCCTCCTGGGTATCCGTGTTCCGCCAACGCCAGGCGGTCCTTGGTAGTGCTTTTAAGCGCGGGCACCTACAGCTTAGCAACCGGGTTCCAGCACCGTCAGCTGGTCCTCGGTCGTGCCATTGGCTCTTGCACACTGGGGCAACGCATCCGGGTTCCAGCACCGCCAGCTGGTTCTCGGCAGTGTTCTTGTCACAGGTACTCCCTCGTGCCAAGCCTGGTTTCAGCACCGTCAGCTGTTTCCGGGTTGTGTCAACTTCACTGAGACGCCTATGCTTGCCCCGTCGTGGGGCGGTCGAGTTAGCCAACTCCAGGGTGCCTCCAGTTTAGGAGCTTCCTATGTGGGCTGCGTGAACTGGTAGTCAAGGCTGGTTCTGTAGTGCCAGTAGGCCCAGCTCCCCCTGTAGGACTGTTGGGGTTCGGTAACTGCGGCTGCCTCGCGGCCTAGCTGTTCTCTCCTCTCCTGTGGGCCTTGGGGTCCACCACCTGGTTCCAGCACCGTCAGCTGGTTCCGGGCCGAGCCTTTGGCTTAGGTGCCTCCTCCTGGGTATCCGAGTTCCGCCAACGCCAGGCGGTCCTTGGTAGTGCTTTTAAGCGCGGGCACCTACAGCTTAGTAACCGGGTTCCAGCACCGTCAGCTGGTCCTCGGTCGTGCCATTGGCTCTTGCACACTGGGGCAACGCATCCGGGTTCCAGCACCGCCAGCTGGTTCTCGGCAGTGTTCTTGTCACAGGTACTCCCTCGTGCCAAGCCTGGTTTCAGCACCGTCAGCTGTTTCCGGGTTGTGTCAACTTCACTGAGACGCCTATGCTTGCCCCGTCGTGGGGCGGTCGAGTTAGCCAACTCCAGGGTGCCTCCAGTTTAGGAGCTTCCTATGTGGGCTGCGTGAACTGGTAGTCAAGGCTGGTTCTGTAGTGCCAGTAGGCCCAGCTCCCCCTGTAGGACTGTTGGGGTTCGGTAACTGCGGCTGCCTCGCGGCCTAGCTGTTCTCTCCTCTCCTGTGGGCCTTGGGGTCCACCACCTGGTTCCAGCACCGTCAGCTGGTTCCGGGCCGAGCCTTTGGCTTAGGTGCCTCCTCCTGGGTATCCGTGTTCCGCCAACGCCAGGCGGTCCTTGGTAGTGCTTTTAAGCGCGGGCACCTACAGCTTAGCAACCGGGTTCCAGCACCGTCAGCTGGTCCTCGGTCGTGCCATTGGCTCTTGCACACTGGGGCAACGCATCCGGGTTCCAGCACCGCCAGCTGGTTCTCGGCAGTGTTCTTGTCACAGGTACTCCCTCGTGCCAAGCCTGGTTTCAGCACCGTCAGCTGTTTCCGGGTTGTGTCAACTTCACTGAGACGCCTATGCTTGCCCCGTCGTGGGGCGGTCGAGTTAGCCAACTCCAGGGTGCCTCCAGTTTAGGAGCTTCCTATGTGGGCTGCGTGAACTGGTAGTCAAGGCTGGTTCTGTAGTGCCAGTAGGCCCAGCTCCCCCTGTAGGACTGTTGGGGTTCGGTAACTGCGGCTGCCTCGCGGCCTAGCTGTTCTCTCCTCTCCTGTGGGCCTTGGGGTCCACCACCTGGTTCCAGCACCGTCAGCTGGTTCCGGGCCGAGCCTTTGGCTTAGGTGCCTCCTCCTGGGTATCCGAGTTCCGCCAACGCCAGGCGGTCCTTGGTAGTGCTTTTAAGCGCGGGCACCTACAGCTTAGTAACCGGGTTCCAGCACCGTCAGCTGGTCCTCGGTCGTGCCATTGGCTCTTGCACACTGGGGCAACGCATCCGGGTTCCAGCACCGCCAGCTGGTTCTCGGCAGTGTTCTTGTCACAGGTACTCCCTTGTGCCAAGCCTGGTTTCAGCACCGTCAGCTGTTTCCGGGTTGTGTCAACTTCACTGAGACGCCTATGCTTGCCCCGTCGTGGGGCGGTCGAGTTAGCCAACTCCAGGGTGCCTCCAGTTTAGGAGCTTCCTATGTGGGCTGCGTGAACTGGTAGTCAAGGCTGGTTCTGTAGTGCCAGTAGGCCCAGCTCCCCCTGTAGGACTGTTGGGGTTCGGTAACTGCGGCTGCCTCGCGGCCTAGCTGTTCTCTCCTCTCCTGTGGGCCTTGGGGTCCACCACCTGGTTCCAGCACCGTCAGCTGGTTCTCGGCAGTGTCTTTTGCTCTTGTACCTTCTGCTCCCCATCCTGGTTCCAGTACCGTCAGCTGGTTCCGGGCAGAGCCTTTGGCTTAGGTGCCTCCTTCTGGGTATCCAAGTTCCACCAATGTCAGGTGGTCCTTGGTAGTGCTTTCAGGCACGGGTACCTCCTGCTTAGTAACCGGGTTCCAGTAACGTCAGCTGGTCCTTGGTAGTTCCATTGGCTCTTGGACATTCGGCTACCCATCCGGGTTCCAGTACCGTCAGCTGGTTCTCGGCAGTGTCTTTTGCTCTTGTACCTTCTGCTCCCCATCCTGGTTCCAGTAACGTCATCTGGTTCCGGGCAGAGCCTTTGGCTTAGGTGCCTCCTTCTGGGTATCCGAGTTCCGCCAACGTCAGGCGGTCCTTGGTAGTGCTTTTTAGCACGGGTACCTCCTGCTTAGTAACCGGGTTCCAGTAACGTCAGCTGGTCCTCGGTAGTTCCATAGGCTCTTGAACCTTCGGGTAGCCATCCGAGTTCCAGTTCCATCAGCTGGTTCTTGGCATTTTCTCAGCCTTCTTGTACCTTCTGCTACATTTCCAAGTTGAAGACCCTAACGTCGACAACCCGGAAGACCACCCCGATGACGACGACCCGGAAGACCACCCCGATGACGACGACGACGACGACGGCGGAGACGACGACGGCTGAGACGACGACGGCGGAGATGACGACACTGGAGACGAAGACCCTGGAGACGACAACATGGAAGACCGAGAAGCAGAAGAACAAGAGGCTGCAGAACAAAGAGCAGAAGAACATTAAGCATAAGACTTAATATCAGAGCAAAAGATATTATCTAAATTATATGCAGAAGAAGACTAAGCAGTGTATGGGGGTGAGTCCGTTCCTCCTCGTGGTGCCCCTGGATAAAGCCTGATGCTGCAGGCCAAACTGAACGCGGACAAATGTAACTTTTGTGACTGGCAGAACGGAAGGTGTAATCTTCCAACTTTTATAGATAACAACTACGGGAATGCCTGTCACAAATGAGAATATGATGAAGAAGTAGAATAGGAAGAATAATAACAGTGGAATAAAAAGAATATGTAGAATAGGAAGAATAATAATAGTTGAAGAAAATGAATATGAAGAATGTAATAAAAAAAAAAAATAGGTAGAAGATGAAGAAGAAGATGAATAAGGTGAAGAAGTTGATGTCAAGGATGCTGATGATGATGAAGATGAAAGTGTGGGAAAAGAAAAAAAAAAAAGAAAAAAAAGAAGGGGAAGGGCGTGGAATAGTGAAACATCAATATCTGACAAAATAAAAAAAATTTACATACTCAATATCTTTTTCAATCCGAACGTCTTTAAAAAAAAAAAAAAAACATGCTATTCTATTTGATTGGACTAATCCTCATTGCCTTTAATGTCTCCGCCACCTCCCCCATACATCCTACATTATTCTTAGTTGTTTTCCTTCAGGTAGAATGAACCTACAAGGAAAGAAAGGGTTTATTTTAATTCCGATATTTTGGTCCCATTGACTTGCATTGGGATCGGGTATCGGTATCGGCGATATCCGATATTTTTTGAATATCGGCCGATCCAAACCGATACCGATACTTTCCGATATCGGAAGGTATCGCTCAACACTAGTGATGTCCCATTTCTGACTATTTCATCATCCACCACTTCTGAGGTTCCTGAGTTCTTGTCTGATTACCGGGATTAATTTGATGAGCCCAAGTCCGATACCCTACCTCCGCATAGGGATTGTGATTGTGCTATCGATTTGATTCCTGGTAGTAAATTCCCAAAAGGTCGACTGTTTAATTTATCTGTGCCTGAGCACGCCGCTATGCGGAGTTATGTGAAGGAGTCTTTGGAGAAGGGGCATATTCGCCCGTCATCGTCGCCATTAGTAGCAGGGTTCTTTTTTGTAGCCAAGAAGGATGGTTCACTGAGACCTTGTATAGATTACCGCCTTCTAAATAAGATCACGGTTAAATTTCAGTACCCCTTGCCATTGTTATCTGATTTGTTTGCTCGGATTAAGGGGGCTAGTTGGTTCACCAAGATAGATCTTCGTGGTGCGTATAATCTTGTGCGTATTAAGCGAGGCGATGAGTGGAAAACTGCATTTAATACGCCTGAGGGCCATTTTGAGTATCTAGTAATGCCATTCGGACTTGCCAATGCTCCATCAGTGTTTCAGTCCTTTATGCATGACATCTTCCGAGAGTACCTGGATAAATTCCTGATTGTGTACTTAGATGACATTTTGATCTTCTCGGATGATTGGGAGTCTCATGTGAAGCAGGTTAGAACGGTGTTTCAGGTCCTGCGTGCTAATTCTTTGTTTGTGAAGGGATCAAAGTGTCTCTTTGGTGTTCAGAAGGTTTCATTTTTGGGGTTCATCTTTTCCCATTCTACTATCGAGATGGACCCTGTTAAGTTTCAAGCCATCTATAATTGGACTCAGCCGACATCTCTGAAAAGTCTGCAAAAGTTCCTGGGCTTTGCTAATTTTTATCGTCGCTTCATCTGCAATTTTTCTAGTATTGCTAAACCATTGACCGATTTGACCAAGAAAGGTGCTGATTTGGTCAATTGGTCTTCTGCTGCGGTGGAAGCTTTTCAAGAGTTGAAGCGTCGTTTTTCTTCTGCCCCTGTGTTGTGTCAACCAGATGTTTCGCTTCCGTTCCAGGTCGAGGTTGATGCTTCTGAGATTGGAGCAGGGGCTGTTTTGTCGCGAAGAAGTTTTGATTGCTCGGTGATGAAACCATGCGCCTTCTTTTCCAGGAAGTTTGCGCCTGCTGAGCGAAATTATGATGTGGGCAATCGAGAATTGCTGGCCATGAAGTGGGCATTCGAGGAGTGGCGTCATTGGCTTGAAGGAGCTAAGCATCGCGTGGTGGTCTTGACTGATCATAAGAACTTGACTTATCTCGAGTCCGCCAAGCGGTTGAATCCTAGACAAGCTCGTTGGTCGTTGTTTTTTGCCCGTTTTGACTTTGTGATTTCATACCTTCCGGGCTCTAAAAATGTGAAGGCGGATGCTCTGTCTAGGAGTTTTGTGCCCGACTCTCCGGGTGTATCTGAGCCGACGGGTATCCTCAAAGAGGGAGTAATTGTGTCTGCCATCTCCCCTGATTTGTGGCGGGTGCTGCAAAAATTTCAGGCTAATAAACCTGATCGTTGCCCAGCAGAGAAACTGTTTGTCCCTGATAGGTGGACAAATAAAGTTATCTCTGAGGTTCATTGTTCGGTGTTGGCTGGTCATCCTGGAATCTTTGGTACCAGAGAGTTAGTGGCTAGATCCTTTTGGTGGCCATCTCTGTCGCGGGATGTGCGTACTTTTGTGCAGTCCTGTGGGATTTGTGCTCGGGCTAAGCCCTGCTGTTCTCGTGCCAGTGGGTTGCTTTTGCCCTTGCCGGTCCCGAAGAGGCCTTTGACACATATCTCTATGGATTTTATTTCAGATCTTCCCGTTTCTCAAAAGATGTCAGTCATTTGGGTGGTCTGTGATCGCTTCTCTAAGATGGTCCATTTGGTACCTTTGTCTAAATTGCCTTCCTCCTCTGATTTGGTGCCATTGTTTTTCCAGCATGTGGTTCGTTTACATGGCATTCCAGAGAATATCGTTTCTGACAAAGGTTCCCAGTTTGTTTCGAGGTTTTGGCGAGCCTTTTGTGGTAGGATGGGCATTGACTTGTCTTTTTCCTCGGCTTTCCATCCTCAGACTAATGGCCAGACCGAACGAACCAATCAGACCTTGGAAACATATCTGAGATGCTTTGTTTCTGCTGATCAGGATGACTGGGTGTCCTTTTTGCCTTTGGCTGAGTTCGCCCTTAATAATCGGGCCAGCTCGGCTACCTTGGTTTCACCGTTTTTCTGCAACTCTGGGTTCCATCCTCGTTTCTCTTCAGGGCAGGTTGAGTCTTCGGACTGTCCTGGTGTGGATACTGTGGTGGATAGGTTGCAGCAGATTTGGACTCATGTTGTGGACAATTTGACTTTGTCCCAGGAGAAGGCTCAACGTTTCGCTAATCGCAGACGCTGTGTGGGTCCCCGACTTCGGGTTGGGGACTTGGTTTGGTTATCTTCTCGTCATATTCCTATGAAGGTTTCCTCTCCTAAGTTTAAACCTCGTTTTATTGGTCCGTATAGGATTTCTGAGGTTCTTAATCCTGTGTCTTTTCGTCTGACCCTTCCAGATTCTTTTTCCATACATAACGTATTCCATAGGTCATTGTTGCGGAGATACGTGGCACCTATGGTTCCATCTGTTGATCCTCCTGCCCCGGTTTTGGTGGAGGGGGAGTTGGAGTATATTGTGGAGAAGATTTTGGATTCTCGTGTTTCAAGGCGGAAACTCCAGTATCTGGTTAAGTGGAAGGGTTATGCTCAGGAAGATAATTCCTGGGTCTTTGCCTCTGATGTCCATGCTCCCGATCTTGTTCGTGCCTTTCATATGGCTCATCCTGGTCGTCCTGGGAGCTCTGGTGAGGGTTCGGTGACCCCTCCTCAAGGGGGGGTACTGTTGTGAATTCTGTGGCAGAGCTCCCTCCTGTGGTCACAAGTGGTACTTCGGCTGGTTCTCTCTGTGAGCTTCCGTTGGTGGAGGAAAGTGCTACTGCGGCTTCTGAGTTTCCTTCCTCAGGTGATGTGGTGAAGTCGTTAGGTGCTGCTCTATTTAACTCCACCTAGTGCTTTTATCCTGGCCTCCAGTCAATGTTCTAGTATTGGACCTGTTTCCTCCTGGATCGTTCCTGTGGCCTGCTGCTCTGCATAGCTAAGTTCCTCTTTGCTATTTGTTTGCTGTTTTTTTTCTGTCCAGCTTGTCAATTTGTTTTTTCTGCTTGCTGGAAGCTCTGGGACGCAGAGGGTGTACCTCCGTGCCGTTAGTTCGGTACGGAGGGTCTTTTTGCCCCCTTTGCGTGGTTTTTGTAGGGTTTTGTGTTGACCGCAAAGTTACCTTTCCTATCCTCGCTCTGTTCAGAAAGTTGGGCCTCACTTTGCTAAATCTATTTCATCTCTACGTTTGTCTTTTCATCTTAACTCACAGTCATTATATGTGGGGGCTGCCTTTTCCTTTGGGGTATTTCTCTGAGGCAAGGTAGGCTTATTTTCTATCTTCAGGCTAGCTAGTTTCTCAGGCCGTGCCGAGTTGCATAGGGAGCGTTAGGCGCAATCCACGGCTGCCTTTAGTGTGGTTGGAGAGGATTAGGGATTGCGGTCAACAGAGTTCCCACGTCTCAGAGCTCGTTCTTGTTTTTTGGGTTATTGCCAGGTCACTGTATGTGCGCTGACCTCTATGTCCATTGTGGTACTGAATTACCTTTCATAACATCCTTCTCTTCCAAGCTCTCCCATGAACCCAAACTGTGGTTTACCCCCACATATGGGGTATCGGCGTACTCAGGACAAATTGCACATCTTTCCGGGTCTAATTTCTCCTGTGACCCTTGTGAAAATAAAGATTTGTGGGCGAAAAGATCATTTTTGTAGACAAAATGCGATTTTTTATTTTCAAGGCTCTACGTTATAAACTTCTGTGAAGCACCTGGGGGTTTAAAGTGCTCATCACACATCTAGACAAGTTCCTTAAAGGGTCTAGTTTCCAAAATGGCATCACTTGTGGGGGGTTTCCACTGTTTAGGCACATCAGGGGCTCTCCAAACGCGACATGGCTTCCAATCTCAATTCCTGCCAATTCTGCATTGAAAAAGTCAAACGGAACTCCTTCTCTTCCAAGCTCTCCCATGCACCCAAACTGTGGTTTACCCCCACATATGGGGTATCGGCGTACTCTGGACAAATTACACAACTTTTCAGGTCTAATTTCTCCTGTGACACTTGTGAAAATAAAGATTTGTGGGCGAAAAGATCATTTTTGTCAAACGGAATTCCTTCTCTTCCAAGCTCTGCCGTGCACCCAAAGTATGGTTTACCCCTGCATATGAGGATTTGGCATACTCAGGACAAATAAGAATTTGTGGGTGAAAAAATAATTTTTGTGTAAAAAATTTGATTTGTTTATTTTCACGGCTCTACGTTATAAACTTCTGTGAAAAATTTGTGGGTTTAAAGTGCTTACCACACATCTAGATAAGTTCCTTAAGTGGTCTAGTTTCCAAAATGGTGTCACTTGTGGGGGGTATCCAATGTTTAGGCACATCAGGGGCTCTCCAAAGGCGACATGGCGTTCGATCTCATTGAAAAAGTCAAACAGCGCTCCTTCTCTTCCAAACCCTGCCATGCGCCCAAACAGTAGTATACCCCCACATATGGTGTATCCGTTTATTCAGGAGAAATTGCACAACAAATTCTGGGGTTCGTTTTCTCTTTTTACACTCGTGAAAATAAAAAAAATTGGTTCTGATCTAAAATGTTTGCAAAAAAAAGTTAAATGTTAATTTTTTCCTTCCACATTGTTTCAGTTGCTGTGAAGCACGTCAAAGGTTAATAAACTTCTTTAATGTGGTTTTGAGCATCTTGAGGGGTGTAGTTTTTAGAATGGTGTCAAGTTTGGGTATTTTCTGTCACATACACCCCTTAAAGTGACTTTAAATGTGAGATGGCCCCTAAAAAAATGGTTTTGTGAATTTTGTTGTAAAAATGAGAAATCGCTGGTCAAATTTAACCCTTATAACTTCCTAACAAAAAAATTTTGTTTCCAAAATTGTGCTGATGTAAAGTAGACATGTGGGAAATGTTATTTATTAATTATTTTGTGTGACATATCGCTCTGATTTAAGGGCATAAAAATTCAAATTTTGAAAATTGCAAAATTTTAAAAATTTTCACCATATTTCCGTTTTTTCATAATTTATCGCAAGTAATATTGAACATATGTTATCACTAACATGAAGTACAATATGTCATGAAAAAACAAACTCAGAATCAGCGGGATCCATTAAAGTGTTCGAGAGTTCTAACCTCATAAAGTGACAGTGGTTAGAACTGTAAAAATTGGCTCTGTCATTAAGTACCAAATTGGCTCTGTCACTAAGGGGTTAAAGCAGGGCCGGCGTCAGCACCCGGCACACCCGGGCAAGTGCCAGGGCCCTGGTGAGACGGGGGCCCATAACGGTAAGACACTGATGCCGAAACTGATGTGCATCATGCGCTCCTGGGCCCCCCGAAGCCAGACTACATCCCTCCCTGTGCTAGTGTGCTTAACTTTCACTACATAGTCAACTCCCAACCTGGACTTGGAGGTGGAGCTGGAGCTGACATCCCCGGCAGCAGGAGACACGGCACACTGAGCTCTGGGAGTCGGGACTGATGCTGCGCAGCTGCAATTATACTCAACATGGGGATACGAAGAGTCACTTCCAGGTCGGCGTTTGTCACTTCCGGGTGAGAGTGAGGACGAGCTCGTCATCCTACATCCTGGCTCACACACAGATCGACGTGACACGGCGGGTCCGGGTCCACCGTCCAGGTCCAGCGCAGCAGCGAGCAGCAGTCAGTGCACGTGACGGGTGCACCCTGTGTCCACAACGATCGGGGGTGATGGCGATGGCGATGGCGTGACTCGTGAGTAACGACTATGATGTGACAGTGAAAGTGAAGCAGTGAGTCTTCCTTCCTGCCTAGTCTGCAGCCTGACTGGGACTTGTAGTCCGACACACAACAGACCTAGAGTATAGCATCTGAGTCATGCTGGGACTGTAGACTATATACAACATGGCTGGCTATACACTATACTACGTGGCCTGCCTGTGTTATATACTACGTTGGCTGCCTGTGTTATATACTACGTGGGCTGTTATACTACATCACGGGGCTGTGTTATATACTACGGGGCTGTGTTATATACTATGTGGCTGTGTTATATACTACGTGGCTGTGGTATATACTACGTGGCTGTGTTATATACTACGTGGCTGTGGTATATACTACGTGGTTGTATTATATACTACATGGTTGTGTTATATTCTACATGGGCTGTATTATATACTACGTGGCTGTGCTATATACTATCGTGGCTGTGCTATATACTACGTGGCTGTGTTATTTACTACATGGCTGTGTTATATACTACATGGGCTGTGTTATACACTACGTGGGCTGTGTTTTATACTACGTGGCTGTGCTATATGCTACGTGGCTGTGCTATATGCTACGTGGCTATGCTATAAACTATGTGGCTGTGCTACATACTACATGGCTGTGCTATATACTACGTGGCTGTGTTATATACTACATGACTGTGCTATATACTACGTGGCTGTGCTATATACTACATGGCTGTGTTATATACTATGTGGGCTGTTTTATATACTACGTGGCTTTGCTATATGCTACGTGGCTGTGCTATATACTACATAGCTGTGCTATATACTACATGGCTGTGCCATATACTACGTGACTGTGCTATATGCTATGTGGCTGTGCTATATATTATGTGGCTGTGCTATATACTACGTGGCTGTGCTATATACTACGTGGATGTGTAATATACTACATGACTGTGTTATATACTACGTGGGCTGTGTTATATACTATGTGGGCTGTGTTATATACTATGTGGCTGTGCTATATGCTATGTGGCTGTGCTATATACTACATAGCTGTGCTATATACTACATGGCTTTTCCAAATACTACGTGACTGTGCTATATACTAAGTGGCTGTGCTATATATTATGTGGCTGTGCTATATACTACGTGGCTGTGCTATATGCTACCCATTTTGAGCTTTTACAAATGTTCTACGTTAATACTTTCTAATGTTTACTTTAAAAAGTTTTCCATTAAAAAATTGTCATATTCAATATATGCAGTTTTTTCTTTGCAGCAAGTTCAGCTAACAATAAAATGCCTACTGGTAACTGAGGAAGAGGGAGTAGGTCATAAAAATTTGCATATAGGGGGTTGACTTATATAAAGCCCTTCTGCTGTATGGTATTGTGGAATTTACAATAGCTATCACTCATTTAAGAAGTGAAATCTGGCATTGTACTATACCTATATTTCTCTGCTGTATTATTATTATTATTATTTATTGTTATAGCGCCATTTATTCCATGGCGCTTTACATGTGAGGAGGGGTATACATAATAAAAACAAGTACAATAATCTTAAACAATACAAGTCATAACTAGTGTTGAGCGATACCTTCCGATATCGAAAAGTATCGGTATCGGATTGGATCGGCCGATATTCAAAAAATATCGGATATCGCCGATACCGATACCCGATCCCAATGCAAGTCAATGGGACCAAAATATCGGAATTAAAATAAACCCTTTCTTTCCTTGTAGGTTCATTCTACATGAAGGAAAACAACAAAGAATAATGCAGGATGTATTTAGGGAGGTGGCGGAGACATTAAAGTCATAGAGGTTTAGCCCAATCAAATAGAATAGCCTTATTTTTTTTTTTTTTTAAAGACGTTCGGAGTGACAAAGATATTGACTATGTAATTTTTTTTTTATTTTGTCAGATATTGATGTTTCACTATTCCACGCCCTTCCCCTTCTTTTTTTTTACTTTTCCCACACCTTCATCATCATCAGCATCTTTGACATCAATTTCTTCTTCACCTTATTCATCTTCATCTTCATCTTCTACCTATTTTTTTTTTTATTACATTCTTCATATTCATTTTATTCAACTATTATTATTCTTCCTATTCTACATATTCATTTTATTCAACTATTATTATTCTTCCTATTCTACTTCTTCATCATATTCTCATTTGTGACAGGCATTCCCGTAGTTGTTATCTATAAAAGTTTGAAGATTACACCTTCCGTTCTGCCAGTCACAAAAGTTACATTTGTCTGCGTTCAGTTTGGCCTGCAGCATCAGGCTTTATCCAGGGGCACCACGAGGAGGAACGGACTCACCCCCATACACTGCTTAGTCTTCTTCTGCATATAATTTAGATAATATCTTTTGCTCTGATATTAAGTGTTATGCTTAATGTTCTTCTGCTCTTTGTTCTGCAGCCTCTTGTTCTTCTGCTTCTCGGTCTTCCATGTCGTCGTCTCCAGGGTCGTCGTCTCCAGGGTCGTCGTCTCCGCCGTCGTCGTCTCCGCCGTCGTCGTCGTCATCGGGGTGGTCTTCCGGGTCGTCGACGTTAGGGTCTTCAACTTGGAAATGTAGCAGAAGGTACAAGAAGGCTGAGAAAATGCCAAGAACCAGCTGATGGAACTGGAACTCGGATGGCTACCCGAAGGTTCAAGAGCCTATGGAACTAACGAGGACCAGCAGACGTTACTGGAACCCGGTTACTAAGCAGGAGGTACCCATGCTAAAAAGCACTACCAAGGACCGCCTGACGTTGGCGGAACTCGGATACTCAGAAGGAGGCACCTAAGCCAAAGGCTCTGCCAGGAACCAGCTGACGTTACGGGAACCAGGATGGGGAGCAGAAGGTACAAGAGCAAAAGACACTGCCGAGAACCAGCTGACGGTACTGGAACCCAGATGGGTAGCCGAAGGTCCAAGAGCCAATGGAACTACCGAGGACCAGCTGACGTTACTGGAACCCGGTTACTAAGCAGGAGGTACCCGTGCCTGAAAGCACTACCAAGGACCACCTGACGTTGGTGGAACTTGGATACCCAGAAGGAGGCACCTAAGCCAAAGGCTCTGCCCGGAACCAGCTGACGGTACTGGAACCAGGATGGGGAGCAGAAGGTACAAGAGCAAAAGACACTGCCGAGAACCAGCTGACGGTGCTGGAACCAGGATGTGGACCAGAAGGTCCACAGGAGAGGAGAGAACAGCTAGGCAGCGAGGCAGCCGCAGTTACCGAACCCCAACAGTCCTACAGGGGGAGCTTGGCCTTCTGGCACTACAGAACCAGCCTTGACTACCAATTCACGCAGCCCACATAGGAAGCTCCTAAACTGGAGGCACCCTGGAGTTGGCTAACTCGACCGCAACACGACGGGGCAACGCATAGGTGTCTCAGTGAGTTTGACAGTACCCGGAAACAGCTGACGGTGCTGGAACCAGGCTGGGCACGAGGGAGTACCCGTGACAAAAACACTGCCGGGAAACAGCTGGCGGTGCTGGAACCCGGATGCGTTGCCCCAGTGTGCAAGAGCCAATGGCACGACCGAGGACCAGCTGACGGTGCTGGAACCCGGTTATTAAGCTGTAGGTGCCCGCGCTTAAAAGCACTACCAAGGACCGCCTGGCGTTGGCGGAACTCGGATACCCAGGAGGTGGCACCTAAGCCAAAGGCTCGGCCCGGAACCAGCTGACGGTGCTGGAACCAGGTGGTGGACCACAAGGTCCACAGGAGAGGAGAGAACAGCTAGGCCGCGAGGCAGCCGCAGTTACCGAACCCCAACAGTCCTACAGGGGGAGCTTGGCCTACTGGCACTACAGAACCAGCCTTGACTACCAATTCACGCAGCCCACATAGGAAGCTCCTAAACTGGAGGCACCCTGGAGTTGGCTAACTCGACCGCAACACGACGGGGCAATGCATAGGCGTCTCAGTGAGTTTGATAGTACCCGGAAACAGCTGACGGTGCTGGAATCAGGCTGGGCACGAGGGAGTACCCGTCACAAAAACACTGCCGGGAACCAGCTGGCGGTGCTGGAACCCGGATGTGTTGCCCCAGTGTGCAAGAGCCAATGGCACGACCGAGGACCAGCTGACGGTGCTGGAACCCAGTTACTAAGCTGTAGGTGCCCGCGCTTAAAAGCACTACCAAGGACCGCCTGGCGTTGGCGGAACTCGGATACCCAGGAGGAGGCACCTAAGCCAAAGGCTCGGCCCGGAACCAGCTGACGGTGCTGGAACCAGGTGGTGGACCACAAGGTCCACAGGAGAGGAGAGAACAGCTAGGCCGCGAGGCAGCCGCAGTTACCGAACCCCAACAGTCCTACAGGGGGAGCTTGGCATACTGGCACTACAGAACCAGCCTTGACTACCAATTCACGCAGCCCACATAGGAAGCTCCTAAACTGGAGGCACCATGGAGTTGGCTAACCTGGCCGCAACACGACGGGACAACGTATAGGCGTGTAAGTGACATTGACACTACCCGGAACCAGCTGACGGTGCTGGAACCAGGCTGGGCAGGAGGGAGTACCCATGACAAAAACACTGCCGAGAACCAGCTGACGTTGCTGGAACCCGGATGCGTTGCCTATTAAAGATTGTCTTCCTAGAGCCCCAACTAGCGGTGTTGGAGCAAAGGGTAAGCAGGGGGAGCAGAGTGTAGGCCGAAGGCTGCACTGGAGGCAGCTTTGTGTCTGCGTTGCGTTTGCAGGACACTTTTCCGGCTACACAGTGGGGGAACAGCTGGCGTTGCTGAACCCCACTGACACAATGGCGGGTGTTTTTCTCTGCAGCTAGCACTTCCGGGCAAAAACTAGCGGTGTTTGAGCCCAGGGTCAGCAGGAGGAGGAGAGGAGCAGAGTGTAGGTCGAAGCCTGCACTGGTGGCAGCTTTTGGTCAGTTGTGCCAGCGTGGCTTGTGCTGGACACGATGCCGGCTACACAGCAGGGGAACAGCTGGCGGTGCTGAACCCCACTAACACATTGGCTGGTGTTTTTCTCTGTGCAGCTAGCACTTCCGGGCAAAAACTAGCGGTGTTTGAGCCCAGGGTCAGCAGGAGGAGGAGAGGAGCAGAGTGTAGGCCGAAGCCTGCACTGGTGGCAGCTTTTCGTCAGTTGTGCCAGCGTGGCTTGTGCTGGACACGATGCCGGCTACACAGCAAGAGAACAGCTGGCGGTGCTGAACCCAACTAACACATTGGCTGGTGTTTTTCTCTGTGCAGCTAGCACTTCCGGGCAAAAACTAGCGGTGTTTGAGCCCAGGGTCAGCAGGAGGAGGAGAGGAGCAGAGTGTAGGCCGAAGCCTAGTTGAACCAATTTCAAAGGTAACCTTTAACCCCCCCTCAGGTGTTGCAAGGTACAAGAGCCACACCTTGAACAGCATTAATGCTGCACAAGTAAAAGGTTGCTCTATTAATTTTGCTCCTTGCACAGGCTGAATAAAACACGTACACTATTTAGCCCATTATACTGTCAAACAGTAGTGGAGGCATGACTTGTCTTTTTAAGAAGACGCAGCACAGGTGTCAAAATTTACACCTATGTGCTGGGCGCAGATTCCTGAGCGTTGTTATTTGCAGTACAGGAGTCTGCGCTCTTGTGTTATCCCTTGGCAATACCCTGTTAGCGCAGCCCGTCTTATGACCTCATTTCATGTTGGCTGGTGCGGTTAACGATGGCCATGAATCCCAGACCCACAGTGCCTTTTCATAAAGTCACACTGCGGTGCTGGGATTTGTGGCCTTGAGCAGTAAATATTTTCGCCGGTCTCACACGTCCTTACACCTGCTTCAGTCTGGGTGGCCTCTGCTGATCCCTTCTCGCATGCCGCGGCCATGAGGCTGCACAGTCTGAAGAAGGCGAAAGGAGATGAGTGACGACAGGCGAACATATGCACTGCTCGTGCCCATAAACCACACCCTTGCTGTCAAAATAAATAAGACACCGAGGGGCGTTGTTTCGAGCAGGGCAGACGCACAGGCGCAGCCAGCTAACCAATGATGTCAAAAGATGGGCAGCGCTACAAAGGGTGGTGCTGCGTATCATTAGAAAGGAAAGTCACACCTCAGGGACAGTGGAATGGTCTCAATGAGACACATTTTGTACGTGTTGAGTTCCACGTGGGCAAGGAGAAAAAGTCAGCCACCTTGTACAAATGCAGCATTACTGCTGTAAAAGGTGGCTGTTATACATAGAAACACCTTGGGGTGGGTGGCAGGGTCCCTTTAATTTCAGTTCATGTGCCTGCGTGGCGTTTGCAGGTCACGTTGCCGGCTACACAGCAGGGGAACAGCTGGCGGTGCTGAACCCCACTAACACATTGGCTGGTGTTCTTCTCTGTGCAGCTAGCATGTGAGGGCAAAAACTGGCGGTGTTTGAGCCCAGGGTCAGCAGGAGGAGGAGAGGAGCAGAGTGTAGGCCAAAGCCTGCACTGGTGGCAGCTTTTGGTCAGTTGTGCCAGCGTGGCTTGTGCTGGACACGATGCCGGATACACAGCAGGGGAACAGCTGGCGGTGCTGAACCCCACTAACACATTGGCTGGTGTATTTCTCTATGCAGCTAGCACTTCCGGGCAAAAACTAGCGGTGTTTGAGCCCAGGGGCAGCAGGAGGAGGAGAGCAGCAGAGTGTAGGCCGAAGCCTAGTTGAACCAATTTCAAAGGTAACCTTTAACCCCCCCTCAGGTGTTACAAAGTACAAGAGCCACACCTTGTGCAGCATTAGTGCTGCACAAGTCAAAGGTTGCTCTATTAATTTGTCTACTTGCACACGCTGAATGAAACACGTACACAATTTAGCCCATTATACAGTCAAACTGTAGTGGAGGCGTGATTTGTCTTTTTAAGGAGACGCAGCACAGGTGTCCAAAATAACACCTTGGTGCATGGGCGCAGCTTCCTGAGCATTGTTATTTGCTGTACAGGAGTCTGCGCTCTTGTTATCCCTTGGCCATGTGCTGTTAGTGATGCCTGTCTTCTGACCTCATTTCATGTAGGCCGTTGCGGTTAGCGATGGACATGAATCCCAGACCCACAGTGTGTTTTCAAAAATTCACACTGCGTGGCTGGGATTCGTGGCCTTGTGCAGTAAATATGTTTGCCGCTCACACATGTCCTTACACCTGCTTCAGACTGGGCGGCCTCATCTGATCTCTTATCACATGCCGCGGCCATGAGGCCGCCCAGTCTGAAGAAGGCGGAAGGAGATGAGTGAACACAGGCAAACATATGCACTGCACATGCCCATCAATCACACCCTCGCTGTCCAAAAAAATAAGACACCGAGGGGCGTTGTTTCGAGCAGGGCAGATGCACAGGCGCAGCCAGCTAACCAATGATGTCAAAAGACGGGCAGCGCTACCAAGGGTGGTGCTGCGTATCATTAGAAAGGAAAGTCACACCTCAGGGACAGTGGAATGGTCTCAATGAGACACATTTAGTACGTGTTTAATTAAACGTGGGCAAGGAGAAAAAGTCAGCCACCTTGTACAAATGCAGCAGTACTGCTGTACAAGGTGGCTGTTATACATAGAAACACCTGGGGGGGGGGCTGGTTCCCTTTAATTTCAGTTCAGGTGCCTGCATTGCGTTTGCAGGACACGTTGCCAGCTACACAGCAGGGGAACAGCTGGCGGTGCTGAACCCCATTGACACATTGACTGGTGTTTTTCTCTGTGCAGCTTGCACTTCCGGGCAAAAACTGGCGGTGTTAGAGCCCAGGATCAGCAGGAGGAGGAGAGGAGCAGAGTGTAGGTCGAAGCCTGCACTGGTGGCAGCTTTTGGTCTGTTGTGCCAGCGTGGCTTGTGCTGGACACAATGCCGGCTACACAGCAGGGGAACAGCTGGCGGTGCTGAACCCCACTGACACAATGGTGGGTGTTTTTCTCTGTGCAGCCAGCACTTCCGGGCCCCAACTGGCGTAGTTAGAGCCCAGGGTCTGCAGGAGGAGCAGAGTGTAGGCCGAAGCCTAATTGAACCAATTTCAAAGGTAACCTTTAACCCCCCCTCAGGTGTTACAAAGTACAAGAGCCACACCTTGTGCAGCATTAATGCTGCACAAGTCAAAGGTTGCTCTATTAATTTGTCTACTTGCACACGCAGAATGAAAGACGTACACAATTTAGCCCATTGAACAGTAGTTCAGTTCTGTATTGAAGGCGTGACTTGTCTTTTTAAGGAGACGTAGCACAGGTGCACATAAATAACGCCTTGGTGCTGGGCGCAGCCTCCTGAGCGTTGTTATTTGCTGTACAGGAGTCTGCGCTATTGTGATCCCTTGGCCATGCTCTGTGAGCGCTGCCTGTCTTCTCACCTCATTTCATGTTGGCCGGTGCGGTTAGCAATGGCCATGAATCCCAGACCCGCAGTGTGTTTTCAAAAATTCACACTGCATGGCTGGGATTCGTGGCCTTGTGCAGTAAATATGTTTTCCGCTCACACATGTCCTTACACCTGCTTCAGACTGGGCGGCCTCAGCTGATCCCTTATCGCCTACTACGGCCATGAGGCCGCACAGTCTGAAGAAGGCGGAAGGAGATGAGTTAAGACAGGCGAACATATGCACTGCACATGACGATCAATCACACCCTCGCAGCCAAAATATATGAGACAACGAGGGGGGTTGTGTCGGGCAGGGCGGACGCACAGGCACAGGCAGCCAACCAATGATGTCAGAAGACGGGCAGCGCTACCAAGGGGGGTGCTGCATGTCATTAAAAAGGTAAGTCACACCTCAGGGACATTGTAATGGTCTGTAATGAGACACATTTTGTACGTGTTTAATTCAACGTGGGCAAGGAGAAAAAGTCAGCCACCTTGTACAAATGCAGCAGTACTGCTGTACAAGGTGGCTGTTATACATAGAAACACCTGGGGGGGTGGGGGCTGGTTCCCTTTAATTTCAGTTCAGGTGCCTGCATGGTGTTTGCAGGACACGTTTCCAGCTACACAGCAGGGGAACAGATGGCGGTGCTGAACCCCACTGACACATTGACTGGTGTTTTTCTCTGTGCAGCTAGCACGTCCGGGCAAAAACTGGCGGTGTTAGAGCCCAGGGTCAGCAGGAGGAGGAGAGGAGCAAAGTGTAGGCCGAAGCCTGCACTGGTGGCAGCTTTTGGTCTATTGTGCCAGCGTGGCTTGTGCTGGACACAATGCCGGCTACACAGCAGGGAAACAGCTGGCGGTGCTGAACCCAACTAACACAATGGCTGGTGTTTTTCTCTATGCAGCTAGCACTTCCAGGCTACAACTGGCGTTGTTATAGCCCAGGGTCAGCAGGAGGAGGAGAGGAGCAGAGTGTAGGCCGAAGCCTGCACTGGTGACAGCTTTTGGTCTGTTGTGCCAGCGTGTCTTGTGCTGGACACGATGCCGGCTACACAGCAGGGGAACAGCTGGCGGTGCTGAACCCCACTGACACAATGGTGGGTGTTTTTCTCTGTGCAGCCAGCACTTCCGTGCCCCAACTGGCATAGTTAGAGCACAGGGTCTGCAGGAGGAGCAGAGTTTAGGCCGAAGCCTAATTGAGCCAATTTCAAAGGTAACCTTTAACCCACCCTCAGGTGGTACAATGTTGAAGAGCCACACCTTGTGCAGCAGTAAAGCTCCAAAAGTGAAAGGTTGCTCTTTAAGTTTTGCTCATTGCACACGCAGAATGAAAGACGTACACAATTTAGCCCATTGAACAGTAGAACTGTATTGGAGGCGTGACTTGTGTTTTTAAGGAGACGCAGCACAGTTGCACATACATAACGCCTTGGTGCTGGGCGCAGCCTCCTGAGCGTTGTTATTTGCTGTACAGGAGTCTGCGCTATTGTGATCCCTTGGCCATGCGCTGTGAGCGCTGCCTGTCTTCTCACCTCATTTCATGTTGGCCGGTGCGGTTAGCAATGGCCATGAATCCCAGACCCGCAGTGTGTTTTCAAAAATTCACACTGCGTGGCTGGGATTCGTGGCCTTGTGCAGTAAATATGTTTTCCGCTCACACATGTCCTTACACCTGCTTCAGACTGGGCGGCCTCAGCTGATCCCTTATCGCCTACCACGGGCATGAGGCCGCACAGTCTGAAGAAGGCGGAAGGAGATGAGTTAAGACAGGTGAACATATGCACTGCACATGCCCATCAATCACACCCTCGCAGCCAAAATATATGAGACAACGAGGGGGGTTGTGTCGGGCAGGGCGGACGCACAGGCACAGCTAGCCAACCAATGATGTCAGAAGACGGGCAGCGCTACCAAGGGTGGTGCTGCGTACCATTAAAAAGAAAAGTCACACCTCAGGGACAGTGGAATGGTCTCAATGAGACACATTTTGTACGTGTTGAGTTCCACGTTGGCAAAGAGAAAAAGTCAGCCACCTTGTACAAATGCAGCATTACTGCTGTACAAGGTAGCTGTTATACATAGAAACACCTTGGGGTGGGTGGCAGGGTCCCTTTAATTTCAGTTCATGTGCCTGCGTGGCGTTTGCAGGTCACGTTGCCGGCTACACAGCAGGGGAACAGCTGGCAGTGCTGAACCCCACTAACACATTGGCTGGTGTTTTTCTCTGTGCAGCTAGCAGTTCCGGGCAAAAACTGGCGGTGTTAGAGCCCAGGGTCAGCAGGAGGAGGAGAGGAGCAGAGTGTACGGGCAGCGCAAACTGTGCATGGCCAAGGGATAACATAACAGCGCAGGGTCCATGACGGAATCAAACAACGCTAAGGAGGCAGCGCACGGTGCCAAGGGGGTAGCAATGACGGCTGTACTGCGTCACATTACAAAGGAAAGTCCCATGTTATGTTTGCTAATGACAGGTGTTATGAAGGCAATCCAGAAACACAGTGTGCTTAGCGATCAGAGCGCACACAGTGATCTGACAAATACCCAAAAATACAAGAACGAGCTCTGAGACGTGGAAACTCTGTAGACTGCACACCTGATCCTATCCTAAACACAACTAAAAGCGGCTGTGGATTGCGCCTAACAACTACCTAGGCAACTCGGCACAGCCTAAGAAACTAGCTAGCCTGAAGATAGAAAAATAGGCCTGACTTGCCCCAGAGAAATTCCCCAAAGGAAAAGGCAGCCCCCCACATATAATGACTGTGAGTAAGATGAAAAGACAAAACGTAGGGATGAAATAGATTCAGCAAAGTGGGGCCCGATATTCTAGGACAGAGCGAGGACAGTAAAGCGAACTTTGCAGTCTACAAAAAACCCTAAAGCAAAACCACGCAAAGGGGGCAAAAAAAAACCCCACCGTGCCGAACTAACGGCACGGCGGTACACCCTTTGCGTCTCAGAGCTTCCAGCAAAACAAAAGACAAGCTGGACAGAAAAAAAGCAACAAAAAAGCAAAAAGCACTTAGCTATACAGAGCAGCAGGTCACAGGAACAATCAGGAGAAGCTCAGATCCAACACTGAAACATTGACAAGGAGCAAGGATAGCAGCATCAGGCGGAGTTAAGTAATGAAGCAGTTAACGAGCTCACCAGAACACCTGAGGGAGGAAGCTCAGAAGCTGCAGTACCACTTGTGACCACAGGAGTGAATTCAGCCACAGAATTCACAACAGTACCCCCCCCTTGAGGAGGGGTCACCGAACCCTCACCAGAGCCCCCAGGCCGACCAGGATGAGCCGCATGAAAGGCACGAACAAGATCGGAAGCATGAACATCAGAGGCAAAAACCCAGGAATTATCTTCCTGAGCATAACCCTTCCATTTAACCAGATACTGGAGTTTCCGTCTAGAAACACGAGAATCCAAAATCTTCTCCACAATATACTCCAATTCCCCCTCCACCAAAACCGGGGCAGGAGGCTCAACAGATGGAACCATAGGTGCCACGTATCTCCGCAACAACGACCTATGGAATACATTATGTATGGAAAAGGAGTCTGGGAGGGTCAAACGAAAAGACACAGGATTGAGAACCTCAGAAATCCTATACGGACCAATAAAACGAGGTTTAAATTTAGGAGAGGAAACCTTCATAGGAATATGACGAGAAGATAACCAAACCAGATCCCCAACACGAAGTCGGGGACCCACACGGCGTCTGCGATTAGCGAAAAGTTGAGCTTTCTCCTGGGACAAGATCAAATTGTCCACTACCTGAGTCCAGATCTGCTGCAACCTATCCACCACAGAATCCACACCAGGACAGTCTGAAGACTCAACCTGTCCTGAAGAGAAACGAGGATGGAACCCAGAATTGCAAAAAAATGGAGAAACCAAGGTAGCCGAGCTGGCCCGATTATTAAGGGCGAACTCAGCCAACGGCAAAAAGGACACCCAATCATCCTGGTCTGCAGAAACAAAACATCTCAGATATGTTTCCAAGGTCTGATTGGTTCGTTCGGTCTGGCCATTAGTCTGAGGATGGAAAGCCGAGGAAAAGGATAGGTCAATGCCCATCCTACCACAAAAGGCTCGCCAAAACCTTGAAACAAACTGGGAACCTCTGTCAGAAACAATATTCTCAGGAATGCCATGCAACCGAACCACATGCTGAAAGAACAAAGGTACCAAATCAGAGGAGGAAGGCAATTTAGCTAAGGGCACCAGATGGACCATTTTAGAAAAGCGATCACAGACCACCCAAATGACTGACATCTTTTGAGAAACGGGAAGGTCAGAAATGAAATCCATCGAAATATGTGTCCAAGGCCTCTTTGGGACCGGCAAGGGCAAAAGCAACCCACTGGCACGAAAACAGCAGGGCTTAGCCCTAGCACAAATCCCACAGGACTGCACAAAAGTACGTACATCCCGTGACAGAGATGGCCACCAGAAGGATCTAGCCACTAACTCTCTGGTACCAAAGATTCCAGGATGACCAGCCAACACCGAACAATGAAGTTCAGAGATAAGTTTATTAGTCCACCTATCAGGGACGAACAGTTTCTCTGCTGGACAACGATCAGGTTTATTCGCCTGAAATCTTTGCAGCACCCGCCGCAAATCAGGGGAGATGGCAGACACAATGACTCCTTCCTTGAGGATACCCGCTGGCTCAGATAAACCCGGAGAGTCGGGCACAAAACTCCTAGACAGAGCATCCGCCTTCACATTTTTAGAGCCCGGAAGGTACGAAATCACAAAGTCGAAGCGGGCAAAAAATAACGACCAACGGGCCTGTCTAGGATTCAAGCGCTTGGCAGACTCGAGATAAGTCAAGTTCTTATGATCAGTCAATACCACCACGCGATGCTTAGCTCCTTCAAGCCAATGACGCCACTCCTCGAATGCCCACTTCATGGCCAGCAACTCTCGATTGCCCACATCATAATTACGCTCAGCGGGCGAAAACTTCCTGGAAAAGAAAGCACATGGTTTCATCACTGAGCAATCAGAACCTCTCTGTGACAAAACCGCCCCTGCTCCAATCTCAGAAGCATCAACCTCGACCTGGAACGGAAGAGAAACATCTGGCTGACACAACACAGGGGCAGAACAAAAACGACGCTTCAACTCCTGAAAAGCTTCCACAGCAGCAGAAGACCAATTAACCAAATCAGCACCCTTCTTGGTCAAATCGGTCAATGGTTTGGCAATGCTAGAAAAATTACAGATGAAGCGACGATAAAAATTAGCAAAGCCCAGGAACTTTTGCAGACTTTTCAGAGATGTCGGCTGAATCCAATCCTGGATGGCTTGGACCTTAACTGGATCCATCTCGATAGTAGAAGGGGTAAAGATGAACCCCAAAAAATGAAACTTTCTGCACACCGAAGAGACACTTTGATCCCTTCACAAACAAAGAGTTAGCACGCAGGACCTGAAAAACCATTCTGACCTGCTTCACATGAGACTCCCAATCATCTGAGAAGATCAAAATGTCATCCAAGTAAACAATCAGGAATTTATCCAGATACTCACGGAAGATGTCATGCATAAAAGACTGAAACACAGATGGAGCATTGGCAAGTCCGAACGGCATCACTAGATACTCAAAATGACCCTCGGGCGTATTGAATGCAGTTTTCCATTCATCTCCTTGCCTGATTCTCACCAGATTATACGCACCACGAAGATCTATCTTAGTGAACCAACTAGCCCCCTTAATCCGAGCAAACAAGTCAGATAACAATGGCAAGGGATACTGAAATTTAACAGTGATCTTATTAAGAAGGCGGTAATCAATACACGGTCTCAGCGAACCATCCTTCTTGGCTACAAAGAAGAACCCTGCTCCCAGTGGTGATGACGATGGGCGAATATGTCCCTTCTCCAGGGATTCCTTCACATAACTGCGCATAGCGGCGTGTTCGGGCACGGATAAATTAAATGATCGACCTTTAGGGAATTTACTACCAGGAATCAAATTGATAGCACAATCACAATCCCTATGCGGAGGTAGAGCATCGGACTTGGGCTCTTCAAATACATCCTGATAATCAGACAAGAACTCTGGGACCTCAGAAGGGGTGGATGACGAAATCGACAAAAATGGAACATCACCATGTACCCCCTGACAACCCCAGCTGGATACCGACATGGAATTCCAATCCAATACTGGATTATGGGTTTGTAGCCATGGCAACCCCAACACGACCACATCATGCAGATTATGCAACACCAGAAAGCGAATAACTTCCTGATGTGCAGGAGCCATGCACATGGTCAGCTGGGCCCAGTATTGAGGTTTATTCTTGGCCAAAGGTGTAGCATCAATTCCTCTCAATGGAATAGGACACCGCAAAGGCTCCAAGAAAAACCCACAACGTTTAGCATAATCCAAATCCATCAGATTCAGGGCAGCGCCCGAATCCACAAACGCCATGACAGAAAACGACGACAAAGAGCATATCAAGGTAATGGACAGAAGGAATTTGGACTGTACAGTACCAATGACGGCAGACCTAGCGGACCGCTTAGTGCGCTTAGGACAATCAGAAATAGCATGAGTGGAATCACCACAGTAGAAACACAGACCATTCAGACGTCTGTATTCCTGCCGTTCAACTCTAGTCATAGTCCTATCGCACTGCATAGGCTCAGGTTTAACCTCAGGCAGTACCGCCAAATGGTGCACAGATTTACGCTCGCGCAAGCGTCGACCGATCTGAATGGCCAAAGACAAAGACTCATTCAAACCAGCAGGCATAGGAAATCCCACCATGACATCCTTAAGAGCCTCAGAGAGACCCTTTCTGAACAAAGCTGCCAGCGCAGATTCATTCCACTGAGTGAGTACTGACCATTTCCGAAATTTCTGACAATATACTTTTATATCATCCTGACCCTGGCACAAAGCCAGCAAATTTTTCTCAGCCTGATCCACTGAATTAGGCTCATCGTACAGCAATCCGAGCGCCAGGAAAAACGCATCGACACTACTCAATGCAGGGTCTCCTGGCGCAAGAGAAAATGCCCAGTCTTGAGGGTCGCCGCGCAAAAAAGAAATAATAATCAAAACCTGTTGAATAGGATTACCAGAAGAATGAGGTTTCAAGGCCAGAAATAGCTTACAATTATTTTTGAAACTTAGAAACTTAGTTCTATCTGCAAAAAACAAATCAGGAATAGGAATTCTTGGTTCTAACATAGATTTCTGATCAATAGTATCTTGAATTTTTTGTACATTTATAACGAGATTATCCATTGAAGAGCACAGACCCTGAATATCCATGTCCACACCTGTGTCCAGAATCACCCAAATGTCTAGGGGAAAAAAAAAAAGTGAACACAGAGCAGAAAAAAAAAAAAAAATGATGTCAGAACTTTTTCTTTCCCTCTATTGAGAATCATTAGTGTGGCTCCTTGTACTGTTATGTTTGCTAATGACAGGTGTTATGAAGGCAGTCCAGAAACACAGTGTGCTTAGCGATCAGAGCGCACACAGTGATCTGACAAATACCCAAAAATACAAGAACGAGCTCTGAGACGTGGAAACTCTGTAGACTGCACACCTGATCCTATCCTAAACACAACTAAAAGCGGCTGTGGATTGCGCCTAACAACTACCTAGGCAACTCGGCACAGCCTAAGAAACTAGCTAGCCTGAAGATAGAAAAATAGGCCTGACTTGCCCCAGAGAAATTCCCCAAAGGAAAAGGCAGCCCCCCACATATAATGACTGTGAGTAAGATGAAAAGACAAAACGTAGGGATGAAATAGATTCAGCAAAGTGGGGCCCGATATTCTAGGACAGAGCGAGGACAGTAAAGCGAACTTTGCAGTCTACAAAAAACCCTAAAGCAAAACCACGCAAAGGGGGCAAAAAAAAAAACCACCGTGCCGAACTAACGGCACGGCGGTACACCCTTTGCGTCTCAGAGCTTCCAGCAAAACAAAAGACAAGCTGGACAGAAAAAAAGCAACAAAAAAGCAAAAAGCACTTAGCTATACAGAGCAGCAGGTCACAGGAACAATCAGGAGAAGCTCAGATCCAACACTGAAACATTGACAAGGAGCAAGGATAGCAGCATCAGGCGGAGTTAAGTAATGAAGCAGTTAACGAGCTCACCAGAACACCTGAGGGAGGAAGCTCAGAAGCTGCAGTACCACTTGTGACCACAGGAGTGAATTCAGCCACAGAATTCACAACAGTCCCACCTCCGGGACGGTTGGACGGTGTGAGGGGACACATTACATGAGTGTGTAGTTCAGCGTTTGCAAGGAGCATAATTTCAAGAGCGACCTTTTCTTTGTGCAGTATTAGTGCTGCACAAGGTGGCTCTTTCAGTAACAAACGCCTGGGGGGGGGGGGAAACAGGTCCCCTTACATTTTAGTTGTGCCAGCGTGGCGGTCGCATGACACGTTGCCGGATACACAGCTGGGGATCAGCTGACGTTACTGAACCCCAATAACAGAGCAGATTGGAGGTATTGCCGCACACACAGCTGGGGATCAGCTGACGTTACTGAACCCCAATAACAGAGGAGCGACTGTTGAATGTGCAGACAGCACTTCCAGGCACCAACTGGCAGTGTTAGAGCCCAGGGACAGCAGGAGGAGCAGATTGGAGGTATTGCCGCACACACAGCTGGGGATCAGCTGACGTTACTGAACCCCAATAACAGAGGAGCGACTGTTGACTGTGCAGACAGCACTTCCAGGCACCAACTGGCGGTGTTAGAGCCCAGGGACAGCAGGAGGAGCAGAGGAACAGAGTGTAGGTCGAAGCCTGATTGGAGCAAGTTGAAAGGGAACCTTTAACCCCCCTCCCCAAGACGTTTGTAGCTGAAAGAGCCATCTTGTGCAGCACTAAGGATGCAAAAGGAAAAGGTTGCTCTTTTAATTATGCAAACACAGAAGTAAACACTAAAAATGTGTCCCCTTATACCGTAAAACCGTCCCGGAGGTGGGAATTTCCTTCGTAATGGGACGCAGCACAGCTGTCATTCCTATCCCCTTGGTGCCGTGCGCTGCCTCCTCAGCGTTGTTTTAAGCTGTCACGGAGCCTGCGCTGTTCTGTTATCCCTTGGCCATGCCCAATTAGCGCTGCCTGTCTTCTGACATAATTTGGTGTCAGGCTGTCAGTGCCTGTGCGTCCATGCTGCTCCAGATCTCACCTCGCAGTGTCGTCTATTGTAATCCCACTGCGGGCCTTGGATCCATGGACATGCACAGTGCATATCCTCGACTCTCACTCCCCTCCTTCCCTCTTCTTCAGACTGTGCGGCGTCACGGCCGTGGCATGCTATTAGGGATCAGCTGACGGCGCACAGTCTAAAGAAGGCGGAGGGAGATGGGCGAGATCCCGAGGTGAAGATATGCACTGCGCATGCCCATGGATCCCAGGCTCGCAGTGTGATTCAATCAGAAGACACTGCGAGGCGGGTTCTCGGGCAACGCGGGCGCACAGGCGCAGCCATCCTGACACCAAATTATGTCAGAAAACAGGCAGCGCAAACTGGCCATGGCCAAGGGATAACAGAACAGCGCAGGCTCCGTGACAGCTTAAAACAACGCTGAGGAGGCAGCGCATGGCACCAAGGGGGTAGGAATGACGGCTGTGCTGCGTCACATTATGAAGGAAAGTCCCAGCTCCGGGACGGTATAACGGTATCAGTGAACACATTTTATAAGTGTTAAGTTCTGCGTGTGCAAGGAGCTAAAATAAAAGAGCTACCTTTTCCTTGTGCAACATTACTGCTGCACAAGATGGCTCTTTCAGTAACAAACGCTGAGGGGGGGGGGCAGGTTCCCTTACATTTAGGTTGTTGTGCCAGCGTGGCGGTCGCAGGACACACAGCTGGGGATCAGCTGACGTTACTGAAACCCAATAACACTGGGTCGTATGTTTAGACTGTGCAGCCTGCACTTCTGAGCCGCAACTGGTGGTGTTGGAGCCCAGAAATAGCAGTTCAGGTGGTAGAAAGATGAACACATCAGGAGACCTGGATGACACCCAATTACTTAATCAGGCAGAGGAGTGGCAAATTCCTGTGAGATCCAGGCCTGGTTTATTTTCAGGAAACTAAGCCGGTCAACGTTATCGGAGGATAGTCGCATGCGACGGTCTGTTAGTACACCACCTGCGGCACTAAAGACACGTTCCGATAAGACACTAGCCGCAGGGCAAGCCAGCACCTCCAATGCATACTGGCTTAGCTCTGGCCATGTATCCAGCTTAGAGACCCAAAACTTGAATGGGGAAGAGCCGTCTGGGAGTACACTAAGAGGGCAAGCCATGTAGTCTGTCACCATCTGACGGAACCGTTGCCTCCTGCTGACTGGAGCCGCCGGTGATGGTGTAGACATTTGGGGCGGGCACACAAAAGTTTTTCACAGTTGTGCCATACTTGGCTTGCCTTGGGCAGAGGCACTGCTTCTGCTCCCTCTTTGTGCAGAGCCTCCTCCTCCACTGCCTCGACGCACTGAGCTGCTTTGTAAAGCACTAGCAGCACTCCTCTCAGTTGGACTGTAAAAGATGATGGAATTCACCAGTGTGTCGTGGTACTCCCGCATTTTACGCTCCCGTGTCAACGCCGGGATGAGGTTTTGGACATTGTCACGGTAGCGAGGATCGACGAGGGCGTACACCCAATAATCAGGCATGTTGAGAATGTGGTCGATGCAGCGGTCGTCTCTCAGGCACTGCAACATGAACTCAACCATGTGCTGCAGACTGCCAACTGGCCCAGAAACGCTGTCCCCTGCTTGAGACATGATCTCTGCCCGCTCTTCATCACCCCACCCTCGCTGTACACACTGACCACTGGACAATGGTGTAACTCCCTCCTCTGGACGTAGCTCTTCCTCGTCCATTGACTCCTCCTCATCCTCCTCACAAAGGGTCCCCTGCCGACCCCTTTGTGAGGAACCACGTGGCACTGACTGTCCAGAAGCTGATGGAAAAGGTGACTCCTCATCCTCCACCTCTTCCACATCATCCCTTATCCCTTGCAGGGTTTCTTGAAGCAAGCAGATAAGGGGGACAGTCATGCTGACTTGTGCATCATCTGCACTTGTCATCCGCGTGGAATAATCGAAAGGACGCAAAACCTGGCAGACGTCCTTCATAGTGGCCCACTCTGTGGTTGTGAAGTCTGAGCGGCGCTGACTGCGACTTTTTTGCGCCTGATGCAGCTGGTACTCCATTACTGCTTGCTGCTGCTCACACAACCGCTCCAACATATGTAACGTGGAATTCCACCTGGTAGGTAGGTCACATATGATGCGATGTTCAGGAAGGCGAAACCGACGCTGCAGAGCAGCAATGCGGGATCTTGCCAAGCTGGAATGCCGCAAGTGAGAACACTCTAGGCGGGCCTTGTGCAGAAGTGCATCAAGATCCGGATAGTCCCTCAGAATACTCTGCACAACCAAATTGAGCACATGTGCCAGACATGGGATGTGAGTGAGGTTGCCAAGGCCTAAAGCTGCCACCAGATTTCGGCCATTGTCACACACTACCATGCCTGGCTGGAGATTCGCTGGCACAAACCACACATCGCTCTCCTGCTTTAGGGCATTCCAGAGCTCCTGCGCTGTGTGGCTTCGATTCCCCAAAGAAACTAATTTCAAGACGGCCTGCTGACGTTTGGCCCCGGCTGTGCTCATGTCAGTCGTAACAGGTAAACGTTCACGGGTCCATGTGGAGGTGGACTGTGACGGATCCTGCAGCGATGAATCTGAGGAACTGGTGAAAGAGGAGGAGTCAATGCATACAGACTGGATTCCTGCAATCCTTGGAGTGGGCAGGACACGTCCTGCGCCACTCGCACGGTCTGTACCCGGCTCAACAACATTAACCCAATGGGCAGTGATGGAAAGGTATCGCCTCTGTCCATGTTGACTGGTCCACGCATCGGTGGTGAGGTGGACCTTGCTACTGACGGCGTTCAGTAGCGCATGTTTTATTTGTCCCTCCACATGCTTGTGCAGGGCAGGGACAGCTTGCCTGCTGAAGTAAAAGCGGCTGGGCACCTTGTACTGTGGGACTGCCAATGCCATCAAGTCACGGAAGCTGTCAGTCTCCACCAGCCTGAATGAGAGCATTTCCAGTGACAGAAGTTTGGCAATGCCTGCATTCAGAGCCTGTGCTCGGGGGTGGTTTGCCGAGAATGCCCGCCTTTTCTCCCATGCCTGTACTACCGATGGCTGTAGACTAGGCTGGGAGTGTGAGGATGACTGGGAACGTGGTGCTGTGGGTGGAATTACACTAGGTCTCTGGACAACAGTGCCAGAGGTTCTTCCATGGCGATCCAAGGAGGAAGCCGAACCAGCTGTGCGTGAGCTGGAGGAAGAAGCAACACGAGCTGAAGAGGTGGTAGCTGCCGCTGTTGGTTGGCCTAGGTCTTCAGTGTGTTTTTGTAACTCCACCGCGTGCCTGTTCCGCACATGTTTCCACATATTTGTGGTATTGAGGTTGCTGACACTTTTACCTCTTTTTACTTTCTGATGACACAGCTTGCATTTGACAAAACAAATGTCATCTGCAACTGTGTCAAAAAAGGACCAGGCACTGCAAGTCTTGGGAGCGCCCTTTTTGGCTTTTGAAAGAGACAGGCTCCTAACTGGTGCCAAAGTGGAGGCTACAGGCTCCGCAGTCTTCCCCCTCCCTCTCCCTCTTTGGCCCGTTAGGGGAATCTCTTCCTCTGAGCTGCTCCCACCACCTTCCTGTTCCTCACACCATGATGGGTCAAGGACCTCATCATCTCCACTACCCTCTGCCACCAACTGCTCCTCCTGGGTAGTCTCGGCAGCACAGTACGCACCAGAAAGCGGCACCTGAGTTTCATCATCAGATGCGTACTGCGCTGTGGTCACCGCAGGCACTGACCCACCCGCCTCTTCAGAGTCAGAGAGACAAAGCTGTTGAACATCACTGCACACTGCCTCTTCTTCCGTTTCTCCAATACTGCTTGGCTGGCCCCCTGTTTCCAAGCCAAGAGATTCAGAGAACAAAAGTAGAGACGGCTCCTGTCCTGGGCTCTCTGACTGCCTGGCCAATTTGGCAGGTGGTGAAGAGACAGATGGCTGCTCTCCAGTGGTCTGTGCCTGAGAGGATGTGGCACTAATTGAAGTCGATGCGTTAGCTGCCATCCATCCGACAACGGCTTCAATTTGATCTTCACGCAGCAGCGGTGCACGGCGCTCTCCGACAAAGCTGCGCATGAAGGACTGTTCCCTGCTGAAACTGGGTGATCATCACGTCCTCTCCTTGCTCCTCTCCCTGCTCCACGCCCACGACCCTTACTCCCTGCCCTCTTCATCTTGGTTGACAGATAAAGATAAGCAGAAAAGTACTAAGGCCTTAGTGTGCTTATTCCTGAAATGCTCCTCCTAACAGGTGTAAGAAACACTAATGTTGTAAAGTGTGGACTAGACTTTATTGTTGATAAAATGTGGCCTACACAAGTGTTAAGTGGTGTTTGGTGAACTTTACTTTTTTTTTTTTTGCAGATCGGGCTACA